>NC_054829.1:33309827-33612858 GCF_018345385.1 Vulpes lagopus
ACTCAAGCCTTCCTGTCTGATGAAAATTCACATTTCCCCAGGGGTGGAAGAACGGAGTCCCAGGGATTGGGGAAGAGATGAGGACACAGGCAACGTGACCTGATTCAGAAAGCTGAGAACTTGGGTGAGGGGCTCAGACAGACACCCACCATTGTGTGAAGAAGGAGGTCATTTTCTGAGCCTTTAATGGGCCATGTGGACAGATTCTCTTGGCTACAGAATCTGGGTCAGGAAATGTGGGTGATCCTCCCACTTTGCAATCGTGCAGGTTACTCAGATCTGGAGGTATGGGCAGTCATGTGGCTCTGCAGGACTCGGGGAGCCTCCCACTTATGCCCCCACCCCTGCCATGTTGCAGTCCCCTTCCCCACCACCACCTGTTCTGGTTGCTCCCTTCTGGAGTCTTTAAGGGATCACTCTCAGCAGGGCCCCAGTATGGAGCTACCATTCCAGCAGCAGGGAGGAGTTCAGGCTGAGCCTGTCACATGCTCTGGTCTCTCCCACCATTGAGATGGGACTTGGCAGAAACAGAACCCAGGGCCCTTCTGGGTGATCAGTGGGGGACTGAGCATTGAACTTGGTCCTCATCCAAGGGACAGAACTGAAGCTGGGCTGTGTCAGCTGTTCTGAGAAGAGAGCCAGAAACCTGAAGTCAGGGACAAGGTCAGTCAGGAACCAGAAGGGCCCAGCTTGGAGCCAGGAGAGGACTGAACCAAACCTTGTGGGTGAAGCCAACTTGGTAATGAAAAGGGGCTAAATCACATAGGAAACTTCAGAAGGGAGCAGTTTTGACAAATCTCAATTTGCTGCTGACCCTGCTACCAAGGCTTTTCCTTGAGTGGCATCTTGAAGTCACTGACCCTGTAGGATGCAGGGCAGGCCTAGATAAGCGGCCTGTGTCTGTGGCTTGGAGCAATCCCACCAAGCCTTTAAGAATAAACTGAATAGTCTTCCAGGGCTTAGGGCTTTAGGATTCATACGAAGCATATTGTATACACTGTAATATCTTGGCCATATGAGAACCCATAATCTATTCCTATATTATGGTTGGGGAATAATGAAGATGAGAGATGTGCCCAAAGTCACTCAGCTTTTCAGTTGTGGAGGATGGACTGGGACCTACTCCTTCCTTCGTATCCCATCTTGAGTCTATGACCTAGGTGGTATTCACACCATGTTCCATCAAATCTAGGTGGGAAACTGGACCTATTCATTACTGTGGGCTCACAGGATAAATGACAGTCTTGTTGGGTGGTGGCCTAGTAATTGGTCATTACCTTATTTCTGACCTCACCTGTCCCACCCAGACCTGAGAGCCCACAGCATCCACAAAGACGAGATATAACCCATCTTGACCACTCACCATCCACCAGTACTTAGCTCCAAGTAGTGACTTCACCATGCCTCCCCATAGAACCAAACCTCATTTTCTTTCCATTTCATTGTTCTTTAGCATAGCTGTTTGTTTCCTGTGCAGTATCACCTAGCTCTTAGAGAAGTCATGGCACGAATTTTAACAGCTCTCCCATTATTCAATAATCACCTGTATGAAATCTCAACAAATACAGGTAGCAATCAATCCTCAGTTAATTAATATAAAGCAACCAGTCCCATTAAATTCAAATGTTGCAATGGACATGGTTGGTTGGCTAAATATCAGTGCCATTTATAAGTACATTCTTCTTGGGATTGTCTTGGACTTGAAAATATTTTTTATTAACTAGCTGGTATTTAACAGGAATTAATTATTTGCTATGCATCATCAATTTCATCCCTGAGAAGTAAGACCCAGAGCCGCCTTGGAACAGCTGTGTGCATGGAGGAATTTTCAAAGTAGTTCTCTGAGACACACCACACTCTCTTCCTTTACTCTCTGATTCTCATTCCACTTCTGCATGCCCCTTCCTAGCATTTTAATGAGGCTTCTAATCTGGCTGTAATTTTGCAAGCTGTTCCCTAATTTTTGTCTTTGGAGTTGGCTCATATTCTAAAATATTTTATTATTTGCTAATACCCAACTGGATATGGATACCAACATAATAAGGGAACTGGAATCAGGAGCAAGGTGGACGAGTAAAAGGGCTAGAATAACTCAGTGAGGCAGTTCTTTTTGCAGTCTCAGAACCTTCATTTATGGAATGATAAAAACATTTGCCACTCACCTACTCCATTTGTATTTGTCAGGATTCCTTTAATTGAAGTGACAGTTTCTCACTCAAAAAATAACTGAAGCAGATAAATGATATTTATAGCCTCATATCAATGAATCCAGGGGAATTCAGGCACGGCTGGATCCAGGGATTCAAACAATATCATCAGGACTCTCTTTCTCTATATATCTCTGTATTTGTTTCCTACGGCTGCTTTAATGAAGTTCCACAAACTTGGTGGCTTAAAACAACAGACATTTTGCACTACATTGTGAATACACATACTGTCACTTAAAAATAGAATGGCAAGTTTTGCATTATATATTTAGCACAATTAAAAACAAACAAAACCCCGGAAATGTAGTCTCTCACAGTTCTAGAGGCTAGCAGTCTAAAATCAAGGTGCCAGCAGAACCATGCTCTCTGGGAAGGCTCCAGAGGACGATGCTTTCTCACCTTTTCCAGCTTCTGGTTCCTGCTAGCAGTCCTTGGCCTCATAGATGCATCACTCCAATCCCTGCTTCTCATGGCACATGGCACACTCCCTGTGTGTTTGTCTCTGCATCTTCATTTTCTTCTTAGGAGGACAGCAGTCACTGAGGCCCACTCTGTTCCAGTGTGGCCTTACCTTAACTACATCTGCAATGACTCTGTTTCCAAATAAGGTTACTCTAGGTGGACATGAATTTTGGGGTATCACTATTCAGTCAGTATCAGTCACTCTTAGCTGTATTTGATTGCTTTCTTCATTTCTATGCAAGTGGCAGCAATATAACTGGAGGAAACCTCAGGAATCCCAGAAAAAAGGGAGAAATCTTCAGCTACTCCTAGCACCCAAAACTGAGCTCTGATTGGCTCTGCTCGAATCAGGTGCTCAGCCCTTGACCAATCACTGTCTGAGGTGGTGGGAGATTCAGATCATTCCTGAGGCAGAGCGGGCAGGGCCATGTGACTGACACAAAATCTTTCTAGAATGTTATGGAGATATAGGACAGATGCAAAGAACAGATGTCGCCTATGTTATTTCTCTTTTTATGTAATTTTCCATAAACATAGCAATGTTTCTGTTATTAGAGAAAAGAACTTATATAGCTTAAAATACTATTTTCACCTACAGAAACTTGACCAACTGAACACCATGGCTTTGATTTAAGAGGCACTAAATTAGAAGCTCCTTATAGGCTAGGAGTGTGTGTGTGTGTGTGTGTGTGTGTGTGTGTGTGTGTATTCAGCCAGGATTTATAGCAGGACTATAATTTATGAAAACCTTGAACTCCTTTTCATCCATTCACATAGTAAGTCAGAAATTTAGGGGAAGGGACTCTCAGCACAAAAAGTAATCTGTGGCATTCAGGTAATTTTAGAACAATGGGGCTATTTTGAACATGAATAATTTGTTAAATGAAGATGTAAAGTAGATTTCAAAACTACCCCACCGCCCAACCCAGTTGAATTCCATTTTGCAGTTTTACCAGTCTCATTAAGGAGCCATAGCTGATTCATCAACAGAAGTACCACTTTCAAACCAAACTTCCCAGCACAAACTCACAGTTGCTCCTGGGTCTGCCCAACATCTTCTTGACACACCTCCCTCTCTCTTATTTCCAATGTGTAAGAAGGGGAAAGCCATCATTCCCCTTTACCTGACTGGCAAGGTCAAAGGCTTTACTGGAAGACAGTCTGTCATCCAGGACGGAGAAGGTGAAATAGAACTCACCCCCGCCCCCTGCCCCCAAGGGGATGGCATTTGTGGCACGGGCTAGTAATATTCTTGGACAACTGGCATTGAACGGCTTTCCTAAACACTTGCTTATCTTAAGGAGATTAATCTAGATAGACATGCCTGCTGCCATTTCATTCCTGTATGTAGTCAGCAGATGGGGAGCACTGGCCCATCGGTTACATTGGGCAGAACCCGAGCATCCGCTGTGGGGCTTCCATTCACCTGACCCTGCTCATGCCCCAGTTAACAACCTGCTTTTCCAGGACCCTGACACCTGAATGATGGTTTGGACTTAAGCGCCACATACTTAGAGACCCCATCTTCACCTCATATAGCAGCCTTTTCTTGCCTGGCAGTGATTTTGACAGTTCCCATTAGGGGCAAGATCCTCTGCTGCATGAAGCACCTAGTGGGCACATTTCATTCATCATTGGCCATTCCAGATGGTGCCAAACTGTGGTGCCTGGGGAGCCCCCACCCAGGGAGGGGTGCAGTCCCATGAAGCAGAGACAAAGGTCTGAATGCAAGCTAAGGAGAATTGAGTCTGAAGGATGGGGGGGAGGAGGATAAAGATCAGTAATATTGCCAAGGAAGAGAAGGAAGGATAAACTGCCACTGGCCATGCAGGTAACAGGGTGACCAAGTGGCCTGGTTTGCCTGGGACTTTCCCAGTTTTAAAAATAAAAATCTCTTGGGATCCCTGGGTGGCGCAGCGGTTTGGCGCCTGCCTTTGGCCCAGGGCGCGATCCTGGAGACCCGGGATCGAATCCCACATCGGGCTCCCGGTGCATGGAGCCTGCTTCTCCCTCTGCCTGTGTCTCTCTGCCTCTCTCTCTCTCTCTGTGACTATCATAAATAAATAAAAATTAAAAAATAAAAAAATAAAAAAAATAAAAATCTCACATTCTGGGAACACTCTCATTCTGAATGGTCAGTCACCCTTTTTGGACAGAACATGGGCTTTACATATGTAGAGCAGGTGGGGAAGATCCTGACATATACCCTAATATCACTTCAAGCTGACTACATTTAAAATTTAAAAATTGCCACTTTACCTACACCCCAATGTTTATAGCAGCAATGTCCACAATAGCCAAACTATGGAAAGAGCCCAGATATCCATGGACAGATCAATGGATAAAGATGATGTGGTCTATATATACAATGGAATATTACTCAGCCATCAAAAAATGAAATCTTGCCATTTGCAATGATGTGGATGGAACTAGTGGGTATTAGCTAAGTGAAATAAGTCAATCAGAAAAAGACAATTATCATATGATTTCACTCATATGTGAAATATATGAAACAAAACAGACATTCATAGGGGAAGGGAGGAAAAAATAAAATAAGATGAAATCAAAGAGGGAGACAAACTATAAGAGACTCTTAAGTCTAGGAAACAAATTCAGGGTCACTGGAGGGGAGGAGGATGTGGGGACCGAGTAACTGGGTGATGGGCATTAAAGAGGGTACATGATGTAATGAGCACTGGGTGTTCTATACAACTGATGAACTCTACCTCCGTAACAAATAATGCATTATATGTTAATTAATTGAAGTTAAATGAAATAATTGAGTCCCACATCTGGCTCCCTGCATGGAGCCTGCTTCTCTCTCTGTCTGTGTCTCTGCCACTCTCTCTCTCTCTCTCTCTCTCTCGGTGTCTCTCATGAATAAGTAAATAAAATCTTTTAAAAAATAAAAATAAAAAAATAAGACCATTAAAATTGCCACTTTGATTCTGTGGCTCTGGTCACAGGAAGCATTTCCCACAGCATGCCACCCATGTGACCTAAACTGCTCAACTCTCAAAGGGCAGCACCTATGTTCTGTGTCTTCTTCCTGCTTCTCTGAAGCCCCCTTCAAAAAGCTATCAACATTTTGTTATCAACTCTCCAAGTATATACTGAGTGGCCAATATGTATCACCGACTGGCTAGACTAGTATGTTTGTAATGGCATATCTAAGTAGCTTTTTCATCCTTTTCTTAGATTTTCATTAAAAGATCTAGCTAAAAAAGGGGGTGCCCCTAAGTGAGAGACCAGAAGGTTAAAGCATAAAGCAAGTCCCAGAAGAACAGTAAGAGTCAGAATCAGAACATGACCTCTGGAGTCAGACGCAGACATGCCTGCCAGGGAGAGCTTGCTCAGTCACAGACCACATCCCCAGGAAGTGGCTCTGCACTTCCCACAGCCCAGGCCTGACTTTGCCCCTTCTTGTTCACCGCTCTGCTCTGTGTTGGACCTCAGACTGTCCTGATGGTGTCAGCATGGCCTTTGTGAGCTAGGCATCTCATGCTACCACTTGCCTTCAAATCTCTGTTACCACAGGACCAGGCTCAGGACCTTGTTCACTCTTTCCCATCCCCCGATCCTTGACCTTGGCCTCCTGGCCAGGTGTTAACAGCTTACAGTGGCCCCAGCAACTCTCATCTCAGAGTACACAAAGGGTGTCTATTTTATTAACAAAGAGGCTCTCTTGTGGTCCCCTATGCTCCTGGCTGCACATCTTGCAAAACTGCAACAGACCACACATCAAGATGTGCAGAAGCAAAAGGCAACATATAGGTCTTTGCTCTCTTCCAGGGCCCATTTCTCAATGCCAATGCCATGCAGATTCACATACGCATTAACTAAATTTTTTTTTTTAATATTTATTGAGAAATCAACACATACCAGGTGTCAGTTAGGCACTCACAATATAATGGAGAACAAAACAAGGCATTTGCTGGTAAAGCTTGTGTCCTGGAACAGAGAGAAATCTAGTAAGCGAATATGTAAACAAACCAACAGTACCATTTCAGAAAGTAGTAAGCACTGTGAAGACAATAACAAGGGGTGTAACCTTCCTCCCTGGGGAGCAGGTTTGGCTCACTTTATCTTTAAGACCCTTCCCAGCCTAAAGGTGTGGTCTACTTCCTCAAAGAGCCCTGCACTGCCCCCTGCTGGCCAGGATCGGGGCACATGCCAGACTCTCCTGTGGGGTCTCTTGGGTTTCCCAAGTCAGTTTCTGTCTTGCCTCCCTTTGCCATTTGTGTAAGCGGCAGTCTTAGTACTGTTCCAGGGGTAGGGGGCTCTCAAAATAGAGCTTCTCTTGGTCAAATCCCTTCTTGAGACGTTCTCTGTCATAATAGTTCCCTGGAGGCCGTGTAGCCTGCAGCTTGGGGCCAGCCAGCCTGAGTTCCCTTCCTTTGGCCCCATCTCTCTGGCTAACTGGCCCTGGTCCTTCAAAACCTGACTCAAGTTTCTCCCTTGGAAAGCCTTTCCTGGCCCCCTGCAACATGAATCCCCAGCAGCATGAACCTATGAATGCCACGTGGCCGTAGTCAAGTCATTAATTTGATAGTGAGTGGAATGTCTGCAGCATACGTGGGACTCAATAAACATTTATTGAATGCCTGCATGAATAAATGAATGAATCTGGAGCTCTGTAGGCAAGCCTGGATCTGATAAATGTGGTCCCCCAGCTCATTGCATAACCCAGAAGTTCACAATAAGAGGCAAAGTAAACTATTTTCCCACAAATCACATCACGAATGATCAAAAAGTTGGAAAAACATCTCTTGGGTGGTTCGGATTGGCTCTCCCAGAGGCAAGATGCACAACTGTTTTGTCAAAGCCACACAAACACCCTCTCAGTGGACTGCTTTGAAGCATCTATTGATCTCTGAGAATAGTATAATTTAACAAAAGTGCTGCTTCCAGCAACTTGTCTCATTCCCTGAATTTCCTCCATGTCTTTCCAGCTGTAAAGTGAAATTCAACTGTGTATGGCAGCCCCAATCATGGTAAAATCCCTAGCTCACCACTGGGGTGTTGGGAGAAAGCTGTCTTCACAGCTATCTCTGGACAAGAAGTTAATCTCTGACAGATTGGAATTAAAAGTCCTCCAAACAGCTCAGATCTCCGGGGCCCTGCTCCAGTGGGAAGCATCCGTAAAGGATGCCCTGCAGGCCCAGATTCAAGGCCACATCTTTGCGGCATCTCCTGTGGCCCGCTGCCTGCAGAGCGGAGAAGGCAGTGTGCAAAGTTGTTGGAGGAAATGTCAGAGAGTCAACTCGTGGTAAATACTCTTTGTTGTGAATAATAATAACAACAATAAAAGGTCACAGATCTTTGCTATTGAAAGATTAGAATATACTTTCAGAAACCTCTTCCTCCTCATCTAGGCCTAGGAGCACTAAGAAAAAGTCATCACCAAGGTTCCAGTTTGCTGAAATGCAACCCCTCTGTTCTCTTCATGGTTAAGGAAATTGATTTTCTGCCTCACCTCCATTCTGGTTAAGAGCAGGATGTTTCTAATATGATGAGAGCAGCCCTTGACTTGCTGGGCAGGCTGGGTCAAGTCATGGACATTAAGAATTTCCATTTTCATTGGGACCCAAAGCATGGTTGTGAGGTTCAGCTCTGAAGTTGTGTGTGAACATACTTTATAAACAAATATGAGAAATTATTGTGGAGCACCCAAAATTACTAATTTTTTAAAAGATTTTATTTATTTATTCATGAGAGACACACACAGAAAGAGAGGCAGAGACACAGGCAGAAGGAGAAGCAGGCTCCCTGCAAGCAGCCAGATGCGAGACCCCATCCCAGGTCCCAGGATCACAACCTGAGCCGAAGGCAAAAGCTCAACCACCGAGCCACCCAGACGTCTCTCAAAATTACTAACTTTGAAGAAAGCTAGGCTGAGTATTATTTAGTATCTCTTTGTCTCATAAAGCATTTTAGAACCTCCCAATGGTTCAGTGGTATAATTTTGAATTTGCTTGTTGTCATAGGCAGAGCTGCTAAGCTCCAGAAGCTGTGCATGACCACAGTGTTGAGGGAGCTTGGGCAGCTTGGAAATGGTAATAGTAGATCTCACCACAAGATGGCAGTATTGATGACATTTCTGGGCCTTGATGGTTTAAAACAGACTTGACATTTGAGGAGTCCAGATCAAGGGTACAAAGGGAGGTCCGCATGCCACATGTTTAATTATCAAAACTTAAATCAATCTGATACATAAAGTAAAAAAAAAAAAATTGCCACCTATTTTGAAAAAAACACATTTTCCTAATGAAATGGAAGGCCTGGGGCAAATTTAGAATTCTGAGATCCTTAGAGTTCTGAGCAGGAACAGTGTGGTTCAGGGAAGGTCCAGCCTCCCTCCATGGAGGGTAAGCTCCATCCTGCACACTCCATCCACACCCTGTGCTCCTCACCCTCAGGGGCCAGACCTCTGCTTGCCCTGGAAGTAGGCTCACAAGTGTCGGGTAAGCACTTGTGAGGCACTAGATACCCATAGCATGGTCTAAAATAGAGATCAGCTGCCTTTTCTGTAAAAGGTTAAATAGCAAATATTTTAGCCTTTTATGGGCAATACAGTATCCATCAAAACTATTCAAGTTGGCCACTGTATCTCAAAAGCAGTCATAGATAATAGACAAATGAATGGGGGTAGCTGTGCTCCAACAAAACTTAATTTACGAAAATTGGCAAGTCAAATTTGGTCCACAGGCCATTGCAGACGCTTAGTCTAGAAGCCAAGGCAAAGGTTGCCAGTAAAATACAGGACATCTAGTCAAACTTGAATTCCAGATAAACAGTGAATTTTTTTAGTGTAAGTATATCTCAGATATTACATGGGACACAATCACACTAAAAAAATGAGTGGTTGTTTATCTGAAATTCAAATTTAACTGTGCATCACATATTTTTATTTGCTAAATCTGTCCATGTTGGCTGAGGCAGGAGCTCTGCATAGGACTGTCCCATTGGCCCCATGGACTCCTGAAGCTCCAAGAAAGGCCACAGCTGGAGGGATACCAGAGCATAGCCACTGAAGCACAGGCTCTGGGTCACTCTATCACAGGTCTAAGGGCAGCACTGGCTTCTTAAATGGCAATCTTTATGCTCTCAAAGAATAGATATAATGTGTATGTTTTGCACTTCAAATAGCTGGTTTTGTGTAGTTTGGACATTTATTAAACAAATGTTTGTTTATCAAATCCCTACTCTGGGCAAAAAAAAGTGGAGGGCATGATCCTTGTCTTCATGGGGCTTATTCAGGGGGCAGACATTATAGCAATTCACATATAATACATTAACAATTATAAATTGGAAGGGCTATGAAGATAAGAATAACAGGGAGATAAATAAATGGGAAGGCAAAGCAAGGCACATTGGTGAAGTGACATTTGTTCTGAGAAAAAAAAGACAAAGGGAGCAGATTCCAGGCAGAGGGAAGTGTCTGGGTGAAGACCCACCCTGGGCACCCACGAGAGGCCAGAGGGGCTGAGGCAAGTGGGCAGGCTTTGTGAGGTGTGCGAGCAGCTTGCCATTCATTTAGAGGGCAGCAGGGAGGCCCACAGGCTTTCAGGCAGGGAGGGACCATCGTCTAATTCTTATTTTTAAAAGCTCCCACTTGCTGTTTCTTGGTGTAGAGAGGTGGAGCAGAAGGAAGAGAGTGGAGGCCTCGTGAGGAGGCCACTGCAGGGCTCTGGAAAGACAGTGGGACCTGCACAGCTTGGAGAGCCTAGTGCAGGTGGTGGAGGGAATGGGGGCAAAGAGGGAGGGGAATGCCAATTCCACCTCCTGGCTTTCCAGTTTTGTCAAGGTGAGGAAATGTGGAGGAGACGCAGGCATGGGAAGAAAGTAGACATCTCTACCGTTGGCATGGAAAGTTGGAGACACTTGGATTCTTCCAAGTGGATATATCCAGTGAGTAGATGGATACTTGCCTGCAGCTCTAAAGAGAGGTCAGGGCTGGCAATGGAAGGGGTGGCCCATAGAAGGCATTCATAGCCATGAGAATAACTGAGACCTTCTTGGTGAAAAGAGAAAGGGGCCTGGGACAGATCCCGAAGGCACCCCAATGCTTAGAAGAAGAGGAAACAGAAAAGGAGAAAAACAAGGTACCATAGAAGCCAGAAGAAGGGAGGTTTTAAAAACTTCTACTTCTGGGGATCCCTGGGTGGTGCAGCGGTTTAGCGCCTGCCTTTGGCCCAGGGCGTGATCCTGGAGACCTGGGATCGAATCCCACATCCGGCTCCCAGTGCATGGAGCCTGCTTCTCCCTCTGCCTATGTCTCTGCCTCTCTCTCTCTCTCTCTCTCTCTCTCTCTCTGTGACTATCATAAATAAATAAAAAAAATTTTTTTAAATTAAAAACTTCTATTTCTGACAATTACTGAAAGAATCTTTTTTTTCCTTTAGAACTTGGGTTCCCTCCCTTGTGGTGGCCTCCTCTACCCCAGCTCTTTGCTACGTTGTGATATGGTGATAGAAAGAGGAAGCAGATGGGAAGATAAAACATAAACCACTACATACATTCTCTCCCACTAGTATTTGCACAGGAGGAGCTCACAGCCAAAGGAATAAGAAGACGAATGGGTGACTTTCAAATGAGTGAATAAATATCTTAATTCCCCTCCCTTTTTGGTTGGGAAATAGATTCTGAATCTATTCATATTCAAGAATTTCCTTGAGAAAGATGGCAGCCAATAGGAAGATGTTTCTTGAACAAATTTCACAAGCATTGGCATTTCCCAGCCTGGGATGGTCGTCCTCCCATAGGACCTTGGTCAAGCCCACTGTACTCAGGAGCCTGGGGAGGTCAGGGCCCATGCTAAGCTCACCAGGATGATGGGCACTGTGTGTTGTTCTGAACACCTGGAGGGAAATCATGGGGCTTCCATAATTCATATTAGTGACATTTCTCATCCCTAGTAAATAACCTTGTGTTTTGACCTGTAATAATGTGAAATGCTAACAAAGCCATGAGGAAATTAAAATCCCTTGATGTGGCTTGGAGGCTGCCTACATGGATCCTGTCCAGGTGACAAAAGGTCTGCTAGACCCAGGAAAGAAACAAAGGAAGGAAAAGGTCACAGAGGAAGTCGCCATGTGGTGAAATGCCAAAGTACAAGAGTTTATCTAGACCAAAGAGGTACCCTTTACATATAAGAACTCCAAGCCAAGGGTGACTCACAGTTCTGAGCACCAAGTAATACAAGCAAAATGGAAATTGGTGATTAAAAAAAGACCTGAGATGTGGATTGCTCTGTTGGAACAAAATCTGGTATGTGGTAGGTAGTACTTTACCTTTATACAGCACTTGAAATTTTTCAAAATGCTTTCTCACTTCATTTTATTTTAATTTTCTAGAAACCAGGGCACCTGGGTGGCTGGGTTGGTTAGGCATCTGCCTTCAGCTCAGGTCATGATCCCAGGATCCTGGGATCAAGGCCCCCTTTGGATTCTCTGGATTCCCAGGATTTGGCAGGGCTACATCCCAAACAGCCCTATATTGCCTATTTGTACATAGGTGCTGTTTTTGTAAGTGTCAAAGCAGCAGAGTGGTTGCACAGATGACTTTGGAGCCCCTTTGTGGGTAATAGGGCAGCTTTCTAGAAAAGTCACCCCTTATGTATGGAATGAACTTTGGAGACCAGGGCCTCTTGGGAGCCTCTGGGGTGGAAACCCTGAGCATGGATGCTTCTGCTGGTGGTGTGCCTGTGTCCCATTGACACCTGCATTTGGGGGCCCTCCGTAAGGTCTCTGCTGAGAACAGAGCCCGAAATGCATGTAGACACCCAAGAATTAGTTGCAGCTCTGTCTCCAGCCTGCAGAGAGCTGTCACCATGTTCGCCTTCTATGGGTTGCGGCTTCACGTGGGAGGCATGCAGATCAGCAGGGATCCTGCTTCTCCCTCTCCCTCTACTTGCCACTCCCTCTGCTTGTGCTCTCTCTCTCTCTCTCTCTCTCTCTCTCTCTCTCTGTCAAATAAAATAAAATAAAGTTTAATTTTTCAGAAACCTGGCAAGGTAGAATGGCAGATGAACAGGGGGAGAAAAAGTCTCAGAGATATTAAGCAACTTGCCTAACGTCACATAGTGACCTCATCGGGTGCTGGTCAGGACCCAGGCCTGCTGAGCACAGTTCGTTGATACTACTGCTACAGCACATTATCTTCTAGAATAATATCAGGTCACAAAATGAGATCAACTTGTGTGGCCTGAGTGAATCCATAAAGAATTAAAGAATTTCTGCCCAGCAGTTAGAGATTCCTATGGCTGTCACATGTCTGTGTTCTATAGGAGTCTATAGAAATAGAAGCCCATCAGTTAAGACATGGCAATGGAATTCTGAAGCAGGTATCATATGGAAAGCTCAAACCAAACAAAGTTCTGGCTATTACTGGAGGGCATGAAGTAAGGCAGCATCAATATCAATTTGTTGCTACTTACTGTTCTGTCCATTCCTAGCACAGGGGGGCCCGCGGCCAGACTCCTCTGCAGTGTGGCTGCTAGCAGATCTGTGAAGTCAGACGGAGTCAGTAATGCCTCATCTGTCTCAAATTACTTGATCCTCTCCTCCTGCTTCTTCTATGGAAATCTACAGAAGAGCTAACTACTGAACTTCAGAAATTCAGCCCAACTCCCACCCATCAGGCCAAGCTTCAGTGTGGATAGGGCAGTCAGGGGTTGGGGGGAGTGAGAGGAAAAAGCCAAGACCTCAAACTTGAGGACAAAGAGAGAGCTTTGGACATCACTCCTCTTTTACCGCATGCACCTAACACAGTCATGCCAACAGTACTCAGTTAAGGCTTGCTAAACTGAATTACTCCAAATGGATTTAAGAGGGAAAAAGTGGAGAATACATGATTACTTAAAAAGACACAGCTTCTATAAATCCATAGGAAACAGACAGACAACTCATGGAAAAACAGGCAAAATGCCTGAACGGTCACTTCACAAAACAATATCTAAATGACCAGAAAGTGTATGAATACATGTTCCTCAGCACCAGTAGTTTCAGGGAAGTGTTAGGTAAAACCACCTGAGATGCCACCCACACCTATTAGAATGTCCAAAATAAAAGAGGTTGACCACATCACGGGATGTGGAGCTACCAGGAGTCTCACACTCTATTAACTGATTCACCCAAAGACATGAATTAGATGGCTTGTAACAGCATTCTTATAATAGCCCCAACCTGGAAATGACCCAAATGCCCATCAACAGTAGATTAGATAAAGAAGTATATTCACTGGGGCACCTGGGTGGCCCAGTTAGTTAAGCATCTGACCCTTGGTTTCAGATCAGGTCATGATCTCAGGGTCCTGGGCTCAAGCCCCCGAGTTGGGCTCCACACTCAGTGAGGAGTCTGCTTGAGGATTTCTCTCTCTCTCTTTTTTCTCTCTCTCTGCTCCTCCTCTGCTCATGTTCTCTCTCTAAAATAAATAATTTTTTTTAAAAAAGCATGTTCACACAATTGAATATTATACAGCAATGAGAATGAATAAATATAAGGACATAGTTGAGTCTTATCAGCATAATGTTTAGCAAAAGCAGCTGAACACAAAATATAGGTTTACATTAATTTAAAGTGCAAAAATGGGCAAAATTACTGTCAGGTAACAGGAGCCAATACGGTGATCCTTGCAAGGATGGCGACCATGAGGAGTGGGCCTGGGGGCTGGTCAAGCTCTGTCTCTTCATCTGTGTGCTGCCTGCTAAGTGTGTTCAGCTTATGAGCATTCTTTTGAGCTGTACACTTGTGATTTATGCATATTTCTGAATGTATTTTATACTTCCATAAAAACACTTTCAAGCCAAAAAAAGAAGAAGCAGCCTATTTCACCATCATTCCTAATTCTGCTGCCTCTGCTGGTACCATCCAACACGTCACAGCTTGGGAAATAGAGAAGGGAAAAAACATTTTTCTTGCCTTCCATTACCTCTCATCGCACATCCTTTCTCTTCTTTCTTTTCCTTTATTTACTTTTTTGACTTAGATCTTTGCCCTTTGGAAGGCCCAATCAGAGGGAAGCAGTGAGACTGGCATGGTGTTAGGAACCTGGGTTTATGGAGGAAGACCTGGTCCATACCGAATTTTTTGGTGGTAGATTTAATCACAGGAGCAAGAGGCAGGGCTAAATCCTGGAGACCTTGCATGGGACAACGAGGACACTTGAAGCTGCCAGCATCAAGCAGTGTCAAATGTACATTTTAGACAGATATCTGGAGCAGCAGCTGTGTGGAAAATGAAGAGGGACAAAATTAGAGGCAGGGAGGTGGGTTAGAAGCCTACTTTCAGGGCTCAAGGAAGAAATGGCGTGTGTCTTGGCAGGAAGCTTCATTGTTTCCTGTGATTCTCCCCACCTTATCTATATATGAATGATAATATGGTGGCAGATGCAACAAACAGGAAAGGTTGGAGATGAGGCCAGAGGCAAGTGGCTGGGTCAGCCAGGAAGGAGAAGTGCCGGCATCAGTAATTAATGTGACCTGGGATTGAAGCCAGCAAAGAGACCAGCAGGCACCCAGTTAACAGCTTCAAGGCGTTTAGTTCCCTCTGTGATTGCCAGAGCCAGCTTTGATCATTTGAAAATCACGTTTTGTTTTTCCCGAGAAGTTTGGTCTTTATTCCTAAAGCAAACATTGATGCATTTCTTCTTTCCTGCGCAAGAATTCCTAGAGTTTAACGGCCCTGGCCGACAGCCGCTCTGTGCCGCGGAGTCTCCTCTAGCCCGCTCTGGGCCAGGTCAGCTCTCAGCTCAGGCTCCTGCGGCTGCAGACAGGGCAGTAGAGACGCACAGAAACCACCGCCAGCCCCGGCCCGGGTCGGAGCCCTCAGAAACCCGAGCTGGGGGATCCCTGGGTGGCGCAGCGGTTTGGCGCCTGCCTTTGGCCCAGGGCGCGATCCTGGAGACCCGGGATCGAATCCCACGTCGGGCTCCCGGTGCATGGAGCCTGCTTCTCCCTCTGCCTGTGTCTCTGCCTCTCTCTCTATCTCTCTGTGACTATCATAAATAAATAAAAATTAAAAAAAATTTAAAAAAAAAAAAAAAAAAAAAAGAAACCCGAGCTGGCGCTTTATAAATAGAGGCCGGAGCAGGGGTGGCACACTCAAAAAAATCCCGTAGTCTACAAATCCGTGTTTGGATAACCTGGGTCAATAAATCCCATCAAGGTCAAAGCCCAGACCTTTGAAGAATCAAAAGGCCTTTATTTGCAACTGCCTGCAGCAGGGCCCCTCAGCTGGGGGTGAGTGGGAGGGGGGAGAGGAGAGTGGGGGCCAGAAGGGGGCTCCCCAGAGGTCTTGGGAAACTTCCCAGGTTTGGGAAGAAGGCAAAGGAGACCAGACCTGGCGTGGGTGGGGATGGCAGGGTGCAGACAGACGTCTCTGCTTCCTCCAACCGGGGGCTGCTCTGGAGGCTGCCGAATTGCCAGAAAGCCCCAGGTCGCCCCTGGAATGGGGACAGCATTTCTTTTCTTTTCTTTTCTTTTCTTTTCTTTTCTTTTCTTTTCTTTTCTTTTCTTTCTTTCTTTCTTTCTTTCTTTCTTTCTTCTTTCTTTTTTTTTGGGGGGGGGGCGGTCAGCATTTCAATCATGGATTGTACCTTATTGCCCTTCAAAGATGCCTCCGCACTCCGAGCTTCTGGCTTTGGGTGGGTATCTGGCAGCAAAGCCACGTTCAACGAGGATTATAGGGAAGGCCCAGCTGCCGGAGTGAACGCGCTCAGCGGGCAGCGAGTGGCGGCGCAGTGGGGCGCCTCACCCAAGCCATCCATCCTGGCATCCTGCAGAAGGGCCGAAGTGGTCCTGGGGAACCCTGTCGCCTGTGGGGGACTTCCGGGCGCTCCCTCCTCCTTGAGCAGAGCATCCGCTATGCGCTAGTCGGTGCAACAGCCTCGGAGGTAGCTCCCTCTCTCGCTGTCGCCATCCCAGAACTGGTAGGGCAGATAAACCCACCGTCAAAACTACTTCCCAACAGGATGAGAGAGGCACGAAGAGGGGGATATCACAAAGGACATGGAAATGCAAACGAAGGCTGTGTTTGTTCTACTAAAAAGGGTGGCATCCCAAGCAGGAAAAAACTTGAGCAAAAAGGACACAGCTGAAGTATAAGGCAGTGTCCCCCAAAGGAGACACCCACAGGCCCGGGAGCCCGCTACTGTGGGCCAAGGCACACTCAAAGCCACAGAGTAAGTACATGCATCTTCAAAGGGTATTAATTTTGCTTAAGTATTTGGGTAAAATAAGCTATGTAAGTGGAGATTAAAGGCGTTTTTCAAATTAAAATAAGCGTGAATGTTAGGCAATAGAAGGCAAAATTGGCGTGAATTTTTAAAATGAAGCATTAGCCCTCAAGGAAATAGTATGCGCGTGGGGGCTGGTCTTCTGCTACAGACACGGATCCTGGGGTCTTAGTGTCTTTGCCATCTGTCACTGGGGGTACTCTGGAGGAAAGGAGGAGAAGCGGGCATCCACACACTGGGGCTCTGAGGTGGTGTGAGGCAGGCTGGAGGCAGATGGGGGAGGGCAGCCGAGGATGTGAGCTTCATGGAACAGGCAGGCACATGAGTGTGGGCTGTCCTTGTGGGTGGTGGACAGTCCTGGGTGGCCTGCCTAGACAAGGTGGATACACGGCTGCAGTGTGACCCTCACCCCATACCTGTGTGGGCCACATACCTAATGCAGGGTGCCCGTCTACTCATTCCCCTGCCCCAAACCCTCAGTGGCTGCTGAGTTCAGGCTACACTGTGTGCAAACCCCACTGCGGTGTGGAGACTGGACTGCAGGGTGAAAGGCGGGAGGTGGGGAGATGGGTGACATGTCAAAGGCTGCACCAAGGAAGCAGGCTCCTGGGAGGAGTGGATTTCAGACCCTCCTTGTTCTCCACTTGCCATTGCAACCTCCAGCTCTCGCACCGGGGCCCACGCTTCAAGTCAAGCTGAATGACTCACGGCTCCTCGTGCTTTCCTTCAGACATTTCGTGCTCTCCCGCCCCACCACCTGGATGTCCTCCCCTGACCCCATCTCCCACTGTCCTTTGGAGTCCACCTCAAGTGAGCCAGAGGCTTTACACTGAGCCTCCGCTGTGTGTCAGGTGCTGTGCTCCTGGCATCATCTCAGATCTCCCCCTGCAAGGGGAAGTGTAGTATCTCCATTTTGCAGCTGAGGAGACTGAACATCACAACTAAGCCCAGACTCCGATGTCCCTCGAGGGCGGCCCTGCCCCGGGGCTGCGGCCTGTCCTTTGCCCAGGGCTCTCAGAGGATGTTGCACTCGATGCCCTTCACCTGGACTCCTTCCTCCCACCACCTCCCACAGCCCTATCCTCAAGTCCTGCGGATTTTACCATCCCCTCCTCACCACCGCCTCTGCCCTCTGTGGTTAGGGCCTCTGTCGTTTCCCTGCCACCTGCCCACCTCAGCATCACTGCCCTGAAACCCATTCTCCAGAGCCCAGGTGGCGATTCTAAAATGCAGAACTCATCAGATCTTGTCCCTGCCTCAAATCTCTCCTGCTCACCACTTATTCAACCACAACATGGATGAGCACCTACTCAGTGCTGGGCACCCATCGAGCTGCAGGGGATACGGCAGTGACCCAAAGCTTGCCCCCATGACGTCCAAACTCTTGAAGCCCTGCTTGCAGGCTCGCCAGCACCGAGGCCCACTGTACTTTCCAGCCCGTTGGTGCCCAGCACTCCCTGCCATTGTCCACTCTGGTCACCCAGGAGGTACTGTGGTCTCACAGACACAGCTGGCTCTTTTGTGCCTCTGACAACCCTGCACATACCCATCCATCGGCATGGAGCATCCTTTCCCTACTCATCATGCTGCTGCTTGACTACTAGCCCCTGGCCTTCCTACCAGTGCCAGGCTCAAGGTCACCTCCTCCAGAGAGCTTTCCCTAACCTCCAAAAGTGTTAGATTCCCCTACTATGTGCCCCCATCACACTTTCTGTTTTCTTGCCTCCCCTTGAAGGTGGAGACCGTGTTTTCTTTGCTAGGATATATTTCAGTGTCCCCAGGCGCAGCATAGTACCTGAAGCCTCTAGACTGTTTGTTGGTCACATGCACCATTAAAGCCACCAGTCTGCATTGCAGCATCACAGGCAGTGACATACGTGATGTGAACACCCTGGGGCAGCCTCTTCTGGGCCCCTCTTCCCCAGCTTCTGAGGGGCCACTGGGGAAAAGGAACAGAACAGAGAAGCCATGAAAATAGATGCCAAGCTGCCATCCTGCCTCCCTCTCGATTCTCATCTCGTCCTGTCTCCAAACTGCAGTGTGAATCCAAATTCATTGCAGGTCTGACCCATGAGCACCTGGTTCATTTCAGCATCTGGAGAATGGAACTTTCTTTCCTGCCAGGCCATTAGGTCTCTTCCTTCCTACCAGCTTTCTATGGAGCATTCACTGGAATTGGGGTTATTGGGAAAAGTTTTTGGTGTCTTTGCACCTAGAGATGTGTTTTGGGAGAGAGCCAGGACAGCACTGAGTCTGGTCGGAGATGCCAGTGTCCTTCAGGTTTTTCAGCCTGGTAAGCATTTTTCAGGTCCGCTGTGTTTGGGCACCTACCAGCAAGGCTATTTTAAAGCACATAAAATCTGAAAATAAATGGAGGAGGTCTGTGGCAAAGGATGGCTGGTTTGGCAAGGACTGCTGCTCCTCCCTGTTTAGCCCTGCAGCTGGGAGGGAGCTGTAGAAAGACAAGAGAAAGCTTTATGTCAGAGAAGGCATGGCCCACTGACCCAGACCTCCTTCCTCCTTGCTGGAGGAGATGATCATGTGTGTGTAAATATACACACACTCCAGGACCTTCTGCTGCTTCTTCCTAGAACCTATAGAACAGGTTTGCAAGGACAGGAGCTATAGGAAGCAGCTAATTTCACTAGAAGAGAGGCGCTAACACCAGACTTACCCCTCCCCATCCTAAGTCCCTACCAGCACCTGTAAGCCAGGTGGCCTCTTCCTGACCTGGGTGGCCAACACCCAGTAGCACGTAGCTCCTGGCTTTCTGTCTTATTCTCAGCCTACACCCTGCACCAATCTGCCCCACCCACCTTGTGCTCCATTAGTCTCACCTGTTCTTGGTCATCTTGGAACATGATCTCTGACCCTCATGCTCTGCATCTGGCTTTACTCTTGTCCAGGGTGTCTGACCCTGGATACTGCTCATCTGGTTCTGCCCTTTTCTCACCTCATTAAAGGAAATTTGCATTTGTGTCTCAGACCATATGCTTAAGAATACAAGGAACACACCTGAAGTAGCTGGAACAGCAGGCATTTGGACCAGCTTCCCTGGGTGTGAATCCTGGCTCTGAGATTTATCTGTCATGAGCCAGATTATTGCAGTGAATTACTAAGCCTCCCCAAACCTTGGCTTCTTCATTTGTAAAACGGGGATCATAATAGTACCAGCATCATAAGATTGCAGAGAGAATTCACTGCAAGTGAATTTACATGTAAGTGCTTAGCAAAGTGCCTGACACATAGTAAGCACTCAATGAATGTTAGATAAAACAAGAAATTCAGCCCCCAAGGTCCTACTGACTTTCATGAATGAAAAACAGATGATTACCACCCATATCCCCCCAAAATACAAAATAAAAATGTTTAGAGTAATGGTGCCTTTCTCTGTCCTAGACACTCGAGTTCAGAGAAAGGAACCAGAACCCCAGGGAATGTCATGGATTGAATTTATGCAATGTGGCTAAGGAATGGGCAGGGGTCCGTGGAGCAAGGGTTTGAGGAACAGGCATTCACATTGATTGCACAGAGGCTGAGGAGCAGGAATCTATAGGGCCGGAGTCTGTAGGACAAGGTCCAAGGGATAGAGTCCACAGCTTCCCAAAGGAACCCAGAGTGGGAAAGACTACAGAATGAAGCGCAGTTTGTGCCACCTGACAAATCTAGGCTGCAATGGGCCCATGGACCATTTCACAACTGAGAGAGCTGGTAGGAATCAAAGAGGCTAAGCACACACACAGCACTTTCCAGGAGGCTTGTCCTGGTAAACCTAGCAGATGTAGAAGGGGCATTTTCAGTGGCACCTGCCAGAATGACGCCGGCCCAGGTGGTGTCTTCTCCCCTTTTACTGAAGTTCAGACTTTGTTCTAGAATAGCAAATGCATGTTCTGTAGGTCCATCACCTCCCTGCCCCTTTCTGAGACCTCTGTTCCCTTTGACCTCCAGGCTTAGCAATGATGGAAGTTCCAGGACACTCCATCCTTCTCCAGGGAGGACACTCATCCCGGGGAGGCACAATCATTAGTGTCATCTCATTAACTCAAAAACAGCTGCTGACTCAGGCTGGGCTGCTGCCTCTTGGCCTCTGGGTGACCTCCCCTGGGAGCTGGATGGGATGGGATGAAAACCTGGAGACGGACAGTACAGGAAGGGCCCCACTCAGAGGGCGGCCTGCTCCTGCTGGGCATAGCGTGGCAGCCAGCGAAGGTACCAAGATGAGGGCATTAGTTGGAATAAAGGCTCAATTGCTCTCACAAAGACACCAAGGGCAGTGGCTTAAACAAACTAGAAGTTACTTCTCTCACCCCCAGTAGTCTGCAGCCAGTGTGGAGACCCCACAGTGTTGGGGTCCCAGCCTCCTCCCTCCCATGGTTCCATTACTCCTAAGGTGTTCCCCTTTCCCTCATGGCGAAAGGCTCTGCATTCATCTGCACTCCAGCCATGGGGAGGGAGGATTGGGAAGTGCAGAGCTGTGCCATGCTCCGAGCTGGTATCTCTCCAGCCAGAACGCAGTCGCCCCTAGGAAAGCGGGAAAACATTGTTCTCATTCAGGCAGCCATGTGCCCAGCTAAAACTCCGAGGATCTATAAAGGAGAAAACAGATGTGGGAAAAATTGGCAGTCTCTGTGACAATGACCAATTCCGAGCCCTGCCCATGGAGACCACACAGGTGCAAAGACCGACAAACCCACACAACACAAAGCACAATGAAAGAAGCACCATTCGATCGTTTATTCAAGAAATATTTACTAGGGCCTGTAAGCATTGAGAAAGTAGAGGCAAAATTACCATCCTTTCCTTCAGCAGGCTCTCAGTCATAGGGGAGAAAAAATATCATCTAATGGGCTTCATGGTATCAAGGAAACATTTGTTTTTCTTTTTGTTTTTTCAGTAACACAGGCTCATCATGCCTCTGCTCCTCCTGGAAAATGCACCAGTTCCAGGGAGATGGTGATAAAGGACACAGATCCTGTCCTCAAACTGCTGATTCTTTTGAAGGGGTGACAGACACCTATGGGGCAAGAGTACTATAGGAGGTCAGTGCTGAGACTGTTAAGTGCAGGGGTCCTAATATATCCTGCAGGTCCCAGCAGGACCAGAGTCTTCCCAGGCTTTTGCACCAGATCGAGAACCTAGAACGACTCTAGAGAGCAGCCCCTAAATGACTAAAACTGAGTCTCACAAGGCCAGCTGAGAAGTTCACAAGTGGGTTTAAATTGTTTTTTTAAAAGAGTTTTTTTTTTTAAATTTATTCATGAGAGACACAGAGAGAGAGAGCCAGAGACATAGGCAGAGAAAGAAGCAGGCTCCCCACAGGGACCCCGATGTGGAACTCGATCTAGAGTTCCTAGGGAACTAGGGTCCTGGGATCAGACCTGAGCCAAAGGCAGATGCTCAGCCACTGAGCCACCCAGGCACCCCTAACTTAATTTTTTTTAAGAATACAGAAACACTATATTTCTTCCCTATTGGGTTATATACCCTGAGATTTACTTCCACCCACGAAGTTTAGCTCCAGGAAATTAAGTTCTGGAGGCGGAACTTGGGAACCTTCCAGAAGATAGGAGGTGAGTTAGAGATTTTCAAGGATAAACAGGGATTCCTACACCTCCTACGCCTCCCACACCTCCCAGAACTGCACCATGTTGCTCCTGTCAGCCAAGATTTGATGGCTGTTGAGTGGTGATGAGGTCAAGGCTGGCTGTCCCACACTGCCCACCCTGCTTTGAAGCTCCCAAAGCACGGAGTTCACAGTGCCCCCAGATAACTTGTTCTAAGTTTTATTATCTCACTGACCAAATATGTGCTTCTAAAATCACTATTACTTGAATTAAAATCCATTTTCTTTTATTTAGCATTTGGAGGGCTAGGACAACAATGGTTTTATCGCCTTAAACTGTGAGAAAATGTTTTCTAAGCTGCAAAGACTCATAAAAATAGAAAGTGGTTTTGTTTTTGTATGTAGATCATGTAGCAGATGAGAAACTAAATTTTATTGAATAACCAGTCTGTGCCAGGAACTGTGCTAAGCACATTACATACATTGTCTCCCTGTAAAACGTACCATGGCTCTGCTAGGTAAGCATTATTTTACTCATTTTACAGATAGGAAACTAAAGCACAGAGAGATCAAGTAACTTGCCCATGGTCACACAGCTTGTGGCAGGGCCAGGACCAGAACCTAAGTTTGTGTGAGTCCCTTCATTCTTCCACAATCCTAGAAGATTGTAATTAAGTCATCCATAGTTGTTTTTTTTTTTCCCTATCTAGGCTAAATGACTCCAACTCATTTAGTTTTTTATTCTTTCTATGGTGGGTACTTCATCTTACAAAATACCTGAGAGATTTGAAGATCAAGAACTATTCTTATTGGGTACAAAAAATGGAATGGTCTTGGGGGCTTAGTATGTTGTAACCTCTGAGAGGAGTTTGTGCAAATCTTAAGATTTCACTAGTACTGGGGATCTGAAAATAACTGTGGCCAATTTAAGCCTGTAGGGTCACATGAGAGGCACTTAAAATGAGAGTGAAGACACATATTGTCAATATGAATTTTATTGTGACGTGATTAAAAAGTGGTTGAATGTCCTTTGAGAGACAACATGATACTACCTTAAAGTTACATGAAGATGGTAGGGATGTGGAGTTGAGAACATGTTTTTTCATCCTTCACTCTGTTCATCCATCTAGCTAATTACATTATGTGATGGTAATGTGGGATCCTGGCTAGATGCTGGAACAGAAAAAGGACACTAGGTAAAAACTAAGGAAATCTGAAAAACTAGGACTTTAGTTAATAATATATTTTTTTAATCACTCATCAGTTCCGATTAGATAATATTGTCATTCCTCATCAAGGATGCAAACCCAAGGGTTGAAGTAAAGGTATGTACTGAGGCCACAGGAGGGTGACAAGTGTGCATGACCCCAAAGAGCAGACCTCAGCCCTGGTTGGCCTCCAGCTGCCACCTCAGCCATAGACCAGCTTGTGTGGGAGGAGCATGGCATAAACCCTCTGGCTAGTGGGTGTCGTGGGTCCCGGACCAGACTAGGGTCTCTTACAGGACCCAAGCCCATCCCAGACCAGTTGTGTTAAACCATTTCTCACAACGAGTCCTTCATCTGCCATTCACTACCTTTCAAATGGCCATAGATTCTACTTGGCAGAGTTTTAAAACAATCCCCTCCACCTTGTTAAGCTCTCCCCTTAATTAGCAGAGGGAGAAATGCTGTTATTGGAAGCAACCTCTCTGCAGCTCACTTCCCTCTGTTTGGCAAATTAAAAGCATTTGGAAACTCTTCCGTGGTCCCAATCAATAGCTCAAGCCATAATTATTCAGCGGCGCTTGCGGTTTTTTCTGCTGACAGCCAGCTGGGTGTGCTGATGTGTAATTGTTTCATACGTTTATGCGGCTTATCTCTTCCCACGATTGGGGTCTGCTGCAAATTAATCGATAGCATCTTTGGGGAGACTAGGGAATGGACTTGCCTGCATCTAAACCTTCTCAGGCCTCCCCATTTCTCCAGGGGAGACGTTAGCCACAGTTAAATGGGGCTCTTTATTTTCTTATTTATACCCACCTGAGGCAGCCAAGCAGCACTTTGGGGACATCAGAATAAATACCCACTTTATAGGATAATCATGCAGTATCAGGCTTTAGATTGTGGATAATGGTTATGTGCGGAGGAAAAGTAAACAGTCAAATCTCATTCGCTTAGATTAGTTTCAGAATTACTGATAATTTGGATGGGATGTGGATTATTTCTCAAGCAGATCTCTACCCAGAGGATAGTGTGACTTGTTATTATAATATAAATAAAACTTCTGGTGGGAGGTGGGGGATGTTGAAGATATTACAGGGGATTAACTTTTTTCAGTATCACCTGTCAGTCTTTAATAGTGCCAGGTCACACACCAACAGCCAATTGATTCATTCCTGATCTTTCTAGGGTCTAACAGTCAAGAGACCAAACTCCAATCCTGCCTCTGTATTTCTCTAGACAGTTTTCTTAGCTGGCTTTGTTTTGTTTTATTTTTCAACCCAGATAAATTTGGTTCTATTCCAATCTATGAACAATTAGATCTATCTACAAAGATTGTCTTTTTATGTGAAAGGGAATGTAACATCACTGTTTCCTGTGGGAGTTGAAACCCAGGTAACTCACACCAATTCCACTGATTATTAGGTATTATTCTAAGAGATTGCATTAGATCAAAAGCATTGAGACTCTCTCGAGCATCCTATGTGTGATGTCATGCATCACCATCCACTGGGATCACATTTGGAGAAGCATCCAAAATCATGAGTGCTCCTCTTGAGAGGCTGAGGTTTCTGAGGATCTGATCATTGCTCTGTAGGAGAAAATGGCCTGAAGATTCCAGTAGGCACGAGGCCCACTTAGCCATGTGATCTCTTTCTAATTCTTTCAAAGGTGTCGGGGTTTGCATCAGTCATCAACACACTCACCTAGTTTTTAATAAATGCCCACATGCTTGTGGTCCTATAAAAGGCAAACCAGTCATACCAATGCGTGATGCCACCCGATACTGATCTGCGCCCCTTGCTAAAGCACCACACCAGTGCACCTTGACGTTGTCCTTTTGTCTCTTGAAGAATGGAACCACCTTGGATAGGGTTCAAGAAGAATCTTCCTGATACCAAATCCCCAAAGCATTCTAGCATCTGTGCAGGAAGTCTGCAGAGATTGTTCATAATTGTCGATATTCTGTTTTCATTTTCCCACATCCACCCTCCATCCACCACCACCCATTCATCACATTTTTAAAAATTCAATGTGAACAATATCGCATATATTCTCTGAGTCACTCTTTCCTTATGTCACGGGAGAAATTAAAGCAAACCAATCAAAAATCTCTGGAAACATAGAGTGGGTTGGGAATAACTGTCTCTTTAAATGAAAGAGACCATGAAAACTGATTGCTCCAATCTAAGCATGAGCCATACTTTATCCTGGAAGAATTATTAGGAAGAAAGGGACATACATTTCTTTTGACACTGTATATTAAGTGAACTTTCTAAACCCTATTTGTCTGGATTAAATAAATATGCTCAGAGTTTCCTACCCTGTCCTGTGTTTCTTCTGGTTTTAAATCAAAGGGATTAAGGCTCCTAATTAAGACACTGGAGGAGGCCCGATCAGTTTTGCCAGCGCAAATTAGTTCAGAGGCCCAGAGCTGCTCCTTTCTGTTTGCTGGTATGGGAGGTTTGTTTGATTTAACATGATTGAGGAAATGAAATATCCCTAAGACAAAGAACCAATATTGCACTTCTGGAGAGTAGCTGAAGGGAAATTGGAAACTAATGCACATTAATAGTGGATCCAAAATACAGCCAGAAGAAGAAATGTTATTTAGAAGGAAAGTGATATGACTAGACTAATCCTTTGAAATAGATTGTCCCTTCTTCTTCCTATATTTATTTATTTATTTATTTTTAAGGAAAATAAATGAAACAGAATCTCAAATTCCAAACAAGGTCTCATGAGCTCGGGACATTATCTTTCCTTCCTTCAGTACATTCCAAGTTTTTATATGCATCATCTTGTTAATATTCACAATATTTCTATGAAATGGCTCTTATTATTGCCCCTATTGTACAGATAAAGAATCTCATTCTCCAAAGGTAGACAATGACCTAAAGCCAAGTGTTCTTTGAGACTCGTAATTATTGTTTCTGGTTCCATCAACTCTGAGCTATTTGTTTAGTCTGAGAAGAAAGATCTCAGTTAAAGACAATACAGACTTGTTCAAATTTGGTGTTGCATCTTATTTGGTTGGGTTGGATTCTTATTCAAGTGGATCTGGTCAAGCCAGGATGATTCTCCAAAGGCAATGGGAAAATGGGCAAGATGCAAAGCTGCTCAAGGGTGGTTGGCTGAAGTCAGACAACAAACACAGCCTGAAATGGCTTTCCCTCCTCCTAGTTGTTATCACAATCACCTATTGTCTCCTCTCCTCTTTGTACTGAGAGGGTACAATCCTGCACTTACTTATTCAAGATCTTGGGAACACTTTAACCTCTTCTGTGCTTGACAAATTCAGTTGTTTGGTTTTTATTTACATAATGGTATTCAATAGAAATGCAAATTATTGCGTTGTCTGAGGGAAAGGAAGATTAGTTCTTCTGTGTGGTTGCATCCCTCAGGTGTGTGGTAACTGACACCTAAACTTTAGGATTGTCTCTAATCCCTTGTTTGTCCCATTTTATGTTTGAGATGGCCAGTCAGACTTTGAGAAGGAAGAGGATAAAAAATAGATTACCTTAATTTTTGTCAAGTTAAGCATTATAATGCAGACCAAACCCACATCAGTTGGTTCCCACTACCTGGGATATCCATGGCTGATGGGCCAAAAATTCAAATACACACACACACACACAC
The DNA here is from genome assembly GCF_018345385.1 of Vulpes lagopus. Taxonomy (NCBI): domain Eukaryota; kingdom Metazoa; phylum Chordata; class Mammalia; order Carnivora; family Canidae; genus Vulpes; species Vulpes lagopus. Next base: position 33,337,136 of record NC_054829.1, read on the forward strand.
ACACACACACACGCACACACACACATATATCACATCACACATCATGTGTGTTTAGGTGGCAGGTGAGACACTGGGAATGTTAAGGCCTGGGTACCGATGGGTAACCCATAATAGGGTAGAAATGGATGTTGGATATGTGTGGGAAAAGGGATTTTGAAAAATCCATCCATAAGTGAGATTCACGGGTCCTGGAGAAAGATTCTGACAATATCAATTATTGTCTCTTCTGCTAGTTACTTCATAGAAGCTCTGATTTCTTTAATCATCCTGTGATTTCTGCCAATAAGTCAGGCCAGAGTTTGATAGTCGTCTGGATGTGTATATCATTTTAAGGGTACCCAAGGTTTGTTTTAATCAGGTATGGTAAGACACAGACATGGAAATGACTGTCATGGGGGAAGAAGTTTTTATACTTTCAGATCTCTAGGAACAGGAAGCATGGCATACCAAGCAGGGTGCCCACATGGGAAGCACCAGGGTCAGTCAGGAAGCAGGAGCAAGGGAAAAATGTAGGCAAGAGCCTCTACTGCAGTTCCTCAGAGAGGAACAGGCTAGGCAGATCAAGCAGGTTTAGGATTGTCTAGTTTAGATAATCTTGCTAAACTCTGTGGTTTAGGGGCTGTCCCTAATTTGTTGGTACCTGGCCCTGGGGTGATTATGGTAGGAAAATAGTGGCCAGAGTGTGAGAGCCCAATAAATACAATGGTTCAGAGTATGAGCTCTGGATTGTTAGGGTTGAATATGGAAGGCACACTCATAGGCAAGTTATTATCTCTAGGAATTGGCTAGTTCTGGGAGAGACCATCCCTGCTGGGTGGCAAGGCTCTTTGATGTCAAAGCATCAAAATACAAAAAAAAATTAAAAGTCACAGGTAATACATGAATGCCAAAGCTGTACTTCCTGTTGTTCTGAAAGACAGAGGAAGGGCTAGAGGAGTGTTGGTCTCATGTATGTTGGGGGGACCTTGACAGTGACTCTTCATTGTAGAAAAGGGTTAATGGCAGAGTGATAAGCCCTATTTTTTTGTTTTGTTTATATTTTGTAAGAATGCAATTCAATTGTTTTCAATAATTTATGTAACCATCACCACTATCTAATTCAAAAATATTTTCATTACCCCCAAAAAGAAACACTGTACTCTATTACCAGTCACTATCCCCCACCCACAGCCCCTGGCAACCACTAATCTATTTTCTATCTCTGCAGATTTACCTATTCTGGATATTTTATATAATTGAACTCATTTAGCATATGGCCTTTATATCTGATTTCTTTCACTTAGCATGATGTTTTCAAGATTCATCCATGTTGTAGCATGTATCAGTATTCTTTTTTATGGCCTAATGACATTCCATTGTATGAATAGATTACAGTTATTGATCCATTCATCAGGTGATGGGACACTTGGGTTGTTTCTACTTTTTGGCCATTATGAATAATGCTGCTGTGAACATTTGTGCCAAAGTGGCTGCACCAGCAATGTACAGGTCTTCCAATTTCTCCACATCCTTACAGGACCCATCTTCTTGATAATAGACATCCTGTTGGGCATAAAGTGGTATTTCATTGTGGTTTTGATTTGCATTTTCCTAATGACTAATGATGTTGACCAACTTTTCCTGTGAGAGCTCTATTTTTTTGCTAACTTTCCTTAATAGACAGAATATATAGTAACTGGGGAAAAACTAAAAAAATAAACCAAAAAGACAATAAAAAAATTATTAATTTTATAACCTAGAAAATAATTATTTTCTACGTTTTTTTTTCTGAGAAATATTACAAAAATATTATGTACTATTTTATAGCTTCCCTTTTCTCATTTAATACACATTGTGAACATCTTTCCATGTTAATACTGATGTTCTATAAACCATTTTTATGGCTGCTTATTATTCCTCCGAATACATTTACCAGGATTTATTTACCCAATCCACTATTTTGGAGGGTCTACATTGTTTCGAATGTTGTGAGAGGATAATTTGGCAAACAACATCCTTGTAGTCAAATCTTTGTACAAGTAAGTTACTAGTTCTTTAGTGTAAATTTCCAGAAGTGAAATTTCTGAGTCAAGCAGCGTGCAAATACCAATGCCAAGTTTGTGTATCATCAGTTGCCAAACTCTGCTTTGTTGAGTCCCACTTTCTAATTCCACTTCAAACTTGAGACTGAGGACGTGGCTGGCCAACTCAGCTGGTTAGGGAACAGCAATAACAAAGCCAGGGCTGTGGATTTGCTCTCTGCCTGATAAGCCCCGAGTACTCCTTTCCAGCCAATTTATAAACGTCCATCATTGAGCATGAGTCAACAGAGGAGGGGATATGGCCATATTATGACATTTCCTTCAGATCTCACTTAACATCACTTCCTGGGGAAGGCCTCCTCTAACCACCTGCTAAGACAGGCCAGTGGGTCTTTGTTTACCTTGGCTGTGAGCCAGAAGCTCTGCAAGGGCAGGCATAATATCAAACTTGCTCAACATTTTGTCCCCAGCATTCGCATAACACCAGAAAAGTACACTTGCACCGAGTGACTAAATACAAGAATTAATTAATAATCTTCCAAGAAAAATGCCAAAGCAAGCCTTAGTAATGTTGGGCTGCACATAAAGGGAAGCACAGCTGTTGGTGGCTGCAAATAGAGACCACATGGTGGGCGACACATCAGCTCTCTGCCTGCTGGGGAGGGAGTGAGGGAGCTAACACAATTAAGTCTGCACGGTGTGCTTTATGTACGTTTCTGCATACAGCCCTCACCACAGTAATACCTGTAGAGTAGGTCTTATCCCCATTTTAGAGATGAGAACACTGAGAGCTAGAGAAAAATGTATCTCACCCACAATCTCACCCTCATAAATGTCAGTATCCCACACCAGATCTGTTTGCCTGCAAGTACCTCCTTTTTCATGACACTGTCACATTGCATCTATTCTAGAAAGCTGAGAACCAGACTTAACTATGTGAAGTCTGAGCAAGGCTATAAGGCCTGATACGTGGCTCTGAGTGTGATCAACATTCCCCCCAAATGACATTATGTCTCATTATATCACTGTGGAGCTGCCAAACGAGAGATAGCCTGATCAGTCTCACAGGGCCCTGCCTCAGAGGCCAGTTCTGCTTATACTCCTGTCAAAGGGGCACTTATTTAGGACACGGGTCATGGTGAGTCCCAAGTGCTGATGGCATAAGTAATGTCCAGGCTACGTGGCCTCCTCACCAGTTGTCAGGAAAACTATATATCTGCCAGCTAATTCTGAGAGCCAGTTCCCTTTCATGTAGATTTGTGATTCTCCTGGGCCCTGTAGGCACATTTAAACAATGAAAAGAGATTAACCACTCAGTCAAAGAGACATTTTTAATGTCACCACCATAGCATTGACTTTTTCCACTTCAAACATTCTGCTGGCATAATTCGATGCAGGGTCATCATGTGTACCAGAAATATTCTTTCTCAATCTTGGGCAGTGTCTGCCAGGGGGAGTCACTTCCAGGAGCTCTCCAGGTTCTGTCTAATTGCAAGACCATTGAGTGAGCCTCACGGACCCAGGCCAAACTGGGCCACTTTGGAATTGAGCAGGGCATCTTTCTCCTCTTTAAATGGAGATTAATGGTTCCTACCTAACCACGAAGCAGACTGAGCATGGCCAAGATGCGGTCAGAACTGAGGTGGGTTGTCACTGGCCCCTCCTCAGGAAGATCATAAGGCCTGGCTGACTTTCTCTTTGAGTTCTGGAGTCTCAGGTCCACAATTTTTTTTTTTTTTTTTAAATTTAGAGGTGTGTACACTAAACCACTGTAGTGACAGTTTTTCAAGGGGTCATGAACAGAGTCCCTAAGTTGAAACTGGGTAGAGGTTGAGGAGATCTGCTTCCTTGAGTCTGGCCAGGCCTTTGGAGTCTGACCTGAGATCAGAATTGGGGGTGGCTGTGACGGGAGGGACTGGAAGGGAGAGCCGCAGAGATCTGCCCAATACTCTTCCCTCGTGCTGTTAGTGCTTAGTAATCTTGGAAACTTTAGGATCCCCAAGTGATGGGTCTCTTCATCAAGAGCAGAAAGGAAAAACGGGGTGGGGGACCAAATTGAGAAGTTGAGGAGAAGCATGGTTTCTAACAGATTGATTTTCTGTTGCCTCCTAGTCGGTTCAATAGAACACATTTCTATGAGCTGTTACTCACAAGCGCTCATAGATAACAATTACAGTAATGACAACATAAATCTCCCTGATATAAGCAAGGAGTGGCTCCCCAGACATCTTTAGGAAGCTGGGGAAAGAGTAGGGAACAAATGATGAACTCTTTGGGACACTTGCAATTATGAGAAGAGAAATTACTCTTATGTGTCTTTAGGAGTTAGAGATACATAGAGAACTGTCATCTCGGCTCAGTGGTCTCCAAACTTTGATTATTAATCCCATCTGTAAACTTTTTAAAGCATATATTCCCAATATGTTATATAGTATATATATGTCTCTCATACTCATCGATCGCACCATTTTAAAACATATGTAAAAACTGAAATTAACATATTAATCAGATAAAAATCAATAGACATAGATGCTATAAGACTTTCTTCCTTCATCTCAAAGGTACCTACAATTTAGGAGGCTTCTGCTGTAAGTCTCACGGAGTCTGTATTAGTTTGCCAGGGTCGCCATAACAAGATATCATAAACTTGTTGGCTTAAACAAGAGAAATTTCTTTCCTCATAGTTCTGCCAGCTAGAAGTCGCAGATCAAGGTGTCAGCAGGGCTGGTTTCCCCCGAGGTCTTTCTCCTTGGCTCCAGATGGCTGCCTTCTTTCTGCCTTTTCATACGGTGGTCCCTCTGTGCATGCACAGCTCTGCTGCCTTTGCATGTCCAAATTTCCTCTTTTTATAAGGATACAAGTCAGATCGAATTAAAGCCCCACCCTAACAGCCTCGTTTTAACTTAGTCACCTCTGCAAAGCAACTTGGTCCAAATATAATCACATTGTGGAACTGGGGGTCAGAGCTTCAGTATGGATTTGAGGAAAACACAGTTAAGCCCATAGCAGAGCCCTCCCCAGATCATAGACCAGTGGCCTTCATAAGAAAAAATCAAGCCTAATATCTGCCTCTGAATTAAGGGGTGGAGGGTGGAATCTTGGAGGATGTTCTCAAGTCATTAGCTGGTCACTTGCCTTCTGGCCCTCTGGTGAGTAACGCTGCCCCTTTGATAACTGTACGACCACTTTTCCAGAAAACAGGTTTGATTCTTCTGACATCAGGTAATGTCAGACCACTGGCTGACTTCTTAGAGATGAAAGATCACTTACTCCTTAACCTCCCAAAGGGGAAATGCAAGGGAAACCTCAACAGCTTTGGATAGCACTGGACTGTCCTCCCTCAGACTCTCACAGCTGTGGAAGCACCAGCCAGGACACAAGCGAGTTTAGTGTTGGAGATCCAGTGGTGAGTCTAGTTCACAAAACTCCTTGCAACACAGTGCGACAAGGTAGGGGACCTGGACAGGGCTAGGCCTTGGCAACCCTTGTATGTACTCTCTTCCCTCTTCGAACACACCCTCTGCCCTCAGATCTTTCAGGGCTATCACTATACCTTATGTGACTCCCTAACTCACATCCCCAGGGTTATTCCTATTTTTATAAGAGGCTAAAGTGGAGTAAGGGGAAACCAATCCAAAGGAATAAATTCCTAATGTTTGAATTTTGGACATTGGAATTCTAAGGTAGGGAAATACTAGGAAGGTGCAGAACCTTTCTTGGTCTTTCAAACCATCCCGTGGTGAGAGAAGCTGATCCTGGCTACTCCTATTATTAATAAGCTACCGCTTTGGGCGCCTGGGTAGCTCAGTCAGTTGAGCGGCCAACTCTTGATTTCAGCTCAGGTCACGATCTCAGGGCTCCCCACTCAGCAAGGAGTCTGCTTCTCCCTCCCTCTGCCCTCTCCCCCTGCTTTCATGCACGCACATGTGCTCACTTTCTCTCTCTCTCTTTAAAATAAATAAATATTTTAAAAAAAAAGAACGAAAAAAAAAAGCTACCACTTCCTCTAGAGAAGAGCTCTTGTCCACTGTTCCAAAAGGAACACTAAGGAACCCTTCAGTAAGAAGGGTTAGAATTTGACTCCGGATTGAGTCTAAACTAGCAAGCCAGTCAGAAAAGTGACCTCCTCAGGTGGAGCAGGAAACAGAGGAGGGGAAATGGCTTTAGTGGGAGAAGATGAAGCTTCTGGAATTCTACTGCTTGAGTGTGACTCCCAGGTCTGCCAATTCCCACTTGGCTATCATTCCATGCCTCAATTTCCTCTTTTCAAAATTGAGGTAAGTCTAGTGTCTGTCTCACAGCACAGTTAAGAGCTTTAAACAAGATAATCCCAGTAAAGTGCTTAGCACAGAGCCTGACATATAATAAGTATCCAACAATCAGGCAAGTATGGAGCAAGCTTGCTCCCTCTTCAAAAGTGATGGGGACTCCCAGGAACAGGGACCTCAGATAACAATTTTTTTTTCCTACCATAAAATATAAATATGTGGAGGGGACTATTTTGAGATGTTTAATGCAGAGTAATGGAGGCTTTTCAGGGCAAGATGGGGACAAGCTTTAATACGCAAGTTCTTACTTTGAATTCTTGGCAATACTGTGAAGAGAACAAGGCAAATTCTGTCCAAGGACATTAGCACTGGAAGCTGATGGGGATAATGAGAGGGAAAATTGGCCAGAAAAAAATTTAACCTTGAAATCAAAGCCCAAACCAATGAGTCGTAAGCTTTTGGGATCATAAATCCCTTGGATAATCTGGTAGCTAAGTGCATTCTTCCCAGAAAAACTTCACATGCGCATAATGCTCTATGTGGAATTCCAGAATGACCCTGGACCCCCTGAAGCCCCTTCATAGATCCTGAAGGAAGCTCACCCCAGATTTAAAATCTCTCATAGGAAAAAGAAAAGCCTGCAGACTGATGAGACTTGATGTCAGAAAAGATCTAGAAGCAAATGCATTACTCCCCAGTGCTGAGCCAGGCCCACTGGGTTCCTGCGGAAGCCCTCTGTGTGACTACTCGGTCCCTGCCACGTAGTTTGCATTCACAAGTGGCCCCTATAGAGTTAGGGATGGATGTAGAGTTATGCAGACACTTAAACCAGCAGCCAGTCCCCTTGTGGAGAAGCCTTTCACTGTGACTCCGGGTGGGGGTGGAGGTCAGAGTGGATCTGAGCTGTGGCAGAAACACTTGCCAGGCTTCCATCCTCAGCCCCACTGCTCTCGCCACTCTGTACAAATGTGGGGCTCCCAGGAATCATCCTGGGTCTTATCCTCTCTCCCATCCTACTTCCTGGCTATCTCTTAAATCTATCCCTACTTACCTCCATGACCTTGCCACAGCCCTCATCACTCACCACCATGGCTCACCCTAGGGGTCTCCCTGCCTCCCCCTACCCCTTGCTTTCTTTTATTTACATTCCATACTACTGCCAGCATGCTCTTCCTCAGTGGGAAATCTGACTGTACCCTCACAATTACATGTCACTTGTTAAATAAGACCTCCCGAATACAGCTGAGACACCTTGTCCCCACCCACCCCTTCAGACACCTGTGTGTCCCCCAACCCATACACAGGTGCCTGTGCCTGAGCAGCCTAATGTCTATCGTCTCCTTAGACCCTCTAGGACCTTAGCCATGCTGTACCCCACTGCATGGCCAGCTCCTATGCACCCTTCTAGTCTTGGGGGGACAGCACTTGTTGCCTCTTTAAAGAGGTGTTTCTTACCCTCTCCTCTCCCCTGACATCTCTTACCAAGACCCCCAAATCCAGCCAGCAGAACTCTTGACCTTGCAGTCCCCTCAAAGCATGGTCCCCTGCTCCAGACCACTTTTCCTCCTGTCTCAGCCACAGCTGGTGATGGGCCTGGCCAACTCTCCTTCCAGAAGCCTTCTCTAGTCTCTGGGCTGACGATGCACCCCATGTGCCCTCAGCCCCTGGATCTCCCCAGGCAGAGGTCTTGCCTCACCTACTACATGCTCTCTCTTGGCAGGGTCTGTGCCTCATTGGCCTGTCTTGTGTAGAAATGAGTTAGAGGAATGGTTTAATGGAAGAGATGTACTTGGAGCAGTGCCTGGAACATAGTAAGCACAAGAGTTAGTTGTTGTTGATGGTGTCAGCATCCTCATCATTATTGTCACTCACAGCCATAGTCAGCATGCCTGACACATGGGTAGCAGTAAATACATTTCTGTTAAAAGAATGAATGGGTGAAACAGAGTATGGAGGCTCCTCAAAAAATTAAAAATAGAAATATCAAATGATCCAATATTCAACTACTGGGTATTTACCCAAAGAAAAAAAAACACTAATTTGAAAAGCTATATGAACCTCTAAGTTTATTGCAGCATTATACATATTAGCCAAATTTTGGAAACAGCCCAAGTATCCATTAACTGATGAATGGATTAAGAAAATAAATGCACACACACACACACACACACACAGTGGATATTACTCAGCCATAAAAAAGGATGACATTTTGTCATTTTTGACATGGATAGAGCTAGAGAATATAATGCTAGGTGAAATAAGTCAGACAGAGGAAGATAGACATCATGAAATTTCACTCCTATATGGAATCTAAAAACCAAAACAAATGAAGAAACAAACAAAAGTAGAATAAGAGCTGTAAATACAGAATATAAACTGATGATTGCCAGAGCAGACGGAATTGGCAGGATGGGCAAAATCGATAAAAGGAAGTAGTGGGTACAGGCGTCCAGTTACGGAATGAGTAAGTCAGGAGAATAAAAGGCACAGCATAGGGAAAATAATCAATGATATTGTAATAACAAGGTATGGTGACAGATGGTAGCTACACTTGTGGTGAGCACAGCTTACATATACACTTGTCTAATCACTGTGCTGTACACCTGAAAGTAATGTAACATTGTGTGTCAGCTATATTCCAAAATGTTTTTTTTTAAGATTTTATTTATTTATTTGAAAGAGCATAAGCGGGGGTGGGGACGGGTAGAGGCAGAAGGAGAAGCAGGCTGCCTTTGTGAGCAGGGCTCCATTCCAGGACCCTGGGATCATGACCTGAGCCAGCTGAAGGCAGATGCTTAAATGACTGAGCCACCCAGGAGCCCCCAAAATAGTTTTAAAAATAAAAAGAACTGGGGTGCTTAAGTGGCTCAGTTGGTTAAGTATCTGCCTTCATCTCAGGGGTCCTGGGGTCCTGGGGTCCTGGGGTCCTGGGATCGAGCCCTGCATGGGGCTTCCTGCTTAGCAGGGAGTCTGCTTCTTTCTCTCTGTCTCTCTCAAATAAATAAATAAAAATTAAAAATAAATAAAAAGAATGAATGGATGATACAACTGTATCATTGCAGTCATCTTTAGTGCTATTTTTTCTTAAATACTTTTTAAAAAAGATTTTATCACTTGATTCATGAGAGACACAGAGAGAGAGGCAGAGACATAGGCAGAGGGAGAAGCAGGCTCCCCGTGGGGAGCCTTATACAGGACTCGATCCCAGATCCCAGGATCATGCCCTGAGCCGAAGGCAGACACTCAACAACTGAGCCACCCAGGTGTCCCCTTAAATACTCTTTTAAGATCTCTTTGTGCTCTTCAAAATATACCAGGAATAAGGATTCTGGATCTGGCAAGCCTTGACACTGAAGTATAGAAAGGCCTATCCAAAGTTATACAAAATGCTGCCAGCTGAGTCTGGGGACAGAACACAGCAGATCCAGGTCCTTCCTGGAAGGAAGGCTAACTTTCAAGACTAACTTTCCAGGAAGGCCTGGGGGGAGACCCCACCTTCCAGAGCTCCCCCTTTTCTTGTCCATGCTTTCTCCATCCTGGGCTGCTGCATTGGAGAGATGGAGGGAAGTGGTGGAGCACGCACAATCCGATTGAGATTGCATTAACTCGTGTTCATTTGAGTCACTTAATTATTGCGGTCTCCAGCCTTCCCTAATAAATGTGTTTTCCTAACCCACAGCCTCTGGGCTATCATTCTAACCATATCTATTATGACTGAGTGCCTTCTTGGGAACAGAGCGACCTTCTCTGAATTGGAAGCTAAGTAGGCATACTAAAGAGCTTCTGGCCCTCCAGGAGAGGGAGGTGGGCAGACAGGTCCCCTGCATTCTGGTGACCAAGCTCTGCCATTTCACTGGGACTAGTCTATACCACAGTTGGCCCAGCAGCAGAGGAGGAGTTAAACCACAGCCTGCAGGAAAGGCAGGAGCTCGCTTATGGCTTTAAATATTTAGGCAACTGGAAAAGCTCATCCATCTTGTTCTGTTGGCTTTTGCAGGGGAATGTGAAGGCACTAAGATAACATCAAGCACAAAGGCAGCCCCACCCTGGGGACAATTTAGAGCCTAAGTCTTTCATGCCAACATTTCTATTCAAAGAGAATTCGGGGCCTGTTCAAGGTTTTCCTTCTCTCTCTGCTCCAAGCTTTGAGTTAAAATTCTTCTTTTCTCTCCTGCCCTCTAAAATAGATCACACTGGGCAACAGAGGCTGGGTATTTAATTGCAAACTCCACAAACAAATGAGCAGCTGTCTCTGTATTGACAAATGCATGTCTTTTGTCTTTACAGATGCTTAAAAAAATGCACAGTGAACAGAGAACAGTATGCTTTGAGGGAAACAGACATACCTCCTTAATTGTGTTTTTACTTGCCCTCAGATTAAAAGTAGTTTGCCTTCCCTGAGCTGACACCAGCTTGTGTGGAGAGACTGTTGGAGAGAACCCAAGGGGGAGGGGAAACTTGTCTGATCTGAAACATCTGCTGCTGAGGTTCTATCGGGAGGACAGTCTTTGAGGAGTTGTCTCTAAGAGCCAAGAGCTAACTGACATCCGATGCTCTCACTCTTATGGAAGATACTTCTAGGGCAAAGATGTCACTCATCAGTCTTCAGGGGGAATTGTCATAGCTCTCTGAGGACAGATGTCTCTTTAAGCTCACATGGCCCAAGGGTTAGTCCATTTCCAGAGAAATGGAAATCTGGGAGGTGGTCTCTATGCTAGGCCAAGGATGAGGTCTCCTTGACAGCCTCTTGGGTGGGGAATCGCTGGTAGAGGTGGGAGCTACACCAACCATCCTGGACCAACCCCACCCAGCCAAGATCTGGAGCTCTGCTCTCTATAAGCAAGAGACACTGAGGTTGGCGGTGCCTCAAGGAGCCCTTCCATCCCTGGTATTGACAAAAGAGGAAAACTGTGAGTCCTAGGCAGCCATGGTCATGGTCAGTTCAAGGTCCTCATGTGGTAGATGAGACTGCAAATTGTACATTCAGCAAATCAAGTGCTATGTGCTGCATCCAGCCTGGCCTACATCAGACTTCTGCTCAGTATATGCTTTTGCTGCCTGAACCACCAGCTGGTTTTAGAAGATCCAACAGGTAGAGTGCTTTGGTGTCTGCAAAACTCACCATGGAAAACCTCTAATGCAACATGAGGTGGAACTTTACGTGAGGGAGGAATAAGTGTCCATGGTGTTAAACCACTGCTATTTGGGGGTTTGTCTTTTATAACAGCTAGCATTACCTTAACTAAAGCATCTTTTTGAGGTGACAGTGACAAATTTTCCTAGGTATTCATTTCCCCCTCCTTTCCAGTGACCCATATCTTAAATCCTTAAAGACACTCTCTTGGTAAATAGAAGTTAGTTCATTGGTTTTGGAAAATAGACAAGCTACTCAGAGAGAAGGTTATTCCTTCCAAGAATATGTTGAGCTAAGAAAGGCAGGTAAAAAGAATCTTGAAGGAGATGGTAAATAGCTTCTTCTTCTTTTTTTTTTTTTTAAAGATTTTATTTATTTATCCATGAGACACACACACACACACACACACACACACACACACACACAGAGAGAGAGAGAGAGAGAGAGAGAAAGAGAGAGAGGCAGAGACACAGGCAGAGGGAGAAGCAGGCTCCATGCAGGGAGACTGACATGGGACTCGATCCTGGGTCTCCAGGATCAGGTCATGGGCTGAAGGCGGCAGTAAACCGCTGAGCCACCCGGGCTGCCCCAGTAAATAGCTTCTTAGTTGGTAAGAGTGATTTTATAAACCACTTCCTTTTTATGTTCCCCCACACCCCAGGATACTTGGAAGGTGGTGAGTGATGAGAAATGACATCCCCATGCTTAAAGGAGAAACTGAGGGTGCCTGAGTGGCTTGGTCAGTTAAGTGACTGCCTTTGGCTCAGGTTATGATCTCAGGGTCCCACATCAGGCTTCCAGCTCCATGAGGGAGCCTTCTCCCTCTCCCCTGGCTCCTCCCCCCTACTCATGGTCTCTCTGTCTGTCAAATAAATAAACTTTTTTTTTTTTTTTTAAGAGAAACCAAGGCAGTATGAATGCTTAACTTCGCTGAGAAATCCATGACATCATGGCTGCTGCTTTTGTGACTGCCATGCTGGTTGGATGAGCTCCTGCAAATAAGATTAGTTGTATTACCATATCAAAGGAAGTGGGTACAAGGCTCCCCTCTTTTGTGATATAGACAAAGAAAAAGCTGCAGTGGCATCACCACTGGAGCTACACTCCTTAACCAATTTAATTTCTAATTAGGTAAATTTGGAGGTAGGTGTAGATCACAGAGGATAAGGCCTCCAGGCTCCTTGCCAGAATAAACAGAGACTTTACAAGAAATGTGGTAGAGAGGGTAGTAGAGGAAGAACAGAGGTAGACAGAAAGAATGTTCCTTTTTCTTACACAGACCATCCCTTCTGGATCATGGTGAGACCCAGAGGCACTGTGTGGTGGGCACTGGAGACACTCGATGCCCCACACAAACAAGTCTTTAGTTGGATGCTTTCCATCCACCCCTACATCTGAAGCCTGCTAAGATACAGATGGGGAGGGAGTAAGAGGTTGGGAGGGGATACACCAGGCTGTTTGTTGCCACATTTTATGCACATTACCGTACCTAGTGTAGGCTATGTTATTAGGGAAGACTCAGTCCTTCACTCCCAGTTGCAGCACAGTCCAACAGAGTCTGCACAATGATGGCAGTGTTCTAACAATTCGGTGGCAGCCACTAGCCATGCATGACTTCTCAACACTTGAAATGTGACTAGTGCAACTAAGGAACAGAATTTTTAATTTTGCTTAATTTTAATTCAAAATTAAATAACCACACCCTGGACAGGAGCATGGATTAGAGTGTTGTGAGGATGCCTGTGGCACAGAGGGAGCTCTCTGCCCCCTGCAGCCCGCCAGAAGGAAGGTCACTGCAAATTTCCATGGTAAGACTCATCTAAAACACATTGTGGAAAACAAACTTCTGGAGTTGTAATTCATGAGGAAATGCTATAGACCGTTCTTGTGCTCCTCGCTATTTGTCTCATGTGCCCTATCTTGTTAAGAAACAGTGTCTGCAAAAGCATGCAAACACAAATCCTGGACCCTACATGCTGGCACAGGCAGGAATACATTTATTTCATCTGTACAGTTACCCTGGTAAATAGCTATTATCCCCATTTTTCAAATGAGAAAACTGAGACTCAGAGAGTTTGAATAGTTTTCCAAAGACACTCAGCTAGTATGTGGCAGAGCAGGGATTTTTTTTTACCCAGATCTGTCTGATTCCACTATATTCTTAACCACACGCGTAAATGTTCCATAATTCAAGCCACACGTGTACTTTTCTTCTCCAGTGTCTTGCACACAAAACATCTGGCCCCCTGATTATTTTCTTTCATTTCCCCTTCATCACTGATTTGATGCAAAGTAAAAGAAGTGGAAATGCTAAGTAAAAGAAATGTCTGGCACCACCGAATATTAATACCTAACATTTGTACAGCACTTCATAGTTTACAAAGCATCATGATACTTATTATTTCATTTGCTCTCCCCATAAAACATATGTGGAGTTATGATTACTTCCTTTTTATGGGGAGGAAATGGAAGGTCTGAGAAGCTAAGTGACCCACAACTAGACAGAGGTGACCCCAGGGCTCAGCCCTAGGCTTTCTGACTATAATTCAGGAGGGAGGCCTGGGCTCTGCCCCTTGCTCAAAGCTGCTGTCTCCAGGCTCTAGGCCTCAGGCAGACTCTGGGGCAGGCAGTCTTAACCTTCACAAAATAATACTGACCCCTTCACAGAATAATGTTTTTAAATACACAAAGTCAAATACATAGAGTTTCAAGGAAATCCAATTATACTGAAGTAGAAAAAATATTTTTAATCAAATGTGCCATATAGTGTTATACAAGTGCTTCTTTATTAACTCATCCAGTGCTAACAGCTGATCTAATAATGTTTGCAATTTCAAAGCAGTGATCAGTGTAAATTATATTTTAAGGTACATGCAACAATAGCAATATCATATGGAAATATCTTTAATTTTTGATAGTAACAAAGACACAGGTACTGCCAATACTATTATGGTTTATTGCCCACATTTATAATTGAAGAAAATACTTAATTTCAGAAAAAGTTTAGTGAAAACAAAGATGTCATTTTTTTCCCCATCCGCAGAACCTTTGAATTTTATCCATGGAATCTCTAGGACCACTCAGGACTTCTGAATCTGGAGGCTTCAAAATGCTCAGACTGGATCCTCCTTTCCAATGCAGGCAAATGGACTACTTGCAGGGTGCATCAAAAGCTTATCTCTAACCTTCCTCCTACAAGACCAAAGGAGGAAATTTGAGATTGCTGGCTTGGATTAAACAAGGAGACTTAGAAGCATTTTTATGGCCATGATGGTCAACTTGCAAACTCGGCTTCTATGTGTGTTCCCACTACAAAGCCTGAAGTCATTGACTTTTCTAAATACCCCATGATAACGACCATAGGCATCCTCGGGGAAGTTCGTCTAAGTATATCCTTTGATAGTCAGAGGCTCCTGGTTTCTCCTTTGGTTTTCATTTTAAACCTTCACTTCCATAACTGATCCTCACAATATTTCATTCTGATAGCTCAGAGAATAGTGTGATCATCCTTGCTCTTTAGGTGGAAAAAATGAGGTACGAAGTGATTGAGCAACTATCCCAAGGTCATATATTTCACTGCAGAGAGGAGCACTCAGGACTCCTAACTTTCAAACCCTGCTCACTATTTAGAAATTTGAGGTGGAGGGGTGGAGAAGACAGACACAAAGGAAATGAGGCCGGGGGAAATCAGACCAACTGGTGTGCATTTAATAGGAATGTGCTTAAAGTTCCCAGTGTAAATACTTGAAAAAGAGAAAAGGAAGAAAGGTGACCCTGAAGATTTGTCATTTAAAATTTCAAGGATCACACTGCACATGGCTCTGTGCCCAGACCTAGCAGCAGCTCCTGGCTTGAGGGAGATGTTGGATGTCTCTGAGCTCCTCTGGACAGATTTATAGTAATTTCTTGATGTACCCAAGCAGAGTGCCTGTCCCAAATCATTCCAGAAATCATATAAGAGAACAAATAGGGGAAATGGCATTTATACCAACTCACCCTTGAGTAAATCACTTTATTATTTTTCTCAAGTATCATATGATGGGTGAGAAAATTGTTGAAAGCCTGTTTTTCCTTTCATCATTAGTCTTAGCCCATTAACTGAATGATAAACAAGAATTTAATTAAAAGCCATTGTCAGATTTAAAACTCATGACACACACCAGAAATAAGCTCAGTAGTTGAAAGGATCACAGTATAGAGTAGCAGGGGGAATTCTAAGAAAGATATTAAAGTGGAAATTCATTTGCTCCAGTGGAGAAACCCCAAATACTTGATTTTAACCTGTCAAGGATCCTCCATTTGCTTTTTATCTAGTGATAGACTCAGAGGTTCTTGAGTATTTGAAGCAATCCATCACCCGTTGTCCTACTTCTCTCTCTGGGCATTTAGCAAAGAAAGTCTGGAGCTAAAATATGAACATATAATTTGTGTGTGATATAAATAAAAACCAAAATGGCTTTTCTAAGCTTTGGTATATGACTGTCACCAGTGTCACCGCTCAGATTCCTTCAGGATTTTTTTTAATTCAATAGAAAATACACCTGTTTCCAAGGTTTAATCACAACAAAAGTAATACCACATTCCCATAGGAGGAAGGAGGGAGGTACAGTGGAGAAATAACAAGGACTTGCCCAGTGGCCTGGGAGGCACTTGTCAGACTTGCCACAGTGCAGAAAGAGGACAAAACTGCAAGGTGATTCTTCCTCCTAGGCTGGTGGGAAGAGCAATGGACATGGACGAGTCGCAGGAAAGGGCCTAGGGAAAGTGGAAATGGAGTTGGTTATGAAAGCCTGTCTGAGAGTCTGTGCCTGCCAAATACACGATGGTGACCACCACCTTCACCATAGCAGAAGGTGCCTAAAGAGCCCAGACACAGCCCTAAGCCCTTCCTGTCGCACGGCCTCTACCAGTGGGGGATTGCTGTAAGAGCTAGAACCCCACAGACCGGTTCAGCTTTGTTTGTCTGGTTGCATCTGCTGTTACTGTTGTTGCTTCTCCTTTCTGGTCTCCTCCATGGGAAATGGTGAAATGTCTGCCTCAGATCAGCAACCCTCATTACCCAAAGAATGATGCTCGAAGCCATTGTTTACCTAGGATGGTGGTTATAACTCACTGGGACACAGAAAAGCATATCGAAATGTGGGAGAATGTCAGGGACAACATTCTAGGGATAATATGAAGAACATTTTACTTTTTTTTTTTAAAGTAAACCATCAACGAATTTCATTGTGTTATAGAAAATTTCTTGCCACACCCCTTCGCAGGCGTGACTCTTGATATCTCTATGACTCACTGCCTTAGACATTGGGAAGCAGCTTCAGATCCAGCATTAGATACTTCAGCCCTCATCGTGCAAAGCTGATGATGTTGGCGGGAGTCAGCCTGACTTGCAGACCACAGTGTAGCAGTGCTGGTCTGCTCCCTCTGACCTGTTACCCAGAGGCAAATGTTGAAAGCCCGCTGCAGAGAGATGCTGGAGGACTTAAGGGGCAGTTCTGTGGACCAATGGCTCCTTGTGACAAGCTTCAAATGCTCCTGGGTTTGTAATAAAGAGAAGCCAAGACCTGCAAACTTCTCTCACCCTGTATGACCTTCCTTGACCTTCTCTATCTCTCTCTCTCTCTCTCTCTCTCACACACACACACACCCACACACACACCCACACACACACCACCTACTCATAAACTGCTTCCCCACAGCCCCATGCCCCCACATTCTACTGCTCAACTTTGGGCATACAGAAGTCTCGAGGGAAAGCCAAAGAAACAACAAAGAGAAGTTTGAAATCAGTGAATGGCTTTATTGCTCAGTGTTTAACCTCAGCATCTCCCAGGCAGGCAACTCTCATTCCCCATTTGCTTTTTACCCTGAGGAATCTGAAGTTTAATGAGGTTCGCACAAGAAAAACTCATAAAACCACAGCTGCCCACTGAGTCCTTCATGCTGGGGTGGGGGCAGGGCAGGGAGCTTAATTGCAGCCATCTCCAGAGAGCCTGCAAAGGGGGAGCCTTAAGGAAACTAAACGTAGCTTCCCAAATTATCTCTGCTTCCTTTCAATGGTTTCCAATGGTCTCCTCAGTTTCCTCTGCGAGGGAGTAGAGAAGCTTCCTGAATAATTCAGTACTTAATGTGATGCAGCTCATCATCAAACTTGACCAGAGTCAGTTCTGGGATCACAACATTTCAGGCAGTGTTGGCAGAGCGAGGCCAGCTTCACTTGAACCAAGACTTGATGGGTTGTCCCACAGGAGGACCCCTAGAAGGTGAGGAGGAATATTAATTTGAAATTCAAGAAGAAGGCATTTCCCTTCCCAAGGGACCATACTGAGCTATAGCCCTTAAAGACACACTGAAAAAATCTGCATCAACATTTCCCTGGGCACAGAGGCATGGCCTCAGGGAGACACTGAGCCTCCACCCATGAGGGGCATTGATGCCTTACAATGACACTGTGTTTGGGGCATGACCAGCTTTGTCATGGTTGATTTCATGATTTAGATTGATATGAAGTAAAATCAGAGATGGTAACTACAGCAGGGCACTTGGCTGGTTGAACTTAGGGTTCAGATGTAGACAGTTCCCCAGCTCAGGAAGCTATTTGAATACATTTAGCACTTGTTTGGTAGTTGAGGGCTATATTGCTTTGTTCTTGGGGGAAAGGGTGGGATTAGGGTGGGGAGAGAGAGAATTGAGGAGTAGAAAGGAAAAGGAAGCCCAGGGGAAGGCTTGATACCTCTCTCTGTTCAGAATCTTTGACTTTCCAACATAATACAAACCTGGCAGGCCAAGGGATATTTGAGATTATCAGAGCTATGTTTTTGCAGAGAGAAAAGAAAGTGCAGAAAGCAGGGAGAGTCAGGGTGGGCCCTTCAGTGCAGTTGGGGATCTGGAGGAAGGAGGGGCAGCGAGGTGGGGAGGTGGGAAGGCCCAGGAGACCCAGGAGGCCTAGGAAGGCCAGCCTTCACTACACACAGGGTGGAGACATACTTCCCCCACTCCCTCCCAGGAGTCATTTCCTGCCCTCCGAAAATCCATTTTCAAGAAAACATTCATTTTCATAATGCTGACAAGGTACATTGGGGACACAACTAAAAAAGAAAATTTAATTTCTATGACTAATCTTTGATAGTAATTGTGATATGAATATTTATTGAAAATAAAATTTAAAAGAAATACTGGCAAGCTATTAAATGTGAATTCCTCAAGTGGCCTCTTTTAGAAGATCCAGACAGGCCTCCATGACCAGCAGCAACACCCACCCCCTTGCTGAGGTGGGTATGCAAGCTTATCTGTGGTAAGCTTGGCTGGCCTTCTCCCCCTGTGATCCACTGAACTGTCCCATCAGCTGACACTGGTGCCCACATGCCACCACAGTATAGTCCCCAACAAACATCAACTTCATTTTTCTTCTTATTTTTCCAAAAATTTTTATAACTGGCTTTAGGAATGAGGGGCATATCAGAGGCAATAACACTTTGCCCCACTGTAGATAACTCACTCTTGGCATAAACTGGTTTGAATATGATCCCTAACCATCCCCCACCCATCCTCACCCCACCCCACTACCCTCCAACCCCGCTTCTTTTTTTCCAGATCATCTTCGCTTTTTCCCTTCCCTTCTCTGCCACCTGTCACTTCTCCCCTTACTCAAGCCTAACTCCACGAAATATTCTTGTATTTGGTCACTACCTGGTTGAGATGATACCTTGGCAAAGAGACTATCAGGACCAGATGTGTTAACTTCACAACTCCAGAGCCAAGGCATGTGGTTTCCTGTGTCAGTGTCATTGTGAGTAAAGTCAAAAAAGTGTTTTGGGCAAGAGGACCACATTCTTCATTTGACAAATCTGGTATCCAAGCAAAAGACACGACCCTGGGAGATTCCAGGAACCGCAAGATGATAGTCATGTCTAATGGATGCCCCAGTCACGGGACCCCTGTGCTCTGTCTTCCTGATTTGAGAAAAACATTAGGGAGAAAATACAAGAATGTATCATTTTTGAATACTAATAAGCGCTTGTCCTTGGTCAAGTACAGAAAGCAGAACTTAGCATAACACTGACCTCCGGATTTTTAGCTACCAAAACCTTTAAGGAGCCTCACAGATCAAAGAGAGGAGCCGGAACCCTCTGCCAAAGTGGCGCTAATAGGGAAAGAGCAGAAGGGACAGAAGATCTGCTGAAGAAGAGCAAATAGACAATATATTATTGCAACCATCATGGTGGAGAGACAAGGAAGATAGTAAGAAGAAGAGGAGAAAGCGTGGCTGGCTGGCAAAAGAGACTGAGGCCAAGGACGTTTACATGGGAATCGGGGGCAAAGGAGAGGCAGCAGCTGAGAGAGGAGAGGCAGGATTGTTGAGGGAAAACAGGAAAAACCAGCCAGGGGCCCAGGTTCCAGCTCAGCTGTCCTCCAGTCCATCCTCCCCTGGGTGTCTGCCCCCCCCAGGGACCACTTAGCTTCCCGATGGGTGCACTCGCTTCCCTGCCTGCAATGCCCGTCCCCTATGCCAGGTGCAGGACTCCTACACAGCATCCTAGGACCACCCACTCTTCCTCCGATTGGCACTCCCTTAGCATGCAGCCATCAAAGAAGAGTTTAAATATATTATTCTAAATATCAGTGAGAGTGACAAAACATGAGAGACTCTTAACTCTGGGAAACGAACAAGGGGTGGTGGAAAGGGGGTGGGTTGTTGAGGTGACTGGGTGATGGGCACTGAGGGGGGCACTTGATGGCATGAGCACTGGGTGTTATGCTATATGTTGGCAAACTGAACTCCAATAAATTTTTTTAAAAATAAAAGTAAAAGAAAATTTAAAAAAGGAGAGTTTAAATAGTTCTTCTTTCTACCAAGAACATGTACCGTGGGATGTCATTACCGCTTTGCACTGATTATTTGGCTACACCTCTTTTGCGTAACAGATTATAAACTCTTTAGGATGAGAACTGTGTCCAACTGATCTTTATATTCCCAATACCCAGAGCAGTTTCTAACACACAATAGGTCTCAAGAAATATTTATGGAACAGGTAAGAACGTTAAGCGGAATATTAGAAATCATAGGCCTCCAGAGACTAGTCCTGCCATTTTTAACAGGTTTTTGATATATAATCCACATACAGTACAACTCATGCATTTACAGGGTGCAATTCAATGCTTTTTAATGTATTCATGGGATGGTGCACCCATCACTGCACTCTGATTTAAAACATTTTCATCTTGCATTAAAAATCCCGTTAACAATCAATCCCCATTCCCCGCCTCCCCTTGCTCATCTCCTTCTCCTCCTGCCCCCATCCAAAGTAACCATTAATCTACTTGCCATCTCTATATACTTGCCTATTTGGGAAATTTCATGTAATTGGCATTGTATATATAATATGTAGCCTTTTGTGGCTGGCTTCTTTCACTTATCGTGTTTTCAGGATCCATCCATGTTATAACATGTATTACTACTTTATTGTTTTTTATGTCCAAATAATATTCTATTCCATTGTATGGACATACCACATTTGGATTATCTGTTCACAGCCAGTGACGGACAAGCTGGAACACTATATCAGAAAGAGAGGCGATCGTACCTTTCTGGCCACCTGATTGTGTAGAAAGATCTATTTAGGCTCACGGGTCAGTCAAAAGTCAGACCCCACACCAGTTATTTATGCAGAATAAATTTATCCAGAACTGCTACCTAGATAGAAGGTTTTTACCCAGGCATCTGAAAGAACACTCAAAGAATTCTATGGTAGCACAGACACGGCCTCTGCAGAAAGCAGCCCACTGCACCCCAGTGCCTTGCTGGCTGGGCTGATAGGTGTCCCTTCTCTAGCATCACTGTCTCCCTGTAATGCCCCCTACTGAACAGCCTAATGGAGAGCCTTCTGGCAAAGCAGGAATGTGCTCCAGTATCACTAAATATGATGCAGAAAGGTGGATTAGAACTGAGAAATAATAGCTTAATAGCTTGATCAGCCCATTATAGTGGTGGTTAGGGAGTGCACACGTTTAACTTTTGCTAAAACAGAAAGTTAATTGGGGTATTTCTCTTAGCCTATAATAGTTAGTTTATGCCTTTTTCTTTCCCCTTCAGCATCTCTTCCCAGCGGTGACTCAGAGCAACTATTCTGTAAAGTTTGCCAGGTAAACCCTCCAGAGACTGACTGTTTCCATCCAGTCTTGATGCAAACAATTCCAAAAGCTGCCAAAGGGAAGCCGTGAAGCCTTGAGTTACGAATAAGCTTTTTTTTTTTTTTTTAGGAATGTCTAAGCAAGAGAGATATAAGCACTCTTCTCCAAACTGAAGTGTCCTTTTCCCCCCTACTACATCATAACTCTTTAGTAAAACAACCATAATGAGTATTTAACTTCTGTACTCAATAATGAAAGAGAGCTATTTAACTGCTTACCACCCTTAGAAAGGAGCAATGTGTGAACAGGTAAATTGCAGGTAGCTCTTCGATGGAGCCTGCCCTCATCCAGTAGGAGATCCCAGGTCTTCACTGGAAGTTTCTTGAACCCAAATCCCTGAGTCCAGGCTTTTGTGCATATAGGTTCTTCATCATGCTCTCCCCAAGGTTTCTGGATTTTTTTCCCTAGTTCACCCCTGCCTCTCTCCACAATCAAAGCCAGACAGTGAAAATCAATGTATCTTTTATGTCAGGACTCATCTTTTTGTTTACATCTCAAACTCTGAAAAACATAGTCCTCCTGCTGTTTTGCTTCATTTCACACACTTTTTTAAAACCTCTGTCTCCTGCATGCTTTTGGTAGGCTCACATGTTTTCCATCACATTCCTCCCTAGCTTACACTGGATGAACAGCCTAGCCTTTCTACACGCTTTCCTTCCATAAGTTATTACACACTGAGCTAGAAATACCATCATTTGCATCGGCTACATCAGGGGCTGATACTGTGTGGAGCCAAAAATCCAAAAAGAAAAGATACTCTGGAGAGCTTTTTATCACTGAGAGGGAAGCCCTGACCCAGTGAAGCCTGGATTCCTCTAGAAGAGTAATATGAATGCAGGATGCTGTTTGCATAAGACATTTTCTAAAATAATCAAGATGAATTGTGAGAGTTTTGTTTTTTTATGATGCAAAGCCAATTTCAGCAAGAAAATAAGTGGTGTCGTCACATGGAGGCATACAATATGCGTGTCATTGCTGAATAGTGTTTATGCTTCTAGGGTCTGATTTGAATGATTATGGAACAGGGGTAGGAATGTTCCCCAAAGGGATGCTGGGAAGAACAAAACAATTTGTTCCCTGCACTTCTCAAATAGGCAAGGTTTGTGTGTGTGTGTGTGTGTGTGTGTGTGTGTGTGTTTGTTTTTTGTTTTTTAAAGCTGAGACTCAATGCTGCTATCAATTGGAATATAATATAATATATATAAGTGGTTATGAAAAACAATTTGGAACTAAGTATCAAGAGACTTAAAAATCTCAGCATATTTTGTCCCAGTAGTTCGAATTTCATGAATCTATTCTAGGAAACAATCAGCAATGTTATTAAAGATGCATATGAAAGAATATTCGTGAAAACGTCACTTTTAATGGTAAAAAAATATAAGTAACCTAGCTACTAACTACAGAAAAGGTCAATCAACTATGACACATTTATGTGACCAAATAGTATTTGGTACTTAAAACTCATGTTACTGAGGAAAATTTAGTAACATAAAACGGTACTAGTGATGAAATACTGTATTTTAAAAGCAGCCGATGACAGAACTGTATATGTAATTTGAAGTTGATATTGCAGAAATGAATATAATATATATAATATATATATATGTGTGTGTGTGTCCCAAATGTTAGCTGGGTAACAAGTGAATTTAACTCTCTAGTTAGGCCCTGCTAATAATTTTCAAATTATTTTTTAAAAGAGAAAAAGTAGGGATCCCTGGGTGGCGCAGCGGTTTGGCGCCTGCCTTTGGCCCAGGGCGCGATCCTGGAGACCCGGGATCGAGTCCCACATCGGGCTCCCGGCGCATGGAGCCTGCTTCTCCCTCTGCCTGTGTCTCTGCCTCTCTCTCTTTCTCTCTGTATGACTATCATAAATAAATAAAATAAAAAATTAAAAAATATATATAAAAAAAAATAAAAGAGAAAAAGTGTAGTTTAGAAATGTATTAAATTATTTGATAATAGAAAATGATACCAGTATATTTATTGTATTCTTTGAAAACTATAATCTTAGTATATCTTTCCTTACCCATAAAGCCACTGACTGGTGAACTCCAGTATCTTGCCCATCTCTCCTGTTTGTGAGGCTAATGGGTCTGCGAATGGGTCACCCTGAGATAAAGCCTGGGGGGTCAGCAGTGCAGGTGGCCCAGGGGGAGCCAGCTGTAAACTGGGTGGTCCTGAGCTACAGCTCAGAAGTGTTTGAAAACTAGGGGAAAGGACTGACTTAATGTTTGAGAATTTAAGGATGAAATTATGTGTAATAATACAGGTTCCTTTTGAAGAAAATTACCAAAATAACAAAAGCTGATGTGTTTTCTCTTAAGCCTTGCAGAGTAAATTGGCAGCTAGGAGATATTACTAGCTCCCTTTTTTCTTTCTTTCCAGCAAACCGATGGAGTAGATAAGAAGGAGGAATTATTTTCTAAGAAATGCTTAAATATATTAGTAACTAAGGTGTGGGGTGCTCTATTTTTTTCCAGAGTTTTTCCAGATGTGTCATTTCATTTGATCAGCAAAACAGTCCATTGAGGCAGTCAAAACACATATTATATCAAATTGTGGAAATTAAGCACAGAGGGATGATGACATTTGCCCAAAGAATCCGAAGATTATCTCTGATGACCTTGAACCCACAGTTGCCCAAGGCTTCGGCGCAGTCCCTGAGTCAATAGAAACCTACTATCATATTCCGAACCCACTCCCCAGAATAGACTAAATTAATGACCTAATATGCCTGAGGTGAGTGTCCAAAGAGCTGCAGTATTCTCTCTGGATTCACACCATGTGCCAGAGCAGCAAGCTCTCATCTGGGCTGTGGATCCCAACTGGAGCCTGGACCCTACTTTGCTAAGACTCTTATAGCCTACCTACCTTAGACTGGCTCCATTCCCTGAAGATTGAACTGGACCTCATTTGGCTTAGAGTCCTCATGGCTCTGACCCCTTCTTACCTCTCTCTCTCTCACACACACACACACACACATACACATGCACACACACATCATCACCACCACTGCCTCCACCATTCAGACTCTGGGTTGTTTGGAAGTTGAGTCTTGACTGCTGTCACAAGGTTACAAATGTATTGAATTGCCAGAGTTATGACACAATCAGAATATGGCTCCAGTTTCTTTTTTTTTAAGATTTTATTTATTTATTCATGAGAGACACAGAGAGAGAGGCAGAAACACAGGCTGAGGGAGAAGCAGGCTCTATGCAGGGAGCCCGACGTGGGACTCGATCCCGGGTCTCCAGGATCAGGTCATGGGCTGAAGGTGGCACTAAACCGCTGAGCTACCCGGGGTTCCCGTCTCCAGGTTCTTTCACTCCTCCTTTGTCTTCTTCTCTCCTTCCTCACTTCTCTCCCACCCACCCCCCATCCCTTCCTTCCATTTGGTTATGTTGTTGTCCTCAGACCTCAGGTGCTGGGGACCTGAGTTGATTAAACTGTTCCACTCACGGCACAGTGTCATCATCTGTCTGCGTTGATGTCTCCTCATTGTCTTATGAGGTGATTGATGCATTCTTATTCCCACAGCCACTCCCTTTGTCTCTCCCACAAGGCAATGTGTTTAATGCAGATCTTTTGCTTATAAGTGATGTAACAGGATGTAAATTGTTGATCTGTATGCATCTATTTTTGACATAAACAGTTTTGACATAAACACTACTTTTTTCATGCAATGTTTTTATGATTTGCTCATGCAGCTAGGTGCTCATCAAATCCCATACTTTTAGCTGCTGCACCCATGAGTATAGACTTACGACATTTATCCATCCTCTCTCACATGTACCACTGGCCAAGAAAAGCAAATGTGGGTGGAACCTGTTCTGACTTTACTCATTGCTGAACTCCATTATTCTGCTTGCCTGTACTGTCGTGATGCATGAGCGCTCTTCTAGAAAAAGTGCATGCTGGACTATGCTAAGGTTCAGTCCTCAAATGACCACCAGACTCTCAATTTCTTCTGTCTCCTAATCCCTACTAAGACAGGTTTAGTTCTGGTTGTAGCTCCACATGATGCATTGGACTCTTCTTTGCTCAGGTGAGTTTATCACAGGGGTCAGCAAACTTCTTCTGTTCGGGCCAGAGAATAAGTAGTTCAGGCTTTGAGAGTCATATAGTTGCTGTTTTAACTATTCAACTCAGTCATTTTGGTGGGAAAGCAGCCAGAGACAATATATAAACAGATGGATGTGGCTGTGTGTTTCAATAAAACTTTGTTTACAAAAAGAGAGAGTGGGGTGACTCAACCATAAATTGGATTTGGCCCCGGGTCAGCTTTGGCCATGAGCCGTCATTAGCTGACCCTGTTTTATGGCTCCTGGTCTTATGAAGGAGAGACAAAAGTGATTAATTCTGGGAATGTTGGTTGTCTTACTGCCATCTCACTTGTCTCAGTCTCTAAGATTGCCTACTGGTGAAAAGCTGAGGTTATAAAACTCCCATCTACCTCTTCAAACACTGACATGTCCATGGCTGACAGTAGACAGTCAATAAAAGCTGCCCGAATGAAAAAAAATAATAATACATGCAAACATTTGAGTTTGATCATAAAGGTCACTAGAAACTAATCCTCTCCTCCCCCCAAAAAAATCAAGATGATTTCAAGTTTATCCTATGAAGGAAACAGTTTCCTGACGGCTCAGAGACAGCCCACTCCTTGGTGAGGCAGCCTCCTGTGCCAAGCCACCAAGGATCAGCTCCTGAAATGAATTTCTCAAAGGGTAGAGTACAATGTGTTCTTTTTAAATTGCAATATTTTAATTAAGCCACTTTAATCCCCTTGTGGGCACAATATATTAAAGAAGAAAGGGAGGAGAAGGGGAAAGAAGATTGGGTTGGGGGGGGGAGGGAAGAGAAAGTCTAAATTTAAACCAAAAAGATGTCTTTGCAATGAATTTTCATACCCAGTGTATTCCTTCAATAAATATTTATTTTAATTAACATTTTAAAAATTGGAAATGTATTTCATTCACATGGCCAGACATTTCAAGTGGAGGTAAAATAATGTGAGAAGCCTTCTTTTCATCTGAGACCCTCTGTAAAACCCTATGTATTCTTCCAGAAGCATTCACAGAGTTGACAAGCCTATAAAAAAAATTCCTTAATAATAAATAAAATATTTTAAAAAGGTGGGGGGACACCTGGGTGGCTCAGTCGGTTAAGTGTCTGCCTTTGGCTCAGGTCATGATCCTGGGGTCTTGGGATTGAGCCCCGTATCAGGCTCCCTGCTCAGCAGAGAGTCTGCTTCCCCCTCTCCATGCCTTTCCCCTATCCCTCTCTCTTTTTCTCTCAAAAAAAAAGTTCCTTAATAGATGCGTATAGTTCAGGATCTTGCTTATTTCAGTTCATTCCACATCTTGGAAATGAAAAATGACCATTTTACTGTTTTCCATTTATCCTCTTAGGAAGTTCTTTACAGATGCCATGTTAATGCCAAGGATCTTTGGGATTACCTTGGGCCCACCTAGAGGTAATCTCTGGGTCTCCCCAACTCAAAGTCCTTAATTTAATCACCTCTATGAAGTGTCTTTGTCTTGGGAGATAATATATTTGCAACATCTGGAGGCAAGGGCATGAACATCATTGGGGGGCTATTCTTCTGCCTGCCATACCTAGTTACTCAAGAATATCTACCTCCTTGAATGATATTGGGTTGTTCGGTAAGAAAAAGCTATTTTTCTTTCTTTCTTTTTTTCTTTTCTTTTCTTTTCTTTTCTTTTCTTTTCTTTTCTTTTCTTTCTTTCTTTCTTTCTTTCTTTCTTTCTTTCTTTCTTTCTTTCTGAGTTGGTGGAAATTTGTTTCAGTCTATAAACTACAAGCGAATTGTCATTATCTATGTATTTATTTATTTTTATCATTATTTATTTTGTTGCTCAAACTGTTCCAAATTTGGCCATGGGTTGTTCCTTCAGGTGAGCTCCTGTATATTTTTTACATATCCCTATCTCTTTTCAAGCACATCTTTTCTTTTTTTTTTTCCTGGTACCACAAATTGTTCCAAGCTCATTTTGCATTTTCTATGCTCAAGTCTTGTAATCTACCATTATTCCCATGTAACACTGTTTTCTTTAATCGGAGACACCCAAATCTGGAAACTAAATGCACTCATTGTTATTGGGGTCTTCTCAACATAGAGAATTAGGATGAAACCACGCATATATATTTATACCTATATCTTTCTATCTGAACTTATTTATTTAAAAAATCATGAGTCCCTAGCAATACTTCTGATTCCAACCCAAAATAACCACAAGGCTTATTCCAGTATTTCTGCATTCCTTATTTGTAACTTCTTTCTCCAACAGTGAGAAATCGTACTCTCATTATCTACACTTATTCAGTCCTCGTATAAACATAAAGTAGCTACAGAATTGCTAACATATCCCCATGAGAAACAGATTTACTAACTAGAGTAAAGTAATTGTGAACAGCTCCTTTTGTCTTTAGATTTATCAAATCCAGCCAGCATCACTGTTTTCCGAAGTTGTGCAGATGGATTTTTTTCTTTCCCTTCCTCTTCAATGTTTTTCATTTTAAAACAGGTTTATTTGTTATGGCTTGTATTCCAACTTTGACTTCTCCTACATCTTGCTTGCTTTTATTTATTTGTTTATATTTTGAGGTGTGCATAACATATCCTGATTAGAAGATCCAAACCTGTACAAAAAGGCATACTCAAGGATGTGTCACTTGTTGCTGTCCATTACCACGTTACCAATATCCCTTCTTTCCACCACTTTCCCACCCACCATCTTAAGAGAATAGATCTCATTTATCTTTTTCTAATTCATTTGCACAACTAAGGAGATCTTGGGTGTTCTTTATATCCTTACTTTCTTATACAAAGTAGCATAGTATAGCTACTCTTTTACTCTTTGCTTTTTTCTCTTAACAGCATATCCTGTGAATCAGTTCTTACCCATCTTCCTCATTCTTTTAGACAGCTTTATAGTACTCCATTTTGTAGATCTGTCATAGCTTATTCAATCACTATTCTATGGAGAGGCTGTTAGGTTGTCCCCCCCCCCTTTTTTTTTTTTTAACAATTATAAACCTTGCTATAATAAATAAACTTGTACATAAGCATTTTTTGTATCGTTAAGGTATATCTTCAGAAATAGGATTGCTGAACCAAAAGTCAACAGATATGTTGTTAGGTATTGCCAAATTTCTCTCCCAAAGGGTTAATTTTGTTTAATATTCTGTATGACAAAATGGAAAGCATGCACAAAGAGCATTTTTGCTGCATGCCAAGTATAATGGCTGCCTTGTAGAAAAGCCTTTGTGCAAATATTTAAATTGTGAGTTAAACTATACATTTTTTTCTCATAAAACACCAGTTTTTATTTGAAAAAAAAAAAAAAAACCAACTGACATACCAAAAATGGTTACTTAGACTTGGGAATTTGGCAGGTATTTTCACAAGCACTAAGAAAGTGAGCTTAAGGGAGAAAACTACAGTATTTGTTGCCAATAATGAAATCCAAGGTTTCAAGCAAAAATTAGAATTTTTTAAAGCTTGTACCCATCACTGTATGTTTTCCAAAACTTAAAGATTTTTGGATGAGATTTGTGGTGATATTTACTGATGTGATTTTTGATATTGTATAATGAAATATATCTTTGGAAGAGCTACATGACTCAGTGAACCAACATATTCTAAATGATCAATTTATGTTATGAAATCATGCATAGGTAAGAGATCCACTCAAAAAGCAAGATAGACCTAAGGATGTAATTTCAGATTCCACATTGCAAATAACCTTTAAGAAGCTCTCATTTATCAAGTTCTGGTGTAATACCAAAGAAGAATATCCACAATTATCTGCAAAAGCTGTTAAATGACTTCTCCTTTTTCCAAGTACATTTTTGTGTGAAGTCAGATTTTCTTTATATACTTCAACCAAGCCTAGATATCACAACAGACTATATGAAGAAGCAGCTATGAGAATTTTCTTCTAAATCAGATATTAAAGACTTATAAAACTGTATCATTCTTATCATTTAAACATTTTTTAAATAGTTTTATCCAAGAAAATATTTTACTTATATTAACATGTAATGGTTTTATTGTTATTTTTGCTTTCTTTTTTTTTAAAATTGGGCTAACACATATATAACACAGAATACACCATTTGAACAATTTTTAAGCGCACAATTTTGTGATACTAATGACATCACTCCAAACAGAAACTGTACCCATTAAGCTATTCTTCCCATTCTCCTCCTCCCTTAGTCCTAGCTAACTGGTGCCCTCTTGCTTTTCCTCACTATGAATTTGCCTTTTCTAGATATGCCGTACAATGGAATTATGTAATATCTGTTCTTTTACTTGACATGCTTTCCAGATTCATCCCTGTCATAGCACGTATCAAACTTCATTCCTTTTTAGGGCTGAATAATATTCCATTGTAAGTACATAAGACATCTGTTTATCCATTCCCTTATTGATGGACATTTGGGTCATTTTCACCTTTTGGATATTGCAAAAAATGCAAAAATGCTGCAATGAGCATTGGTTTACAAGTATCTATTTGAATTCCTGATTTCAATTCTTTGGTGTATATATACCCAGGAGTAGAATTATTGGATCATATGGTAATTCTATGGTTAGCTCTTTAATGAATTATTCACAATGAGTTACTTATGAATAAGAATACAAACATTTAAAAAATTTCCACTTTAATGTCTACTACAGTAAGCATTGATAGGTATAATCCAGACAAACAAAAGGTACTTGGGGTCCTCAATAATTTTTGCTGGTGTAAAGGTTTCTGAGATGAAAAATTGTTCGGCTAGAGAAGTACATCCTCTGGGCAGCTGAAGCCCAGGTATGTCAATTCTTGACACCCAGAAGAGAACCCAAAGTAGCAATAGAACTTTGTTGACTCAGTCTCTCCAGCTTTTATTTTCCTATCAATTTTGTGTTTTGTTTTGTTTTCTTTCATTTGTGTGTTTTGTTTATGGCTGAGAAGTTATTACCCAAAGGTGGAAGCAATGATTGGGAATTTGATTTTATAGTCTAGTCATTTAATGATCTCTGTGAGTGAATTAATAAATTATAT
This sequence comes from Vulpes lagopus, assembly GCF_018345385.1. Lineage (NCBI taxonomy): Eukaryota > Metazoa > Chordata > Mammalia > Carnivora > Canidae > Vulpes > Vulpes lagopus. The sequence goes on from NC_054829.1 coordinate 33,367,821, forward strand.
TTTTATAAATAAAAATATAAAATTATATTTTTTGTTATGTAAAGAGATGATAGAGAATTTGGTTGATTAGGCTTGTTTGTCTATTTGTTTATTTCAAGCTCAAAGAATTTTGCACCCATCAAGAAGGAAAACAGCTCTTCAATATCTAGACCAATGAATGTTTGTCTTTCTTTCTTCCTTTCTTTCTTTCTTCTTTCTCTTTCCTTCCTTCTTTCTTTTCTTTCCTTCCTTCTTTCTTTTCTTTCCTTCCTTCTTTCTTTTCTTTCTTTTCTTTCTTTCTTTCTTTCTTTCTTTCTTTCTTTCTTTCTTTCTTTCTTTCTTTCTTTCTATTGATTTTATTTATTTGAGAGAGAGATAGCACAAGCAGGGGAGAGGTAGAAGCAGACTCCATGCTCAACATGGAGCCTGATGTGGAGCTCGATCCCAGGACCCCAAGATCATGACCTGAGCCAAAGACAAATGCTTAACTGACTGAGCCATGCAGAGGCCCCAGTGTTTGTATTTCTATGCATGTTATGCCTCAACGTGGCAAAAACTACAGACTTGAAGTTCTAAGCTTACTTTGTGTCTATATGTTGATGTGTCCATTGTTCAGACTTTTAACTCCTGTAAGTGTGATATATTTTTACCTTGAGACAGTCTTTATAAATTACGTTATCAATTATTTTAAAGAATCTCTGTTCTGATTGACTTAAAGAGAAAAGTAAGTGCTTATATAAATCAAATACTCTTAAAATTTTAATATGAGAGGATTGAATTTCTAATTCTTTAAACGTGCTACACTAAAAAAAAAAATCCTGAAAGAAACTAATTCAAAGATATTTTAAGAATCCAAGTTCATATAATTAAGGTAAACATTTGGCAAGTAAAACTAGTTTAATATGTATGGTTTAATAGGACAGTTATGCCCTCTTTGATCTTCCAGTGTTGATAATAAAAGCATACATTTCATTCTATTTTGGTGCATTTTTCGTATGGTTATACAGGTTACTGATTAAATAAACTAACAATACTCTTATAAAATGTGAATTTGTGTTCAACAAAATTGAATTATGATTTTCATAATTTTATTTCAAGAAAAATTGTTCTGTAGCATGTTGGCATAAAGATGACTTCCAAGATTCCTAGGTAGCTTAAAACCCTGAGCGGTATTAAATTGAGTTAATGAATGGATAGTCATTGAATATCTAGATAATTCCTAAAATAAGATAAAATGCTGAAACATATAATGAATTATATGCTCTAGAGGGACTATATCTATGGGTCATGTTAGTGTGCATATTTATTTTTGCTACCTTAAGAACATATAAAAGAGAAATGCATGGCTACATAAAAGTTTTTCATTCATGAGCTTTTCTAGCTTGCTGTCATGCTGGCATATGGCAAAGTTCTCAATTATCACCACATACCCACTTTTATCTATGAATGAGAAGTTACTTGCTTTTTATTAAAAGTTATAATATGAGTAGTTGCACCTACACTTAGGAGCAATAGTGAAAGAGAAATCCAATTGCATAAATACTTTGATTTTTCAAAGAAAAAGAGTAGTTTTATCCTAAAGCATCAGTCCTCAGTTTGTTGGTCTCCAGATCATTCTACTCTTCAGACTTGTTGAGGACCCCAAAGGGCTTCTGCATATGTGGGTATAACTATCAATATCATATTAGCAATTAAAACTGAGAATTTTAAGGATACTGGTCTATTATTTAATTTGAGGAGGGTAGTAATGAACAAATTGCATCTTTACATAAATGACATCTCAGAATTATAAAACATTTTGTTTTGATCTCCTAAGATCTATTATAATGCGAAGTGTCAACTTCTTCCAGAATATGAAAGAAGATAATGAAACGAAAAATTCAGAATGTGAATTCTATTTAGCTTTGCTAATAATACCTGAATCTTAAAAGAAGTTATGAAATATGTTAAAATCATAGCAAATTTCACTCTGTTTTGATGCGTTTGCTTACCTGGTTTATTGAGAATGCCTTTGTTTACTATGTGAATGGTGAATTTTTTTTCATTTTCTATGTAAATCACCTAGAGAGAAAAGATTTTGCATCTTACTGAAATAGTTTTGTTTTATGTGGACTTTATTACATTTTTGATTATTTAAAGAGAAAAAAAGAACAAATTTTCCTTTTTATGAAAGAAGTAAGGTTCTTTCTAATTGCAGTGTCATCCATGTATATTTTTAAAAATATTTATTGTCACTTTGATTAAGTAGGAAATCAAATAATATTTCTCAGACATCTATGAGCCTATTTTAATCAGTCGTCTAAACTCCTCTGACAACTTTTGTAAATTGTGCCTCCTCAAAATGGGATCCTAAATGTAGAAAAAAATCAAAACTGTCAGGATGTTTTCTACACTTAAAGCCATCTTTGAGATTTTCCAGGGAACCCTTAGAAAAACTCACAATTTTTTTTTTTTTACTTTATAAAAAGAAAAGTCCTACAAATAATTAGGTTTGTTTGATATGTGACTATGGTGAGAGTTTTTTGGGAAGAACTGTCAGCAGAGACACTCAGCCTGCCCTGGGTTAAATTGGTATAAATAAAATGATATTTTATTTAATAAATACTTTAAAAAGTGTATGCTTTGTGGGACATCCCTGGAAATATGTCAGTGTTCTGGATTCCTATAATATGTTTTGGCCCCAATGAAAACACTGATCAAAACTCTTAAGAAATAGTTTCTTTCAAGTTTTCCTATATTTATTAGTGTCCTGGAGATGCTTTGCCTAATATATGAAGGCCACAGCAGTATGGTGTTATCAGTCATAAATAGTTATTATTTGAAATACTTAGTCAAACTTTATTTCTTTAATTTGAATCTAGAGGCTTCTAGGCCATTGGTTCTCAGTCAGAAATGTACATCAAGGAATATTACTCATGGAATGTGGTAAATGAATGGCAATATAAATGCTCATTTATATTTTTTATAAAAATAAGATCCAGATTTACTGACACTCTTTACTTGATATTTTTGGTGCACTCTTGGTATATTGTGTATGTTATGTCTCAGGATTACTATATGCTCTATCTCAAGATTCTTTTCCTTTACAAAATTATATTCATACATTTTGATAAGCCAAATGCAGTATTCACTGGTTTCTTTGGAAAGAAGCTTAGCTTACATCCTTAGAGATGGTTGTCTAAATTTTTTAAATGATTTTATTATCTTTGTTTTGCATATCATGAAATCTTCTTCATTTCAGAATTATCAGTGATAAATTAACCACAGCCATTTTGAATCTTTGTTATCTACAAACAGTTTTTGTTTTAAGCTAATGCTTCTCTGAGGTGATGCTATGAGGGAAGGGCCAGACTTATGTCTTGAACAAAGTCCAGTCTCAGAGTCTCATTGAAAAGGACTTTACCAGGTCCTTCAATTGATGGACATTTTAAATAACAGACTCTTAGGTGCAGACTTAAGAAGTGACATCCCTTAGATAACTTTCAGACTGTATCAGTGACCCGAGTCAAGGTTTCCAAAACTCTTTTCAGTTCCCAAGATCTAGTAGAACAAGAATTAACTATCAGACTAAATAAACCAAAAAGGGAAATTTTATTATGGTTATCTGGAATACTGCTCATTAAAAACAATATATCTTCCAGATCTATAAGAAAGCCATTTCTCTTTCCTTTTACACTTCTATAACACAATTTAGTAAATTCTGCTTTTGTAAACAGAAACAGATTTTAAGTGGGGCACCTGGGTGGCTCAGTGGTTGAGTGTCTGCCTTTGTTTGGCTTTCCTCGTGATCCCAGGGTCCAGAGATTGAGTCCTGTATAAGGCTCCCTGCAGGGAGCCTGCTTCTCCCTCTGCCTATGTCTCTTCCTCTCTCTGTGTTTCTTGTGAATAAATGAATAAAATCTATTTAAAAAACAAAACAAAACAAAGAAACAGATTTTAAGTGATATCTGATTCTCACCGGGTCCCCAGAACTCAGAAACACTAAAGAATCTCCTCACTTTTCATGGCAATACAGTTATTTGAATAGTTTGCAGCCTTCCTTTTTACCAGGATATAATTGCACACGATTATGCAATATGGGCCTTATCTGAAGGGTCATTTAGTCAGATATGCCCACCACTTTGTTTTAGCTGTACTTACAGAACTCCAAAACTCAGGAAAGCTAGCCTGGCCCCTGGCTGGCAGGGTCCTAAGCCTTTCAGGTGGTTAGGCAGGGCACTTCCTAGCAGACCAGGAACTATAGGATATTTAGGGAACTTGAGAAGAGAAGAATTCACCTAAATTCATAGGTATAGCAGTAAAATTCAGTGGAGACCATTTCTTAGAACTGGTTTCCTAGTCTCAAAATAATAAGTAGTAGAGGCTTTTAAATCCATCTGAGATTTCTTTTGAAAATTCTCAGACAGAAGTTAATTTTATATCATTAGCAGTTGTTCAATACTATATAGCTCAAGATTTACAAAGCAAACTTAAGGAAGCCTATATGTTTATGAATATCCTTGCTGCATTTATGTAAACAATCAAGCCAATCAAGCCAAACTTAATTGAAATCAATCTTGGTATACCTGGATGGCTCAGTTGGATAAGCAACACTCTTGGTTTCAGCTCAGGTCATGATCTCAGGATCATGAATCAAGCCCCATGTCAGGCTTCACACTCAATGTGGAGTCTGCTTGAGATTCTCTCTCCTTCTGTCCCTTCCCCTGCTTGCATGTGCTCTCAGTCTCTCAAAATAAATTTAAGACAAAAAAAGAAAGAGAAATCAATTTTATTTTGTGGTCAAGAACAATCTTTCCTTGAGATTCTATAATCATGAGAAATGAAGAGAGACTATCAGAAAAAAATTGTGACAGGGGAATCCCTGGGTGGCTCAGCAGTTTAGCGCCTGCCTTCGGCCCAGGGTGTGATCCTGAGGTCTTGGGATCGAGTCCCACATCGGGCTCCCTGCATGGAGCCTGCTTCTCCCTTTGCCTGTGTCTCTGCCTCTCTCTCTCTCTATCTCATGAATAAATAAATATTTTTTTTTAAAAAAAGAAAAAATTGTGACAGACTTTGAAATGTACCAAAGAGGGGCACCTGGGTGTCCCAGTCAGTTTAGCATCTGACTCTTGGTTTCAGCTCAGGTTGTGATCTGAGGGTTGTGAGATCGAGCCCCAAGTTGGGCTCCACGCTCAGCAGGATCTGCTTAGGATGGGACTTTCTCTCCCTTTTCCTTTGTGCACCTCTCCCTCACCCCTACTCATGTGTACTCTCTCTCTTTCTCCCAAATAAGTAAATAAATCTGAAAGGAAGAAAGGAAGGAAAGAAGGGAGGGAGGGAGGGAGGGAAGGAGGGAGGGAGAGAGAGAGAGAGAAAGAGAAAGAGAAAGAGAAAGAGAAACGAAAAAAAGGAAGAAAGGAAAAAGAAAGAAAGAAGAAAGAAAGAGAAAGAAGAAAGAAAAAGAAAGAAAGAAAGAAAAAGAAAGAAAGAAAGAAAGAAAGAGAGAAAGAAAGAAAAAAAGAAAAAGAGTACCAAAAAAAAATTGCTGGCTATATTCATTGGCAAACTATGTGTCATCCAGAGCATACCATTTTGGCTTATCTGATTCTATGAAATTTAAACCTTTCATCGTCTTAGATTCTATTTTTATAATTCTGTTATCTTTTAATATAATAACAAGACAAATAATTATTGTCTATAAACATGCAAATTAATTCTATCTGATGGAGGAACAGGTGATCCCTTCCCCACCACTAGTATGGAAAAACCAGTTTTGTAAGTATCTGTGCATTCATTTCATGGACTACATTTGTCTCTGCTCTTGGAATTCTCCTTTGAGGCAGTTGTAACATCTTGCAGATTTCCTTATTAGTTAATAAATTAAATATCTGACATATATTTATATATACGACATATATATTTATATGACAGTCATGGTTTTATCTTTAAAAAATTATCTGTTAACGTTAAATTCTTTACTTTGTTCTTGTGCTGTAAATGATTATATTTATTATTTATACATGATTGGAAAAGAGTTAAATTGTCCACAGTCAGCTGGCTGATGTAATAATGTTAGTTTAGTAGACACACTCAATGTTAACATTTATTAATTTTGAATCTACAGGAAGTTGCTTTCTGTGTTGGAACTAATAATTGTATTTTAGGCATCAAACATTCTTGCAGGTGCTTGAAAAACTCTTAAGCCCTATGTACTGTGCTTGTGGGGTAAAATAACTGAGTAGTCAAATGTCTGTTAAATAAATGAATGAGTAAATTGAAAATAATATCCACCATTTCAGTGGCACTTCTTAAGTGCCATGCACTCATTTATATCCTAGAAATAAGGAATAGAACATGAGAAGCAGATATGTGGAGGGATTTGTTGGATATTAGTATTGTTCTTACCATTTGATAGGTGAGGAACAGGCTGAGGTTGCATACTCGGCTTGCCTGGGACTCCCCAGTCCTGAGTGCCCAAGCGATATTCGAACCCGTTTCTGACCTCGGAGTCTGCCTTTCCATTACTCAAAATATGGTAGTAGGTCTGAGGCCTGCTCTCCTAAGGCAGTAGCACCCAGATGACTCAAACCTTCCCCTTTTGGATCTTCAACCCTCCAGCACCACCATCCTCATACCTGGCTGAGGAGACAACTGACTAGAAAGCACTGTGCTCACGGGTATTGGATTTCAGTTACGTGAGCCACGCTTACAACCCTGGCCCTGCCAGAAGCTGTGTTCTCGAACAAGTTACTCAATCCCTCTGTTAAAATAAAAAAATAATAATAATCTAACCCTAAGAGTTGTTGTGAAGGAAAATGAGATAATGCATGTAATGGGCTTGGCATATTTCCTAGCACAGAGTAAGTGCTCAGTAAGTGGTAGTCATGGAAACATCTGCCCCAGATTCCTGCTCCTCTGTGACCTCATCTATCCTCTGAACCACTGCAGTCTGAGCGGCAGGACTGGGATAGGAAGGAGGAATTGGTGGTGGGAAGGCACATTTTGCATAAGCATTTACATATTTTAAAGACTCTTTATTTCACAATGGAAAAAGTCTTTTGAAGCAAGGCTGTACAATCTAGTGACAATTTTAAACAAATTCAAATTGGAAAGGTACAAGAGAGACCACAAAGGAAAAAGGAGGAGTCCAGCCTGGATGGGTCTAAATCCCAGAGGCCCTGAGCCAACCAGGCTCCAAATCCAGCCTTAACTGCTCCTTGTGCAGAGAGCATGAGTCCTTCCCCAGGCTCCACAGTAACTGGGAAGGAGAAGCAGAGATCACAGGGCATTCAAGGACCAGACCTACCCTAAGCCAAATATTCAAGTCTGAGTCCCAGTCTCTTCCCGAGGAAATTATTTCTCAGCAGATGGAGCAAAACAAGTACAACTTGTGTTAGTGAAAAATGAGCCTATTTCTAGTGTGGACAAAGTCCCAAAGTAAGGCTCAGCAAAAGCAGTCACTGTGACTCCCATTGTTTTTGTCAGCCCCTGTGGTTTTAGCTGCTGTGTCCTACAACCAGGGGGGCTCTGGGTAAATGCTGACATCCCAGGATGGCAAACCAGGAACAGATTGGGGAACAGGGGGTCTTAATCATTGCTGAGTTAGTAGGACTATGATCAGTGTTCTCTGAGGGCTGGCCTTCTGGGTTTTTTTTTTCATGTATTTATTCATAGAGACACACAGAAAGAGACAGAGACAGGCTGAGGGACAAGCAGGCTCCCTGCAGGGGAGCCAAAGGCAGACATTCAACCACTGAGCCACCTAGACATCCCCCGCCTTGTGGTTCTTGATAATTGCATCTTAGAAGAGTTTGAGACTGCTCAGGGAGGGTTTGTGGTGGTGGTGGTGGTGGGGAGATGTCATCCTACAGGGACAAGAAGGGGCCTATTGATCACAACCTCCAGTGAAGTCCCCCAGACATACAAATCCCACACCTGCAGTTGAGACTTGCCCTGGCAGATGCAGTGTGGCCTAAAGGAGGAGCTTGGGCTTTGTGTGCTACCAGCAAAACCCTGGGCTCAAACCCAGCTCAGTCACTGCCCAGCAGGAGGACATAATTTTAAGTTTCAGTGATCTCTTGTCTCTTCTGTACATGCAATCTCTGTATTCCAATTGGATTCCCCCATAAGTGCTCTCCCATTAAAAAGAACAAGCTCTCACTCAACACCCTCCTTCTCCTCCAACGGACACCCTCCGTCTCTCCGCCCTGGGAAAACTAAGGATCTGGAAAGCTGGCTGCTTTTGTTAGCATCTCATTCTCAGTCACCCCAGATCTGGTTCTTTCCTCCACCCAGACAATGCACACAAAGGCTAGTAATGATCTGCAAGTTGCTAAACACAGCAGACAGTTTTCCATTCTCATCTCATGTAATCTCTGAGTAGCATTTCATACTTTAGAGACTCCCTGGGATATCTCAAGTCAGTTGACCTCTCAGCCTAGTCCTCCAGCTGGTCCTGATTTGGTGCACCCTAGCTCAGGATTGGGACTATCCTTTAATAAGCTGCAGCAGCCAGAATTAATCTGGATCCATACTCATCTCCTCCTCTCCTGCCCTCTACATCTAACCCACCAATAGGTACTCCTGAGCTTATCTGCTAAATAGGTCCTAAGTGTGTCCATTTCGTTCCATCTTCCTGCTATCATTCTAAGCCAACATCATATTTCACCTGGTCAACAGTATTGACCTTTTCATCAGTCTTCCCTGCACATCCTTTCCCCCAAGTGGCTATTGAATATTTGAAAAATAAAAGCCCAATGAAATGTTCTATAGTGTACATCTGATCCCCTCCCCACATACAAACACAAGTAAATGCATGTAAACACATGCACACTCACCCTTTTAAAAGTTCATCAATGATTTTCCATTGCTCTTAGAATCCAGATTCAAATCCTTGAGTAAATATTTATTTTGGCCTTTAAGATTCAGCGAGAACTGGCCCCAGTTGGGCTACCACATTGTCCAACTTCAGAGGCTACCATTCACATCAGTCTTCTGGATGAAGACTACCCTTGAAGTTGTGCAGTACTCAGCCTACACAGCTGTACACCAGGCCCTGGGTCCTGACCTACCTCCCCAGCCTCATTCTAGTTTCTTAAATGTGTCTGGCTCACTCTAGCCAACAGGATTTGAACACGTTCTCTCTATTTGGGACTCTCTCCCCACCACCAATTCTTTCCCTTGGTTAGTTTCTAATTAAAAGTCTCTTCCTCAGCACAGCCTTTGGTATAGATTAGGATCCTGGAAGAAACCGGAACACTCCAAGAGGGTGATGAAAGGGAGTTTAATGAGGGGACTAGTTGCAGAGTGAGGGCACATAAGCGTCACAAGAGTGATGATTACTGTTATGTGACTCTCTCCCCAGTGGCAGTGGGCAAAGTACAACTATTGCAAGCACATAACCCCCTCCTCCAGGATTAGTACATTTCCTTACTGCTTCTCACCACACCTCCTTCCTCAACTAAAAAAAGTTCCCAAAGGTCAATCAGAATCATTGTCCCAGTTGCCCAAAAGCACATACAAAAAGACCTCTTACTCACTTTGCCATGCATCCTTTGCCATTTATAAATGTGCAGTTAGGAAAGTATGAAGTCGTCATTTCCAGTCATGTTCTTTTAATTTGTGGCCGGGATAAAGGGGATGGTCTTCCATTACCCCAATGCTTTTGCTCCTTCCTAACTGATTATAACTCTTTATCCTTGTAATCTTTACATAATATCTATAGGGCAAAAGTGTTCTTTTTTTTTCTTCTTTCCTTCCTTTTTTCCTTTCTGTAGATTCCCTGGATCTCCTCCCCATGAAATCCTAGTCACTGTGGATTTCCTCACCTCTCCAAACAGATGGCCCAGTGCCATTAACTTTGTAGTTTCATCTTTGAAAGATCTAATCTTTGTATTCCCTTCCCTACTTTCCTTAACTTTTTAATAACAGAGACATGTCAGAACGAAATTGCTTCTGGTCTGGAACAGGCTGTGCTCTTGATAACACGTATATCACTGAGGCGGGGGTGACTTCACTTTTACTTGACACAAACCCAATCAGGAGATGAGAACTCTGATGATATAAGTCTTTATCTGTGGCTTCACAGTTGGTAGGGAAGTAGAAATGATATTAATGTAAGTATATCTCCTTGTGATCCCCACTAAAGAGAGAGAGAGAGAGAGAGAGAAAGAGAAGAAATCCCTGACATTTATCTCTTAAACAAGACATGTGAAGAGCCAAATGCCATTTGACAGGACAAATATTTACCGTGCCTGCAAACAGCCCTGAACATCAGTGCAGGGAAGGCAAAGACTCTGAGCCAAGGCTGATCAAAGTTCAGCAGAGATACCAGGTCCCAAGAGCAGGGGATTAAGGGCATCATTTAACACCAAACCGTAGACAAGATTTGTCTCGTTGGCTCCCTATTCAAACCGGGCATTTTATTTTCATTTCCTGGATTCTCCACGGGCTCATGTTCTTCAGGGCAAGTGGCTGCGAGCCCTTTTCATTCTCCTAAACTCTGATCTCTTGGCCGATCTTTCACACAGCAGTCAGCTGGATTACAGGGTTGCCAGAGTTCCTGTGAAGATTTGCTAGTTCTCTTCCAGAAAGAAAATTGACTCCTGAAGACCCACAGGACCATCACCACTAATAGCAAGCAATGAGATGAGAGACCCGTCTAGAAACCATGGCTGGAAAAAGCAGGCAGAGGCATTTTTTTGCAGCAGCGTCAGCAGCAAGCCACATGGGGGAGGGCTGGGGGGAATTTCCACTAACAAGCTTGACAGTTATTCTGTAACTTGTAGAGAAGTCCTGCTTGCTTCAGCAGCATTAGGTTTTAGACAGAAGTGTCTGATTAACAACCTCCTGGAGCAGTGGTGTTTAATTGACACTGGCCACAAAGGCTTCTGAGAAGTTTTACCTTCAGCCTTTCGTGTGAAATCCTTTAAGTGCCCTGGCTGCAGGCAGCATTCAGGAACAACTCTTTATCTATGGGGGCCCTAGAATCCTGGCAGACCTTTCCCAGGAAAGTGGGGTGCAGCTGGAGGGTGTGTCTGGACCACTTGTTCCGGGTGCCCCCTAGTTCAGTGACTCAGTGAGCTGTGTAATCTCTCATGCTTCACATTTCTCACTAAGATGCTGGGGAGGAATTAAATGAGAAAATGTATCTAAATCTCTTATGTGGCCTGGGACTTTCGTGGCAAGTGTTCATCAAATGTTAGCTCTCGCTATTACCATTTTTGACGAATGCCAGACCAGAGGAGTTATCTGCTTTGGTCGGGATCAAAGGAGTTGGGTACATAGACTTTCAGTTTTACGGGATGAAAAGAGTTTCTGGCCATGGATGGTGGAGACAGTTGCAGACAACATTATGAATCACTTCAATATGTCCTCGTCATAATCCCTAGGAACTGTGAATGGGACCTTACACAACCAAAGCAGCTTTGCTGATGTGATTCATTTAAGAATCTGGAGACGGGGCAATTATCTCAGTTCACTCAGGTGGATCCAGTCACAGGGGTCCTCATCTAAGAGAGAGGCAGGAGATTCAGAGAAGAGGGTATGAAGATAAAAGCAGAGGATACTAAGAGAGAGGACGCTACCCTGCTGGCTTTGAGGATGAAGGAAGGCAGCCAGGAGTCAAGGAACACAGATGGCCTCTAGAAGCTGGAAAAGGTAAGGGACCAGAGTCTCCCCTAGAGCTTCTAGAAGGAACTGCCTGTGCCAGCACCTTGATCTTAGACCAGTGAGACTTCTGACCTTCAGAAATGTAAATAATAAATACATAGCATTTTAAGCCACTAAATTTGTGGTCATTTGTTCCAGGAGCCCTAGCAAGCAAAGGCCCTGGGTGGTGGTGGAGACTCATGGGCCCGATCCAGACAGGGTGGGATGGGGTGAGGAACCCCCACAGAAGCAGCCTTGGGCCTCAGACCCATCCTGGAAGCATACTCCTCATGGAGGCCTCAGCCTGTGGGGAAGAGCAGCTACTTTCATCCTTGGACAGCTGTGGTATGGATAGAGGCACAGCTCAAGACCAGAGCATGTGGAGGGGCCCGGGGCCATCCCAAAGTGGAAGACGGTGAGCAAAAAACTCGTCAAGCCTGATGTCTCCTCTCTCCTCAGAAACCTCAGAGGAAGGCCCTGATGGGAAGGTGTGGCTCACAGTTTCCATATCCTGCTCAGCAACTTTTGCGAAGAAGCAGAGACTGCTTTCACACAGGGCTCACCCAGTCTCCTCCTTCTATAGCCTCTATACGGTTTTCATCTGCCCCACAAACTGGTCCCCAAGAATCCTTACTGAACGAATAAAACAAACAAATGAATAATTAGACAAGTTAAAGAACCCAAATATTCACAAAATACCACCATTTTTCTTAGCCCGAAGATGAGGGGGTGGCGGCAGGAAGATGGGGACTGGGAAAAGATCCCTTTTTTCTAATGCCCTGACTGAGATGCCACCTCGCCCTCCCTGCAGGCAGACACGTTGGCAGGTGTCCCTGCACCCGGGACAGAGGGCGGGGGGAGCCTCGCTGCTGCCGCAGTAGTTGGTATGCAGGCAATCACTCCTCGTACATTCAAAATCTGAGGGGGTGGAAGCTAATAACCCATAATCAATGTTGCATTTGCCAACGGCCAAAAGAAAAATGAACCTTTAATTGAGCAAGATTTGGCATCAATCAATGATGTGACTTTAGTCAGGCAAAACCGACAGATTACTGAGTCGGACATCCAACTGTGAGAATTGTTCTCTACTGGGGTGAAGAATGCAAAATGTGGATAAACGACATATCTTACCCAGCCCAGGATGATAACTCACTGTGAAAAAATCCCCTGCATTTGTTTTTAAATCTTCTTGAGTTCCTTTAAGTTATGTTCTAACAGAGCTTGACTTACTTTGTAACTCCAAGCCCCTTCACAGAAGCGTTTATTTATTATAGGCTGGTGACGGTTTCTAAGACAGTTGGTTGTAATTAAATTAGCAGTTCCCTACCCCAAGAGCTGAAGCAGGCAGACCGAACAGGCCCAAGAGTCCCGGCAGGATGGCCGCAATGGCGTAGCACAGGCTTTGGATCTTCTTTTTTTTTTTTTTTTAATTTTTTAAAAAATTTTTATTTATTTACGATAGTCACACACAGAGAGAGAGAGAGAGTGAGAGAGCGAGAGAGGCAGAGACACAGGCAGAGGGAGAAGCAGGCTTCATGCACTGGGAGCCCGACGTGGGATTCGATCCCGGGTCTCCAGGGTCGCGCCCTGAGCCAAAGGCAGGCGCTAAACCGCTGTGCCACCCAGGGATCCCCGGCTTTGGATCTTCTTAAATCCTCACAGCCAGAGCTACTGACCAGTGAAATCAAGAAACCTGGCCATGGACAGCAGTGGCCACAAAACTAGCTGGTGAGATAGTCCCATGAACCCCAGATGCAAACAGGTTGGGATCAGCCAACAGACCTAGACCAGGAAAGCCCCAATGGGCTAGAAGGAGGAAGGGAGCCTGTCAAGAACAGTGGCCTGTCCTGGGAGTGGCTTTGCCCAATCCTGGCAGGAAGGAGGAGTGGTCTGCAGTCAGCTCTGAACTCTGAGCCTTCCAAGCTGACCGGCCAGAGCTCCCCTTCAGGAGAAGCCCCTGCATCAGTGGAAACCACTGGGAGGAGAATCAAAGCTGAGCAGGACTGGTGCTTTAGACAGCCCACAAAAGCAGGTAAATCTCCAGCTGCAGACCCTTCTGCTGATGACCCTCTGTGCCACCTGCTTAGGTACCTGGGATGGCTCTCTGTTGCTCTGGGATCCATCACTTTGTTGACCTCTCTGGACACGGTGCTGTGGCTCAAACCTCGTCACTCTTTCAGACATGATTTTATATTTACCCTCTGGCTTCATACACAATTTCAGTCAATTAGTCCTAGATCTGCCCTCTACAGCCATAAGGAAGTCTCTTCCCTCTTCCATCTGACAGGTTTCAGATATTTGACAATAGCTCAAGTTTTTTCTTGAGCCCTCTAAAAGCTTCTCTCTTTCAGGCCAAGCATCTCCAATTTCTTCAAAAGCTTCTTCTGGAATGTGGCTTCCAGAATCCTCAGTGTTGGCATCCTGCCTCTGGGCTTGTTGCAGCTCAGTTCATGATGGAGCAGAAAAATGCCCATCCTAGAACAAGAGAGCTCATATTTAAGTTCTGGAAGCTCCACCTTCTAGCTCCCTGGGCCTCAGTTTTCTCACCTGCAATATAGAGATAATGTCATATTATAGATTTGTATTGAGGTTCAGTGAGATAACAACTGTAGCCACTTTGAGAATTCTAGAACATGGACAAAGGATACTAAATGTTTGAGCATTATTTCTCAAAATTGTAATATCACTGGCACTCCAAATTGCATTTCTAGAAGGATCATTCCAGAAAGGATCTGTTAGGAAGATGTGATGAGGCTTTTCTCTCCCTTATTCTAATCTCTAGGCTTTTCTTACTGCCACATCAGTCACATAAACTTGGTAGGCCTTCCAAGTGGTCCTCACTGAGCTGGAAGAGCTACTCCATTGACTAGAGGTGAACTGTCTTCACACAGTCATGGTGATATACATAAACTTTGATGAAGAGAGATGCTGTCTGCCCCGTACAAAGGCACTCCTATGCTGAATTAGGTCAATCCTTCATTCTTTCTCCCAACTTGATCCTGAGAAATATTTTTTTTTCTGGGGGAGGGATACAGGAACGCCATCACATTTCTTGTTTAAAAACATTATAGTCATATATGTCCAAGCTTCATTTTCCTCAATATCCTATCAATCTACAAACCAAGAACCAACCCAAACTTCATTTTTTTTTTTTCATTTTGGCTTATTTTATCTCCCCTGGGTAACAAACTCCACATACCTACTGTAGGATACATACATCCTTCTTCATGGCCTAGATTTATCTCTCCAGTTTCATGGGAGTATCCCTAACCAATATGCAAACATTTGTTAAATGGTTTCACCACATGGCCCTGTTCGTTTTTTTTTTTTCTTACTGTTTCTCAAAGTCTACTCTGATCTGTCTGCTGTTCTTTTTTTATTATTATTAAAGTATACTTGAAATAAAACATTATGTTAATTTCAAGTGTACAACATGACTTCTTATTTGTATACACTGAAATGATCACCAAAATAAGTCTAGGTACCATCCATCACCATCCATAGTTACACATTCTTTTTCTTGTGGTGAGAACTTTTAAGATCTACTTTCTTAGCAGCTTTCAAATATGTAATGAAATATTCACTATAGTTACCATGCTGTACATCTCCCTGATGTATTTTATAACCTCTTGATCCCCTTCACCCATAATTCCTATCCTTACCTCCCTCCCCTCTGGCAACCACCAATCTGGTCTCTATCTATGAGTCTTGCTTTGTTTGTTCACTTGTTCTGTTTCTTAGATTCCATATATAAGTGAAATCACACAGTATTTGTTTTCCTTTCTCTGAATTATTTCACTTAGCATAATAACCCCATAGGTTCTTCATTGTTTTCTTAATTACTGCTCTGAAATTCAGCCATCTTTAAGAGTTGGCAATAAAGTTTTAGAAAATGTATGTGATTAGCTGTCTTAATGAAAAGGTACTTTAAAAAATAAGAGGCAAAGCATGTTATTCACCTGGTTAAATAAACAGAACCGCCTGGGAACCTGGCTGCTTGACTCATGAAGCCAGAATTGACAGGCCAATGCCTATGTGGTGCCAGCTACCTTGAACTGTCAGCCAAGAACACAGGAAGAAATAGAAAGCTGCATGAGGATGAGTGTTGAAAATTAAAACACGCACATTTTATTGGGGTCATCTATCCCGTCACAGGAAATGTACATAACTTTTCAAATCCATACCTTTTACCCTATACACATATACTCTCTCCCACACACATACGTTCAGATATCTGATTACCCTTATATCCAGCAAGAGTGCTAACCTCCCATACATTCTTGGTAAAAGGGTGACAACCACTTATTGGTGACTAATAATTCCATCCAATCACAATGAGGCAAGGAATAGAAACTCACCTCACAAGACTTCAAAGAGAAAAGAAGTTGGTAACTTTGAACTCTTGGTTAATTGTCTCATTGGTTGAAAGTCCTTAAGTGATGTTGATGGAACATCTAACAAACCACCATTGGTGGTTTGATCTAAGCAGATCAGAGACTCTCATGTGACACTCACATCCATGTGGCTAGATCTAGGACTTAGTTGGATGTATCTTAACACAGAATATGTTTAAGAAATGTCTCCGACAAGAAGGATGGATTTTCACTGTCTTGGTCCCTCTCTTCCTTGACACCCCTTGGTGTCCTGATATTTCATAGTTTAAGGTTTCAGAGAACTACCTAATAATTTGACCTTCAGGGTATGTCCCAATGAGATTATAAACTCTGTGAGTACAAGAACCAGGTCTTCAGATTCCTTTCTGTCTTTCCCCAGTCAGCTCTTAATCCTATTGCCTTTCATAAAGCAATTACCCAATAGACATTGCCTGACCAAATGGCCTAAGGCAGCCTTGGAGATATCAACATGATTGCATACCATTACATGTAAACATCTGCCAAGAGTGGCTGGGCCTTGGACACTTTGCTATAAAACCATCTTTTCCTGAATTTACTGCATACCTTATGATTTACTCATCCTTTGAAAAATTTTTGCCTTAGCTGTATGTTTTTTAATCACACCATTAGGATTTTGTTCCTCATTCAGGTAGTGAGTTGAAGAGATAACCCTTTCTAAATTGTTAGGCTTCCAAAGAGTCATGAATGTGAAGCTAAAAGGCACTTCTGTGCCAGAAAAGGTCAAGTGTGGTTGTTCAACCAAGAAGCAGAGCAGGGCAAGCCACTTGCCCCCAATCAGACACAGTCCCACTGTGTGAAGTACAAAGAAGGCTGTTTTTTGATCTGCGGCAGCCTACAACCTGGCCTAAGGTCTGAGTCTTAGTATTTTTTCCTATTTTATAAGTGTGCGCTTATTTAAATTTCATAATTATCTATTTATAAACTCCCAGGGATTTCAAGGAAGAAAACAGGTCAGCTTAAAGTTAAAGTAGATAAATGAACATAGGCCAGGAGAACAAAAGCAGTTCCTGCTGAACACTCAGCTAGCCTTGTGTCACAGGGGCACCTGACTAGAATGCATGAGGTAGCTGACTCTATACTGAAATTGGACACATCTGGAAATGATCATTTTGCAATTTTCTTGGCCTCTTCCCTATGACCAGACCTTACTGCCTTGCTTTATATAAACCACAAACTCACACACTTGTTGCCAAAGGGGATTACTTACTTGGGCTAGCACATCCCTGACAATGATATCACTTGCCAGCTAGCTGGTCAACAAACACACAGAAAGAATATACTACAGGGGGAGACAGGTTCGTCACCCAAAGTCACTACTCCTTAGTGTGCCTTTGGCCAAATACACTATGACAACAGAGATTGTTTCACCCCAAGTCCCTCTTCAGGCTGGCTAGCAGCTCCCTAGTGGTTCATAGCAGGACTATCTCTAAACAGTTAACAGTAGCCACTGGTTGAGTTGACCATGGCTTGGATCTAGACCTAGACCCAAGTCTAGAGCCTGGTATATAAATGTGAGTGATGCTTCTGCTCCCCCTCGCATCATATGCAAGGAATTTGGAAGGTCACTTTCATCATATTCACAGTGCCAACCATCCCCTTTAGAAAGAATGAGTCCAACGGGCTTCTGACACACAGCCTGTCAGACAGGTTTGTTAAAAATATGAGAAAACAAATAAGCAAAAGCAATCTAACCAAATAATCAAAACCAAAAGGATAAACCTCTTCTCCAGCTGTCTAGGTGTTTTGTAGGCCCACTTCCAGGTACTCTTCTTCACCAAAGCCAGGCCTCAAGCCTGAGCCCAGTTGCATCCTTGCTGAAGGAATAGTCATATCCCAAACTACTTCTGTCATGAGAGGCACTGCTTTTCTCTACTCTAAACCACTTCCTTAGGAAAGGAAGGAAATCAAGGGGTATGATTCCTACCCAATCCAATTAGTATGATGATGCAAACACCACTGAGTAGACAAGCCCAAGACCAAGAAGTGCAGCCCCTTCGTCACTGTCACTTTGGCGATTAGAGGAAAGAACATTGGTGTCATGGCTCCAAGTCATGGGCTGTGTAGCTGCTCTAGTGGATAGAGCACAGGTGAAAGGCCTTCAGATGAGGTCCTACTTATTCATAATTGAACATGATTGTGGTTCTGGCTCAGGAATGTTTTGCCTGGTACAGGGGTGAGCATCTGACTTTTCAGGGTTTGGGAGATAGTCATAACCAAGACAGTGAAATGGCTTCTGTGATTTTCCTTTGGGAAAGAAAACAGTGTAGGAGGACATTCCAGAGAGGAATCATTTGGCTGCATAGAAACCATTCATGCAAACATAAAGAAAAACTTATTCCAAAACTCAGATTAACTAGAATCCAAAGAGAAGGTGACCAACTAGACTCTAAAGTCAGCACCTTTCTGAGGCCCTCTGCAAGACTGCCTAGACCTTTACCCTGGTGCCTGTGCATTGATACCGTCTGGTTTCCTGATCCCTCCCTCCTCATTTTTCAAGAGAGAGTAACTTATTGGTTTCTTAGTCAACCACCATTGGGGTGGGAAGGAGAACATACAGCAGAACTACTACCTCTAAGAAGGAAGTATGGAGGCAGGAGAGGACCAATGAGCATGTCTTCTGTGGAAGCCCCTCCTGTTCCATCCCCCTAGTAATAGGGAAAGATTCCTATTTGCATCACATCAATATGAATCAGAAGTGCAGACCTGGGGCAAGGGAATCCCTCTCAACCTGGTCATCAAAGCACATTGAAGGGAGACCAAGTGCCATCCGGTCAGTACATTGAACATTGGATATTGAACATTGGAACATTGGAATATTTCCAAATGGAAAACATTTGGGATGGGGACTAGAGAAAGGTCAAGAAGACATCTACACTGAGGACTAATTCATTGTTTTTAAAGAGCAGACTCCCCTTCCCTCCCTCAGATCCTGTCCCAACTGTGTTCTCACCTGCAAGAATGGTTAATTGATAGGAGGTCAGTGCATTTACATAGATTCACTCTCATTTATCTGGGAGGCAGGAAGGGCAAGGCAGGAGTGGCTGGTTGACACACAATTATACAATCATCTGGAAATCTAATTTGTGGAACCAGTAGCCATCTGTTTTATGGGTAATGTGCCAAGGTACCTGCCAACAGCAGAACAAGCTTTCTGCTGTTGGGTAACTAATTGCATCTATGGGACCAACACAGCATGAGACTCAATTCGTGGAACGTGATCCTCCACCAAATTACTATTTCTGCTTGGGTTTTTCTGAGTCAGTAAGCATAATACAAAGATTGATAAAACTGCAGAGGGATGGAGAGACTGGGGTAGCACTGCACCCCCAGAAGGTGGTAGGTCAGCAGGTGTGAGGGCAAACACATTCCTCCCCCTCCCTGAGAAAAAGACATGACTGACTCAGGATGAAGCTGGGAAGGAAAATCTGAGAAGGGCTTATGAGTTGGTATCAATGGTTCCTTTTATCCCTTTTGAATTTTTTTTCTTTTTTTAACACTTTGTTTAAGGCCTAGAGAGAGTGGAATGTGCAAAAGGCATAAAATCAACATCTTCACCCTGTCACCACAGATGACATGGTGGCTCCTCCTCTGAAATAAACTTCTCATGGGAAAAGATCTCTTGTTCTTCCACAACAACTAGCACCCTGGAGGAAGAAGCCTATAGTAGGTGGATACTCCCCCTCTTCAACTGCACCTACCCCCCCAGATCCCTGTCTACCCATAGGCAAGGGATTCCCACAGAGCCTGAATAGACTTGATCCTAGGATTTTATAATGTTTAATAAATTATCCTGGGATGGATGGATGGATAGATGGATGGATATCTATTTTGCCTAAAGGGGCTTAACCCCAAAGTCCAAATGACAGTACATTTTTTATTGCTTTTTTTTTTTTTTTAATATATCAGCAACAGAAATGTAACAAGAACACTAGGCTTCTTGCAGGTCTCTCAGTTTCAGCTACTTTTGACATTCCAGTGGGACCAGGTACAGGTTTCTCCTCATATACCTGTCACCTGGGCTCTTTCAAACCTCTCATTAAATCCTTATCATGCTGGATTGCCTCCTAGCTTTAGTGAAAAAAAAAAAAACCACTTCCTGTTTTCCCCGACAGACCAGTACCTAGCACACTGCCCATATGTGATGAATACTTAGTGCAACCAAGAGGAAAAAACAAGGGATTTAACCAGCAGGAGGGAGTATGCTTAGCACTAAAGGAGCTAAGCTCCTAATAAGCAGCATGAATCAAAGGCGCTTCTGATTCTGGTCCTCTGGGGGTCTGTGAAGGGCTGTTGCATCAAAGCTGCTCCCCAATAGGCAGACTGGTCATTAGGCTGGGTCCATTGTGAAAGAAAAATAAGGAATATTCAAGAAGATTGAATTGGTTTTTCAGAGATGTCTCCATTAGCCATGGAAACAGAGGTTTTTTAGTGGTGTAGATAATCACACAAAACAAATCCTGGAATGGACTCTATGAGGCTTTTTGAAAAAAAAATTTTTTTAAATTAAAAAACATGTTTCTTGAAGAAGTGATTGTAGACTCCCTTTCTGATTATATTTCCCTTGGACAATAGGAAAATTAAGTCTATCTATGCCTTGGGCACACATGAGCTGGATGGCAAATGGCAAAGGAAGGCCTAGGATTCACTATTCACTGTAATGACAGAGATGACATCTGCCCAGGGATGTGATGATAAATGTCTAACAACTGGCTCTCTGATAAAAATCCTGATTTGTGGTGTTTGCCACTTTTAGTGGTATAAATACTAGCTCCGTGGCTGATTCCAAGGTGCCAATATATCACTGAACACGAGATGGGAAGAGAGCCAGCCCCAACATACCACTGCATCCACAAGTATAGGCCGAATTCAGATATCAGAAACCAAAAGAGCCACCAGCTTTGGTGGGGGCTGGAATCCTACATATTTGTAGGATTCCATAATTACATTCAAAGAAGTTAATTACTTTTAATAAGAATTGGTATATCAAAAAATAATGTCAAGAATACCTAATGGGTAATTGTATGGCTTAGTCCACTATGTTGAAAAAATACTTATCCATAAATTTCCCAAATAGTCATAGCATTGATTTCTAGACTTTCAGTGACATTTGATATGCAACAGAAATTACAGTGCTGGAAAACTGCACCAAAGTGATCTGTGATTAACAGAATTCTAGTATCAACTCTAAATTTATCTTAATTTAAAAACCTTATATAATTTTAAGAAGAATAAGA
The DNA here is from genome assembly GCF_018345385.1 of Vulpes lagopus. NCBI lineage: Eukaryota > Metazoa > Chordata > Mammalia > Carnivora > Canidae > Vulpes > Vulpes lagopus. The sequence goes on from NC_054829.1 coordinate 33,389,077, forward strand.
GTTTTTTCAGGATCTCTTCATTTACATTTTGTTCTCAGTATTATTGACTAAGCTTTTTTTTTTAATTCTTTTTTTAAAATTTTTATTTATTTATGATAGTCACAGAGAGAGAGAGAGGCAGAGACACAGGCAGAGGGAGAAGCAGGCTCCATGCACCAGGAGCCCAATGTGGGACTCGATCCTGGGTCTCCAGGATCGCGCCCTAGGCCAAAGGCAGGCGCCAAACCGCTGCACCACCCAGGGATCCCTATTGACTAAGCTTTAGAGAAAAAAGTATTCCTTTTCTTACAAGTATCTCTGACACTATCTAATAGCATGTGTTTTGTACAAAGGAGAAATGTAAAAGGGGAGTTTCCTCTTCAGGCAAAGTTGGGAACAATTCTAACTCCAAATAGAAAGGCCGAATTATTTTCTTTTATATTCTATATATTTGATACATGAAAAGTCTCTTCCAAATCTAGAGCCCCAGAAATTTCTCCTTGATGTGGTCCTAGGTGAAAGAGTTTGCTTTGAGAACTCTGTACTTCTGTGCTGACTGTTTATTCTGGCAGGTTCTCTTGGGCTTCAAGGCTGTAAGCAGAGTGAGCTCGAAATACATAAACAGACACCTTATGAGCCTTCTTCCTGGGAAGGTCACCATCAGAGGTCATAAAGCGTGGTAAGAGGAATAGAAATGGGCTATCAGGTAATGCTGGTTTTCCTATGTTGGGAAATACATGATGTTGGTCCCTTAGAGCTAGTTTCTGGGAACAAAATAGAAGCTGGTGATAGGAAGAGAGTCTCCAGGGTTCATGCCCAAATGACTGATCTCCCCACCTTCTAGCTGTCTCTAAGACTTCCTGGGCCACATGTGCCTAGGAAATTGCTCGCTTCCATAATTCAAGTGTGTGACATGCTGTTGCCCCACCCCCGGTCAGTCTGCTCTCTCTTCGCTCATCAGTGTCCAGTCCCAACTCCTGTGAAGAATTAGATGCCCAAGTTCCTAAATCCGGTGCTCCTTTCACTTGCACACATCCACATTTGTTAGGTTCTGGGAGAGGAAACCACTTTAGATCTTTGTTCAAAAGTCATATATTTCAAATGTACTTTTACGCGGTCAAATTGTACTTTAAGCTGGCTTTTATTTAACTCATTTTTCTAAGGGACTAAAGTGTGCTTCAAAAAGCAGAGTTAGCTGATTCCCATGTAGTGATGGTTGCTAGGAAACCATTCTATGGCAAATTGGAATCACACAGGCTCTGACTTTCCCCCTTTTGAGAACTCCTATAAAATTAATGCAGGCACAACGTATTCAATGATGAATCAGCACTATCCAGTGATATCTTTTCTCTCTGTTAAAGTGTTATTTAAATAATTAATTGTTATCTATAGTTTATGTCTTAGCTTCCTGGTTATTCTTTAAACTCTCAGAAAAGTCCTTTTGCATGTACGCCTTTGTATCCCCACTCCGAAATGCCTCCACACCGGAGCTTAACCAATATGTCCTGATTGGATTTGAAGGGAGGTGGTCACAGGGAAGAAATGCCTTCAGATTGGAAAATGAATGGTGTGAAGTAAGTTCCACTGATCATTAAATGTATTCTCAAAGCTATTTCCTTTCTTTGGCTTATATCTGTTTTCTGCTTTTAAAGTTGAGGCCACGCAAGGAAAAACTTGCTAGAATATTCAAGAAGTGGTTATAGGCACTGGTGCAATTTCTCTGTGGGACAATTTAGCTGTATCTGTTGAAGCTGAAGGCTCACACATGCTGTGGTCCACACGTCCATTGCTAGAGACATAAAATCCTCACAACAGAAAGAGAAACTCACCAAAAATGATCACTTCAACATTGTCCATCATCATTTGAAAAAAGAAAACAACATAAATATACATCAGAAAAAGGAATAGATAAAATCGGAGCTACTATAGCACACTATTGCTACTCTTTTAATGATACTATCCTGCCATTCTCTACTACACAACACTGTAGCACACTGTGCCATACTACAGAATAGTTAAATGAGCTGAAACTACATATGTCAACATGGTAAATCACTGAACAAAACACATCTATTTGCAGGGAAAGGCGTACCATGTAATACCATTTACATCAAGTTTAAAATATGTCAAACCAAATTGTGTATGAATACATTATGTAGTAAAAAAATACAAATATTTATGGGAAGAAAATCACTAAATTCAGTATAGTAGCTACCTTTGGAGAGAGGGAAAAAGGATGGGTCAGGGAGGACTACACAATTTTTCTATCGTGTTTTATTTATGAAAACACGTATTTGAAGAAAGCATAGCAATGTTAAGAGTGGACCAAACTGGGTGGTAAGAGCATGGATCCTACATTAAAAATACATATATTGTACATTTTTTAAAAAGCACAAAGGGTTGTTCTATTATCCTCCTTGCCCTTTTTATGTTTGATACATTGCATTTTGTTTCCAGAAATTTGTTTTAGGGTGACTAAAGACCTAAGATTCTTTTGCTAGGGCAGGTCACCACTGCACAAAGCTGGCACAGGAGAAGGTCCCGAGATGTTTTCAGCTCAGGGGATGTGGCTCCCCCCAAGTTAGATGGATCCATTCAAAGTTTGATCTACATATTATGAAGTTCACACAAATTAGGTCTTTTAAATACTGGCAATAAAACAACGAAAGGTCAGACAATGAGACATGATTTTTTAAATATAGTAAAAAATAAATCTTTCTTTGTTGCGTTTGAAGAATAGTTAATTTAAAAAGTAGTGCATCACTTTGGCAGCTAACCATTCCTGGAGCAATGAGCATAAAAATCACCTGGAGTGCTTGCTAAAATGCAAGTTTCCAATTCCCTCCCCTCGCCCTAGTCCCTGTGCCCTCTCCCCACCAAGCCAGATTCGAATCAGTATACCAGGGTTGGGACCCTGTCATTTCCACTTCTAGCCATCATACCAGCTAATTCTGATGCGGCTGGTCGGTGAACAGGATGACCATAGAGGAAACTGGGATTCTCTCGGGCAGTCTATCCCACCCATGAAACAGAGGACATCAGGGATTCTGATTATGAGAACACATTGCAAGCATCCCAAGTGTCATAGTAACATTAGCAACTAAATAGCTCCTTGAGAATTCAAATCTATAAAATTATCACACACAGCATACTATTGAGCATTCATTCATCCGCCAGATATTGATTGAATGTTATGTGCATAGTACTTCTTTTCTCTTCCTGTATCTTTTTTAATAAGATTTTATTTATTTATTCATGACAGACAGAGAGAAAGAGGCAGAGACACAGGCAGAGGGAGAAGCAGGCTCCATGCAGGGAGCCCGACAGGGGACTCCATCCCAGGTCTCCAAGATCACACCCCGGGCTGAAGGCGGCGCTAAACCGCTGGGCCACAGGGGCTGCCCCTCTTTTCTCTTCCTGAATTGTACTCTATGTTAATTTCTTGGTGCATAAACATGTAAAATTTTGCATAAATGGGTAAATATGGTCTGCTGATTCACCATCTTGGCTTTCTCCCGGCCCCGCCCTCCAAAAAGCTGAACTGATATGGCAGGAATTTTTTTTTTTAATGTGGTCTCTTTTTGTCCTTTTCTTTGTTTAACCACCCACTTCCACTTTTTTCTCCCTTCCATCCATGTTAGTCACCCGTTGCCCAGATAATCTGTGTTAACAACCTATTATATATCCTCCCATATACTTCTCTTATGCTCATATGATCTTAACATAGACACATATGCACATACAGCTAAACATAGCATATTGACGTGTACCGATGAGTCAGCCTAGTCAAAGATATGATTTCTCTCAGCCAGGAGCTTACCATCTTTTGGGGGACACAACGCACATAATATGAAAACATCAACACAGAGAAGGAGGAACAACAGGCAGAGGAGGAAAAGTTTACTCAAGTGGATAGTACTATAGAAATATAGTGAAGATATATATAGAAAAGGCCTTTCATTTTATGCATTACAGCCTCATGGAAGGCAGACAAGAGAAACTGTAAGAGGTCACTGTCATTGCCTCCATGTCTTCTTGGACCACCAGGGTCCGAATTCGATTAAAACCTGGATTCTGTGTGTACAAGAGACATACTCTCCCAGGTTGACAAGGAAGCACCCCACTCGCGGAGAACAGAGCTGAGGGGAGAGTCTCTCCCCAAGGTGGAGCTCCCAGACCCCAGGAGCATCTTGGGTCTGAAGCAAGGTGAAGGTCAAGCAAGCAAAGGCACTGTGTTTAACTTAGCAAATGCCATGGTGATATTTGCAGGCACAATCATGCAAATGTTATTTGCTGTGAGAAATGCATTTCCAAAACAGATGCTTCCCACCATCTATCCACTTGGCTGCCTCGAAATGAAGCAATTCCTTTCTCAGCCTCCCAGGAGGGTGCTAGCATGCCGGGGGTCTGGGATTCAGACTTGGCAGCCAACTTAAAGGAACAGCTAAAATCCTCCTCTTGGCTGGCAACATGGGCTTCTGCTTTGGGGATGGCAGAGCTTGGGTTTGCAGGCTTTGAAGGGCACAAGTCAGTCCCTACCTGCCAGGTCTGCCCTGTGTCCTGACCGAGAAGGGAAGTGGGCCTTGGGTAGAAACTGACTGCCTTAGTGAACCCAGAATTAGTGAGGGACCAAAAAGACTCAAAAGTGAGCGGTACAGAGCAACAAAACAGCAACACTCTGATCAGCAAGCAACTCAGATCAACAAGGCGAAAATAGACTCTTTCTAGACAATGGCTCTCAGTTCTTCTTGTGTACTAGGCAACTTTAGTTCCCTTGGGCGGCTTTATTTTTGTAAATCCTCTTGGCAGAACAGAAATGTGGGGTCATGGGGGCTCCCTAGTCCTTGGCTGGCCCAGGTATCAAATGGAAAAATAAAGAATTCTTCTAGGCAAAGAAACCTATACCAAGACTTTTGCCACTTCCAAGCTTAGCCCCCTACCCACTCAATGGGGATAATACGAACTCACACCCTCTGAGAAACAGTTATTGTAGTCCTAGCAAGTAGGGTGATATAATTTAAAAGCCACTGCACTTGGCTACCTAGATAGATAGCACACGGCACAGTGAAAAGAAAATGAGACATTAGTAAGGCACATGTTCCAGATCCACCACCTGCCCATTGGGTGACTCCAGGTGCACCCCTTAACCACACTGAGTCTTTGCTTCTTGTCTATAGAATGAGAATATTAACATCTTTGCTTCTTGTCTATAGAATGAGAATATTAACATCTTCCCCCTTACCTCACCTAACTGATGTGCAAATCATGACCACTAAAGCATTAAAGCATTTTGAAATAGTAAATGTCATAAAATGATAAGGTCCTGGGATGCCTGGGCGGCTCAGTCAGTTAAACGTCTGCCTTTTTGGCTCAGGTCATGAGGCCAGGATCGAGGCCCAGGTTGGGCTGTCTGCTCAAGCGAAGAGTCAGCTTCTCCCTCTCCCTCCTGTTCATGCTCGCTTTCTCTCACTCACTATCTCTCTCTCTCTCTCTCTCTCTCTCTCTCTCTCTCTCTCTCTCCCTCTCAAATAAATAAATAAAAATCTTTTAAAAAATGATAGGTCTTAATGGCACTGTATCAAATCTTCTGTTACCAAAGATGTGAAAGGAGCCTACAATGAGGCCTCAGTAGAGATGGATAACACAAGAACATCTAGTGAAGACACCAAGGCAGTGCCTAACTACCTAGTAAGTAGGGTGGAGAACAAAGGGCCACAGTCTCTCAGAGAAGCAAGTGGTAACTGGTCTATAAGATACATTTGTAGAGAGAGGTTGGGAGTGAAGTCAGTCCTTATAAATTTAAGTAACTGGACAGTTAAAGAACCCAGGTGAACATAACATCTGGATGGCTTTGCCAGTGAGTAGAAAAAAGGCACCTGCACTCTATGTTGAAGGGGTGTCTATGAAGCTGAACCCAAGTACCCCCCTACTAAAGGGCCTCTAGATGTCCTCTACTGACCCTCAGCCCCCACCTCCCTTTGAGATGAGAGATAATGAACCACAAAGAGCCCTCCAACCTTTCATGCCCTTGTACACACTTCACCAGGTTTTTCCTACAAAGACCCAATGTTGTGAAAAATGTTCTACAATTTAAAAAAAAAATCAAGCAGTAATTCAGACACCTCCACACTGCTGTGTAACAGTACAGTGTGTAAATGACAAGTGCATGCAAGTATCTTTTCCCTACTTATTAGTTATTCAAAATATAAATAGTTGCCAACCAACGTTTCATATCAACCAGATAACCAGTGTTACCACGCCAACCTAATGATATAATTCTAGCCAAAAGGCAAAGAAACTTGACATTTTTGTTAGCACAGACATTATTATCTGGGTAAATGTACAATTTCCGAGAGACTTTCTGAAATATCGAAAATACTGAAAAATTGCAAATATCTTTGATATGACTTGGAGGTCCAGATCTCTAGGTTAGTAATCGCTTTTCTAGAAGGTAATTTATAATATCAATCTGTCAACAACAGAAAGGTTAAAAAAATTAGCTTAACTACTTTTATGCGTGATGCAAACATCATGCTCAGAAGTGACCTGAAGATGACCTGAAGAGAAGTCTGCGTCAATGATACTCATCTTAGGTTCCATTCTTATTTCCAAAGTGCTTCACAGTGTGGCAGCCAGGGAAATTTCTTCTGAGGGTGTCTCAGTAGTGACCACTCAGCTGCTTGGAGCTCTTCATTACAAAGTAGCCAGGACACATTCTCTTCTATCTCTGGTAACTGTTGGATCTCCCGTCCTGGCCATTACCCCTGACACCCCCTTCCTCCCACACTTTCCAGCTGGGCACCTCAACTACCTCTCCATCTCAACCCCTGGCAGGAGTATATGCTGCACTTCCTCCAGGCCAGAAAGTAAAACAGATGGATTGGACTCACTGTTCCACTCACTGATCCATTCTAGTGAGTCCACTAGAGTCTCTAGTCCACTCACTTATTGGGCTGACTTTGCCAGGACCACACAGCAACATGGGAGCTGACCTGGATCTGGCATTCAGTTTTCCTGTTTCACAACCCACTTCTCTTTCCAGTTCTTCTTTGGAAGACAGAATTTTAATGTTTTGGTATAAAATAAAATGAATCTCAGAAATTCAATCATGGTTTTCTTAAATATTTTTTTAAAATTTTTAAGTAATCTCTACACCCAACATGGGGCTTGAACTCACAACCCGGAGATCAAGAGTCTGTGTTCTACCAGCTGAGCCAGCCAGGCACCCCTTAAAGCAATGTTGCAATGACGCTTGAGATCTTAAGGGAGAATGACTAGAAAATAAGAACTGCAGAGTAAGAATATATCAGAAAATCGCTGATACAGATCAAAAGAGAAGATACTCTGAATTCCAAAAACCAATACCAATAAACCAGGCAGGAAGATCCCTAGAGAAGAAAAGACTATTCACTGGTAGAAATATCTCTTGAACAACATGCATGTCTGCCAGGTGGTCTCCTAAGCAGACCATCCACCAGAAAGGATTACTGTACAGAGGGCTGGTGTGAGTCACCCTGCACGCTAGCATCTGCATGCTGATGTCTTGAGTTCTCTTTGAGATCAGTAGAGATGCTTTCTCCTAGGGTCGATTCCCCTAAGTAACCAACAGCAGACTTTTAACCTACAGCACCAAGACCCAGACCTGGGACTGAAGGTCCTCTGAGGGGGATTCCTGGGTGGCTCAGCAGTTTGGCGCTTGCCTTTGGCCCAGGGCGTGCTCCTAGAGACCTGGGATCGAGTCCCACATCAGGCTCCCTGCATGGAGCCTGCTTCTCCTCTGTCTATGTCTCTGCCTCTCTCTCTCTCTCTGTGTCTCTCATGAATAAATAAATAAGATCTTTAAAAAATAAATAAATAAAATGGTTGAAGGTCCTCTGAGGTGCAAACCCAGCCCAAAGTTGAGGCCAAAGCAGATTTCAGCTGCTGTCCTTAGGTCACCTTATCTGCACTGGGGTGTCTTTAGCACCAAGGACCCCAGCAGAAGGCAGTAGAGTGCAGTGGATAGATAGGGTACAGGCTTTAGCATCAGAGCCTGGCACTGCTGTGTGCTCTGGGCAAGTAGTTCAGCCTCTCTAGTCTGTGTCCTCATCTACAAAGTGTTGGCAGTGATAATAATAATAAGACCTACTTCAGAGGGTCATCGGGAGGATTAAATGGTGCTTAGCACAGCAGCTGGCACATTGTAAGCGCTCCATAAATGTTAGCTGTTGCTATTAATACCCAGCAGGCTTCCACTGTGTTGGTTTGGCAAGGACACTGCCCTGTGCTTTGCAGGACTCAAAGACAGTTTTCCCCTCTTATTGTTTTGTCTCTCAGCACTCTGACCAGAGACTCCAGAGCCCCTGTGATATCATTCTATTAGACTCTACAAGACAGGATCAGAGGACATCCTGTCTGCACAGTTGTCAAGCACACGCCACCAGCCTGTGGGCTTGCCTATCTCTCTCGGGGGCTAGAAGCTCAAACTTCAATGTCCTATAAATGGCAACAGATCATGAAGCAAAACCAATGCACCCCTCTCACTGTGGTTCTTCTAAGAGAAGGAAATCCTTTGATAGCCAAAGGGGAGCCCTTGATTCTAATCTCTGCTGTGGCCAAATCCCAGGGTGGTGGAGTCTCCTCGGCTTAATGCTATGGAGACAGAAGATCTGACCAGAGAGGAAGCGTGATTGAGGACTGATCTCGCCTCTCTTTTTCCCTCGCTTCTCCGAGAGAGAATTCAGACTGGAAAACATTGACTTAGTATTTACAACACTGGTTTAATGAAGGCTCTTGGAGACAACTGAGGTAGCTGTGACTCCAAAGCTCTCCGATAAAAAGGGGAGACCCTTGACCATTGTTTCAAGTTGTTTTCTGGAAACTTCCAGAACAGTCAGGCAATAATTTCGTTGCAAAATCCAGGAAAAGCTAGAGAGAGTGATCTCTAGAAAAACAGGACTCATTCTGTGTAAAAGCAGGAATGAGATGACCAAGAACATGGAGATTACAATCGGAAAGGAGCTTATAGATGAATTTTACAGATGAGGAAACCAAGACTAAGAGACGGAGTATGTTTCCCCATATCACAGCCAGTCAGAGGCAGACATGAGTTAGTAACAATCTGGCAGCTAGTGCTTACCTAGGGCTTACCATGTTTCAGGCATTCAGGGCTTCACGTGGACCTTGAGCACATCATTTAACTTCTCTGAGCCTCAGTTTCCCCATATGGAAAATAAGTGTTTACCTCAACTGTATAGGATCATTGTAAGGATTAAATGAGCTCTCCTTGGGTGGATCTTAGAATGTAAGTGCAGTCCGTGTTAGTTCTTACTACAACTATTATCATGAAAATGAGGATTGCTATCACCCTCTTAGGTTGGCAGGTGGGAGGAGTGAAGGAGCTGTTGTCGCTAGAAGAAGGGCAAATGAAGACTGTGGCTATTTACAAGATAAAGGCAATGCCCTCACCAGCCAAAATATGTGTGGTTAACACTTCTGGCAAGAAAGCAGCTGTGACCCTCCACAGGAGGGCACCAATGTCATCTGCCAAGAAATAGGACTCAAGCCACTATAGGCTGAGAAGTGCCTCCTGCCCACAGGAGAGCTGGAGGGCAGCCAAGGAGATGGTGGTGAGGACGGCCAGGCCTGACCTGGGGACAGGAGCTCAGGAAGGAAGGGACAACAACGACTGAGGGGAGGACAGGCAAGGATGAGGCAGCTGCTGATGGCCTCAGCCCACAGGGACAGAAGGTTCCCACAGGACTGAAGATAAGAGTCTCATTGGTGCCGGGTGTGAAAAAGATGGCCAAGGGATGCCTGGGTGGACTGGATTTCGGCTCAGGTCATGATCTTAGGGTGGGATCCAGCCCCACACTTAGCAGGGAATCTGCTGGAGACTATCTCCCCCTCTCCCTCTGCCCTGACCCTGCTCATGCATTCTCTCCCACTCCCTCTCCCTCAAATAAATAAATCAATCTTAAAAAAAAAAAAAAGGCAGCCAAGAACATGAGCTTTAAAGAAAATTCAGGCAATTGATATGGGAGTTTATCTTTGTCTATGAATTTAAACTCTGTTACCTCATTTATTAAAGCATTTCCTCACCATACCTTCCAGCAGATTTAGTTAGCTAGTTAGTATTTACTGGGGAGGTGGGGAGGGGGAGAGAGAGAATCTCAAGCAGACTCCCCAAAACCCTGAGATCCTGATCTAAGCTGAAATCAAGAGCTGGATGCTGAACTGACTGAGCCACTCAGGCACCCCCCAGAATTTTTTTTTTAATATATCAGCTTCAGCAGCCCACTTTGGGATCCATCCAGGCTCTTAAACCAGGTAAATAGTGGGTGAGGGTTACGGGCATGAGCACAAGCAAGCAGGGTCTAAAGCATTCTGCATCTATGACGTGGGAGCCCCAGGTTCCAGGGTAGGCCCCCATTTCAGTCTTTAGTTCAAAGAGGACGCTCTAGGAAGGGGTCAGCAAGCCCCTTGTGCCAGAGTTCTGTCCTAGACACTGTGCTGCACACCCACCAAGTCCCCTGGTCGTCCGGCAGGGACCGGCAGCCAGTGGATTGCCAGGCCAGCAGCAGAGACCGGGATAGCCTGGGCGGGGCCCTGGGCAGCCCCCTGCTCTGCACCCAGCCTGCAGGGCCACATCAGGGACGTTTTAAGACAAAAAGCACCGGGGTCTTGAGGGGTTTCCTTCACCCCCCCCCTCCACGTGCTTATGTTTCTGGGCGTCTGCATAGCAACAAAAGCCTGGGTGTCCACAAGGAGCAGCCCCTGATGTCTATCAGCCAGGGTCCGGGCTTTAGGTCTTTTCAGAACCTGATGGATGCGGGCTGGTGTGGGGTGCTATATTTACTGGAGGCTCTTAGTACATGAAAGTGGATATTTCCCAATAGGCTGGAAACCATCAGACTTGGGAAGATAAATACAAGCAGCTTGCTCTGTAATAGCTTCAGGGAGCAGGTTCCTGTTGTCTTCCGCCTCTCCCTTGCTCGCCCCTCCCCTTGCTTCCTATCTGGTCTTTCCGGGATGCTCTCATCCACTCCTATGCCTTAAGCCATTCTCTGCAGATACGACCCCCAAGTACCTGTTTCCAGCTCCTCTTCTTTCCCGACCTTGATTCCACATGTCTAAACGTCTCCTAAGCATCTCCCCTCAAATGTGGCGCCAGCTTCTCACACTTGGTCCAGAGCTAAATTCTCTGAAGCCTGCCTCTCCTCCAGAGCCACCTTCCTCTGTAAGAACTCTCCTCCAGGCTCTGGAGCTGAGAGCTTAAATCTCTCCCCATCCCGGCCCTGACATCCCTCAAGCCTCCCAATTTGCTGATTCACCCTGACAAAAGCTGTCTTCCTTCTGTCCTCTCCTTTGTGTTCCCATCATCACCACCAGGTCCCTAATTGTGGCTGTCATCACTTCTTCCCAGGCGATTGCCACAGGACCCAGTCTCCCAGCCTTGACTACTTGCCCCATCCCAGACCTTTCCAGGCTCTGCTGCCAGATTAATCATCCAAAAGATCATGTGTAATGGTCATCCCTTCAGTGGTGGTGACGGGGTGGGGAGACTGTCTTCCAGTGACTGTCTCTGGAATAAAATGCTAATTGCTTGGCTGCAGAGGGGCAAGGAGGGGTACAGAATGAGTTTTCCGTCCTGAGCCAACTCGGATTGGTGGATGCATGAAGAATTGCACACATAGTGAGACAAGGAGCTCTAAGGCAGTATCCAGAGTTAATGGAAGAGATTCCCACAATCAGAGTGGGTCATGTCTTTCACAATCACTGAAAGAGGATACCCATGCCTCCAATGGGCCACTTCCAGGCCTGCCAGCATTTGACCCACTATCATCATCTTTTTACCATTAGAGCTCTCCAGTTTCTTGCTAAAAAAGCAGAACACCACCCTGTATCTGACACCCTTTATCTACCCACCAACCTCTGTGCTTTATTCATGCACACAACCTGTCAATCCAACCTATTACTCCATGTGAAAATTCCATCTCCTCCCTAAAAAGGTCCTGATTTTCCCCGAGCTGAATAGTATCTCCCTTAAATCTCTTAATCTGTAGTCTCTCTAGAATATCACACCCTCCTTTCCATAAGCAACTGGACAACAGAAGCCAGGTGGCTTGTCCAGTATTTTGCATCCGGTAGACAAAGATTTGTTAAATGAATAAATGGATATTCAAATGTGATACGTGTCCCTAATAATGACACTGTCCATCACTTATTTTTCAATTAGGTGAATAATGCAAGTATCACAATTGAATTATTGGCTAATTACTAGTAATCAAATCTATACCAGAAACGCAAGCTGAGTTCTGACTTACCTGCCCTTCCCTTTATTTCTAAAACCCAGGGAACTTTATCATGGGGCATCCCAGTCCCTCCTCTTGCCAGGCTCCCCAAGAGCACATGTGTGGAGGATAATTGAACCTCTCCAGGGCTCATGCTCTACTGAGGCAGACAGAGAAGCCTTGGAGAATTGTCTTGGCAGCGTGATGCCATTTGGGGAATTTATGCTGATTTTATCGCAGATGGCGCATTGTTTCAGTTTGCCTCCTACGAGTTCATGCTCATTGTTCTCTCTTGAGTTTCCAAAGGCTCAAAAATTAGTTGATTCAGAGCGCCCCCAAATTAAAAGGAAAAAATACATACCCTGAGTAAATAGACTAAGAGGATGGTGGTGGATTTGGATCCTTGAGCACTGATTTAAGAATGGGTCACCTGTGTATGAGACCAGAGTGGGTAGAGGCCGATCCCCTCACCTGACTGAGCATCGAGGTCTACTGGGGAGATTTTTCTTCCAAAAATATGGGGAATTTCCCCATCTGATGAGATCCTACTTTAGTTGGTCTAGGATGAGGATTTATAATATACATTTTAGAAAAATCTTTCTGGGCAATTCTGGTGTGGAGACACATTTGGAAGCCAACAGTATAGAGGAAGAAAAGTGTGGAGAATGGGACCCAGCACTGCACTTGCCACCTGGCCTCAGAGCTTGCGCATGAGGCTATCTACTGGTCCTGCAGGACTGGGTCAGGTCTCCTCTGGGCAGTGGCTCACCAATTAAGTGTGCTAGGAGCATCACCAGGAGTGATGCTAAACAAGATCTACTTGCTAAACAAGTAGATTCCCAGGGCCAGTCCCCCTCATTCTGAGGCAGTAGGTTTTGGGGATCCAGGAATTTGCTTGTCTAACCAACCCTCCATGGGAACCTAATGAAAGTGAGCTGAGAACCACATGGAGGGATTCCATCTCTATATTTGGGTCTAAGCCAAATGACTCATGCTAGCTCTGTGAGCCTTGAGGGATGGCCCCAAGTGGGCCCATCCTACATGATGAGCCTTCATTCTGAGATGTATCAGAATTTCTTTGCCTAAAGGGAAAATGACTTGGACCAGCAGCTAGTCTCCTTGACACTCGCGTCAACAGACCTCCCCACAGAGGTAGTGATGACAGGTTGTGGGGGGTAAATCATGCCATTTCCCCCTCACTCAAGGCCTAGATCAACATTCTACCCCCACATGGCCTGCTCTCTGTACCACTAAAAGCGGCTTACTCTGAACTCCTAGAATGATCTCTCTTCTGAGAGACTTTGAAATACCCTTAATAATGATGAGTATTCACCCAGCAAATCTCGGGCATCACTTGAGGCAAAGCCTGGCCTATCTTGCCTGACATGCCCAGCTGCTCTGTCATGGCTCACGTTGACCCATGCCTGCTGTGAACCTACAGTCACCGAGTCCTCGTCACCACAGGCAACTAATATGCTATGAGCCCTCATCTCAAGAGGCTCAAAGGGTCTCACAAAAGAGGCAAGGAAGCCACCAGGGGGGTTGCTGCAGGATCTGCTAACATGTAGATATACACGGTATTATGAGTGCTGAGGGAGCATCATGTGACCAGTGTCAGAACCATCTCATGCTTCCACCTCCCACACTGGACAAATGAGGGGTCTTGGGCCCCATCTCCTCTCACTATGAGGTGACACTGACTTAAACCCCTTCATACAACTCTGAGCTCCCATCCTCTGTCCAGGTGGGGCTCACAGTAGCCCTTTGAAGGCAGCCTCTGTCCCTCTGTTGTCTATGTTGGTGTAGCACAGTGGGTGATAACCAGGCCCTTCAAACCAGGGAACCTAGGTTCAATCGCAGCTCTGTGCTTTAGGGACAGTATGATCTCAGGGTGTTAGTCAACTTGCCTGTACCTTGATTTCCTTCTCAAAAGTGGGAAAAAGTTACTTCACATTGGTGAGAAAAATACAAATGGGATAATACACATACTATCATCTTTTTCTAAGTAAACTCTATCCCCATCATGGGGCTCAAACTCACAACCCCAAGATCAAAAGTTGTATGCTCTATTGACTGAGCCAGCCAGGTGCCCCAGCACTACCATCATTTTAGAAGGCCAACTTATGACTCTAATGGTGGGAATTCTAGACCTGAGGGAGAGAAGAGCTAGCCTAAGGCAGGATGCTGAGAAAGCAGGAAGCTTGTGGCTCACCTGGCATACCAAAGTGTAGGGCCCTACTTTTCTGTCTAGGCCTGTAGAGCCACAATCCCAGCAGCAGGAGTGGGAACAAGAGCGCTCCCTTCTGTGAGAGCCATGACAAACCTCACCTGTGGTGCTTTCCTGAGCCCCTTCACCAATCCTGAGGGGTGAGGAGCTCCTGTAAATATAAGACCCACTCCACCTGCAGCTCCAAGGCCTTCCAGCAGGCCTCACTAATCTTGAAGCACTAGAGACCAGAGCCCCTCTCCACCAGGGTTTACAAACCTTCCTCACAGGTGACTACCAGGCCCTCATTGTGTGCTACATGAACAGTCTGCAGACCCCAGAGGTGGGCAGTCAGGGATTGCAGGGGAGAGGCTACCAACAGGACTGATGGTGTGGATGATGGACGCCTGGCTAGGAGACAGCACTAGGCAGCATGATGAGGGTGTGCTGGTGAGTATCGCACAGCTCCACCCCTTCTAAACATCTACCCCATTTGTAACCAGCTTCTTTGCATGTGTGTGTGTGCAGGTGTATGTCTTAGCTGCTGCTGTGTAACAAAACATCCCAATATCCAGTGGCATTGAGTATTGGTTACAAGCCTATGTGTTGGCTGGGAAGTCTCCAGCCTCAGCTGGGCTTACTCACACACTGGTAGTCAGCTGAAGGCAAAGTAAGAAGCTCCCCTTGTCTTGGCTGGGCTCTCACAGGTGTCTGGGAGTCAGCAGGTTGTAAGATGGTCTATGCTGTCCTTGACCTGGGACAATTAGCCATCTTCCCATATGGCCTCTGTTCTGCTGACAGAGAACATCATCATCCTGGGCTTGTCCTCTAGGGGACGGGGCTCTGAGAGAGAGAAGGACAGAGGGAAAGAGAGTAGAAATGTTCAAGGCTTCCTGAGGTGCAGGCCCTGAACTGGCACACCATCACTCTGCCACGTTCCAGTAGTCAAAGGGAGCCTCAGGAGCAGCCTAGATTCCAGAGCAGGAGAACTAGATTCCATCTCTTCAAGAAGAAAGCTCCAAAGCCACATTGTGGGTTTTTTTAAGTCGATATAGGGAGGGGAAGAATTGGGGTCATCCTTGCCAACAATCTACTCCCAAGATTCAGTGCTGGAGACAATTTTTTTAAAGCTACATGGACTCACTATTGCCAATATTAGAATGAATCTCTAATTATGACAATGACTGGTGAGTGAGTGACTTGTGGTCCCTGCCTCAGCCCTGGATTTAAGCACACAGTTCCATACCCACCCTTGTACAGTTCAGGATTCCAGTCACAACGTCCTAGCTGTTACACTTCTCTGTCATGGAATTCCATCGTGATCCAGGGCTTTCCCAAGGCCAGTAGGGTGAAGCAAGGTCAGCAGGACTGCGGGCCAGGCATTGTAACCCAACTCCAGAGATGCCCCCAACCGCACAGGAGCCTGGCAGCATCAGGGCTCTTTCCTGGGGCTTCGTACTCCCAGAAGTTGCTGAGCCTGGAGAATACATACACAGTGATGTCCTTTCCGAAAACAAGTGGCTCCAATGAGACCAGCCAGGGAACATAGGACATAAATATGGATTGTACCTGGGAACATGATCCTAGCGCTCATCCCAGGAGAGAAGCCGAGCTGCAAAGCCAGGCCCGCAGGTCAGGGAACAGAGAGTCTGTGGGAGAGTGTGGCTTCCACACTCTCTGCCCCTCCCTTAGCTATAGAACCAGGGACCGGGTGGCTCAGTGGTTTAGCATGATCCTGGAGACCTGGGATCAAGTCCCACATTGGGCTCCCTACATGGAGCCTGCTTCTCCCTCTACCTGTGTCTCTGCCTCTCTCTCTCTCTCTGTCTCTCTCTCTGTCTCTCATGAATAAATACATAAAATCTTAAAAAAAAGAACCACAGACTGTAGTTGCATGGTTTTTAATTTGCACTCTCTGTGTCTCCCTGTCAAATGGTTGCTTCCATATTCCAGTTTAAGACTTAAGGGATCCCTGGGTGGCGCCGGGATCCCTGGGTGGCGCAGCGGTTTGGCGCCTGCCTTTGGCCCAGGGCACGATCCTGGAGACCCAGGATCGAATCCCACATCGGGCTCCCGGTGCATGGAGCCTGCTTCTCCCTCTGCCTGTGTCTCTGCCTCTCTCTCTCTCTGTGACTATCATAAATAAATAAAAATTAAAAAAAAAAAAAAAGACTTAAATGTCCCATGTTCCCCATGTGATCAGAGTACCAGATGCCTCCGTCGAAAAGATGTGACTGCTCTGGTGCACAAAATGGAAAGCTCGGGGAACCTGTGGCCCCTGACCCCTCCCCTAGGCTTGTAAACTGCCTCTTCTCCTCACCCGCCGCACCCAGCCCAGTGCCGCTCTTGCTACTGGCCTCTAAGAGAACCTGGCAAGGGGCACATCTCTCTTGATTTTGTACTTCATGGGTAGCCTGAGAGCATCCTTAGGGTCGGTGCCGCTTCTTCTTCGGCAAGGCAGCTTCTCCTTCTCTTTTCTAAAAAAGCCAGCAGAGGGAGCAGCCTCAGAGCTTTGTTTTTATTTTTAACATCTGTCTCCTGCATATGGACACATAATCCCCTCACCCCTCACATTACTGCGATCAATTTGTTCTTTTTGGAAAAAAAGATTGTGGCAAAAAAAAAAAATCCCAAATACTAAATAATTAATTCAAGGACATCTTCCAAGAAAAATACAAGAATTCAAAGGAGTAATCTTCCACTTGAATGGTTTGGGCCTCTATTAATTATAACTT
Organism: Vulpes lagopus; assembly: GCF_018345385.1. Lineage (NCBI taxonomy): Eukaryota > Metazoa > Chordata > Mammalia > Carnivora > Canidae > Vulpes > Vulpes lagopus. The sequence goes on from NC_054829.1 coordinate 33,406,269, forward strand.
CCTATTCATTGTGATTAATGATTGCAAGGATGACATTTAGAACAGAAAGTTGGGAAAGAATAACAAGGGGAAACTTGTCTTTGTGATAAGATCTGACTTTAAAATAGTCTTTCCCAGAGGAAGTGACAGGACTTCATTTCTGGATCCTTTTAAAACTAGTCCTCGCAAAGCCCAGGAGAACATGCTAGAAAGTGCAATTATCCTCTAGGGACAGATCAGAAATGCCCTAAAAGGTTCCTTACCTCTCTGCTTTCTGACATGATCGACAGCTGACAATGGTATGACAACAGCAACTGCAAATACAGACCAAATAAGGAGAGAAGTTTGTTGTATTTTTAAAATAAATTATTGTAACCAGCTTAACAAGTTGATAGAAGAAAATCATCGGTGAGCATTTAAAACTTGGCAGTTTCATGCTGGGAAGATGTTCCTCCATGCTTTTATTTGGATTTTCTTTTTCTCCATGGGCTCAGTTAGCACATCATTTGGATCACCTGCTAAACCCAATACTGAATGTGCCCCATACCTCAGATGACAGCCTATAATTTAGAAGGGAATCCTCTGGAGACACGATTGTCAGAATCTATTAGAACAGGCAACAGTTCCACGGTGCCTTATCCAAGGAGGTGTGGAATTGCTGGGGACTCAGTGCCATTGACACTGAGATGCACCAGATCTACGTGGTATTCGATGGCAAACGTTGCAAATGAGCAACGGTATAAGTTCCCCAAATCCCAACAGCTCCAACATCTTCCCTGTTTCTCAGCGGGGCTCCCAGTCTTTGCCTGGTTTCTGAGGGTCCCTCACCTTACTGCAGGCTGCTGGTGAGCCAACACTCCCCAAGGGACCCCTTGAGGCTGCACACCCCAGCACTGCCCCCACCAGCTCCTCCTCAGTGACTTAGGCACCACAGCCACCCAGTAAGAAATGGAGCTGGGGCTTGTGGAGACAGGACCAGCATTCAGCACCACTTTTCATGTGGACACCGCTCACCCATTGCGCTCCAGGCCGCAAAGACAGTACTTAGGACTGCTCAGAATGAGTACCCATCAAGCTATAGCTTTTTCCACTCACACACCTGCAGCCGTTTTACCTTTGACACACTCTAGTCACTGAATACTCAATCCATTGGATGTGAAAAGAGCTTTCCCTCACCACATGCTGGGTACCATACATTTTGGGCCACCTGTCAAACCTGCCATAAAACATATCACAATTCCCAAGGCCCAGACAGTAGAGTCATCATCCCCTCCCTCAGTAGATTTCCACTAAGGGGTTCTGTGGTCATCTCCTGGTTGAAGTCGACCCTAACTGTCAGATCTGGCTTTCTGTCTGTGCACTTGAGTGCATGTGCGTGTGTGTGTGTGTGTGTGTGTGTGTGTGTGTAGTGATGATGATGATGGTAAAGGGGTGGGAACAAGAAGAGCCCTCTCAGGACCCTGATCTCTTCTCTCTCAAGAGTCTCTGCCTCTAAATAACTAGGTAAATTCAGTTAGAGGAAATTCTAATAAGCTCCAAATTCAAACAAGTATGTGTAGAATAACTTACAGAGAGATTAACTTGCATTGGTCTTGCTTCAATAGGAGTCAAAAATAAGGGGCATTTTTACCTCTCCCATCCCAAGAGGCCTTTTATCGGGCAGTTGGGCTCCCTAGTTAGGGGGAGTTTCCCAGGTTGTAAATGCCCAGGAGATAGCCATGCCTGTGCATGTGGGCACACATTGCCTCCTCTCCCCATAGAAGTACTTGGTTTGGAAGATGAAGCCAATTAAGACAGGAGGAACAGCCTATCCCAGGGAGAAATGAGTGATTTCTTCAAGGCCAAAGGGAAGGAAAGGATGAGAGTATCCACTCTGGCCCTCACTGCTACACAACACCCAGAGGTGTCAGGATCTCTCTCTGAAGGAGTGCCATCGGGTAGGTGCCCAGGGGATGGGTGTCAGGCCTGGCAGCTTGGGAGCCTCAACCAAGGTCCTACTTGATCCGGAAGCAGTGGGCCACCTTGTTCCTCTAGCCCTTTCCTCAGCAGTGACACTAAGAGTGTGGAGACCAGAGGCCCTGCAGAAGATCAAGCTCTGCTGGGGTCCTCTGAGAGTTCCACAAGATTCCAAGGGAACCATTAGACTAATCTGTAACCAATCTTGACTTTTTATCACTGGTAAGTGGGAGCTCAGAGGCAGATATGATTTCCTTCAAAATAAATAAAGCAATGTGACAGTCATTATCCCTGAATGTGGTGGAGAAATGAGGAGAGATGTGATATTTCACTTCACCCACCCATGGAAACCTGAGAACAGCCAGCATGTCCTATCACTGGTGACATAGGGCCAGCTCGTACAACTGATTATTTACAACCCAGTCCTCTGTGGCAGATGAAAATCAGACTCTATCCTCTTGAACCTCTCAGCCTTCCCCCCTTCTTCTCTCCCTCTTGCCCATGTGGGTGGTCCTAGGGGGTGGGTGGGTAGCTGGAGACACTCTGGCGCATTAAAGAGATGGGGGGCATTCTGGCTTTAGTCCTTCCCCTCATCCTTCCAGCCATATCCCAGCCACAGAGAGCTATCAGTGGGTGTTGTAAGTGATGAACTAGCCAGTTTTTTCTCTTTCCATCCTTAAAACCTAAGCTGAGCCTATGCCTGTGGCCCCCAGAGATCTGATCCACATGAGCCCCCACTTTGCTTTCTCACACCTCCTATTCCCACCCAGAGCCCTTCACTGGAATGTCTAGGCTGCATTAATTTATGGTTTTTCTTATGCCAGTAAATACAAACATTTCTAGATATTTTTGATAGAGTTCATCAATTTATTAATTGTCTATATGTTCTAGAAGGGCAAGAACCATGCCTTCTATCCCACTGACATCTCCAGCTGATGCCACATCAAAAGCAGGTCTCCATCTCTAAAACCCACGCCATCTATGTGCACTGAAATGGCCTCCACGCCAAGAAGATGGACTCTGGAGCCTAGAACTAACCCCTCACTGCCTACCTGGCCCTTCATTCCCTTTGCCTTTCCTGCTTAAAATCAAGGTTATGCCATCCCCTCGTTCAGGGTTGAGAGGAGTGCAGGAAATCTAAAGTGCCTTAAATCAGTATTTTGTGGACAGAACCAAATTCAAGAGTGGAAGCAGCCAACCAGTTTGAGTCTATTAAGGCCCGACTTGCTTGGTTTGGTGCTGTAAGTAAACAGTTTTCTCAGCTGGGATGGATTTATGGCCCTGCCAGGGACTTGCACAGGAAACTGGACAAGCCTCTGAATCCATTTCTGCTTCAGAGATCCCCCTGCCCCCTGGGCCAAGCCCTTCCTCTAAAGGAGAGATTATCCACTTTGCCCCCAAACCACAGGCATCCTCCGAAGCCAGGCAGCTCCTTCCCCTTTGACTCAATTCTCAGCCTGGAATTTCTTGCCAACCCATTTTTTTGAAATGCTATGTGCTAAAAGGAAGGAGAGAGTGAGCCTAAAAAGACACCACACTCGACAGAGACATGGCACTTCAGACGCATCCCAGGGAAGACACAGGCTAGGACCCCAGTCTCTAGCAAAGTTGTCTGCTTTCTACAAACTAAGTCAGCCCTCCTTTCCTTGTCCCACTGGTCAAGACAAAGGAAGGGAAAAGCCATCAATTAAACAAAAGAAAAAAGAGAGAGAGAGAAAGAAATAGATGAGAGAGAAAGTACCCCCACAGTCAGATTTCTCGTTGCCCTAGCCTGAGCCTCGTGTGTATAGGACCCACGGCTGTTGCTGTCTGTCCTGCTCCTTGCAATCCCCCCCTGCAGCCTGCTCTCCTGGGTGACTTCCTTCCAGGAGATTGCTCACCACCAGAGCCGTGCATTGCTGGGGCATCTTCATGAGGGTGCCACAGGTTCTCGGGGCCCAGCCCCCCTGGGTGAAGCCAGAGGCCTTCCCCAGCAGGTTGAGTGCCTGTCACTTTTCTGCCACATCTGTTGCCACTTCATGGTTTCTGTCCTGCATTTCCCATTCCTTACATTCAGGGCTCAATCTGTTCCAGCTGCATTCCCTCCACCGGTCTGTGTGGTTAGAGCATTTGGTCTACCAGAGTGTGGGACCACCCCGCTTCCCGTTCTAGGGCATTTCCCCTGCTTGTGGGGTGAGCAAGTGGCTCAGTGTATCCTACGCCAGGGCCTCTCCGTCAGGCACAGAGCAGGTTCGTGTGCCCATTCCTGTAGACACAGGGACTGGTTCACTCGGGGATAACCCGGTGTGGGAAGAGGGCGGGCGGGGGATCATTCTCTTTCTGCATTGTGAGAACTAAGGATCTTGCAAGCCGGAAGCTCCGAGGAGGGGTGGGTTGTGAGGTAGGGGATATTTGCCACACGCAGAGAGAGCCACACTGAGAATAGAACCAAGCCTGAGGAAGGGGGAGGAGAGGGTCAGAGAAAAAGTGGGATCCTGAAGATACCATTTGAGTAAAGTGAGAGCCTCTCCTGGACATTCTGGTTCCATGAGCCAACACATCTCTTTTACACTGAAGCAAACTGAAGATGCGATTGTGTCACTTGCGACCACAGTCTCACTAATTAATGCATCTTCAGACTCCAAGCCCATGGAGTCATTTCTCTATTTTTCAAGAGTCTTAGTTGCAAGTAACAGGAACTCAACTCAAGTTAACTTATGCCCAAAAGGGGAGAAAATACTAAACTGCAAGAAGGAACATGAGTGGGTATATCTGGCCTTAGGGACAACAGCACTGGAACTTTCTCTCTTAGATGACCACTTCTGCTTGTCTGCATATCCACCAAGGCCCCCTGGCTGCCTGAATTCTGGACCTCGGCCCTTACAGCCTCACGAAGAGAGAAAAGTCCTGGGAAAGGACTCTGATGGCCCTGCCTTATGTCTGACCCCAGACCCATGCCTGTAGCCAGGGAGGAGGGGCAGTGGTCAGCTGAGAGAGGAAGTCTGTCACTAGAGGAAACTGGGAAAGGTACAGGTAGTAAAAACACCACCCCAACTTCCACCCTCAGGAGTACTAAAACCTCTCCCTAAAGCACTCCTGCTAAAGCCCCTTCAGATACCAAGCACCTGGCAGTCAGCTTGGCCCGGGCTGCTGACTCACGCTGGTCATTTCATTAACCTGGCAATCAAGCTCCCCTACAATTTGTGTGATTGGATTTTTGGACAGCACTTAGCGTATTAAGGTAGGGTATTGCTTTATATTTCAAAATCTTAAAAATGATTATTCGCAGCTTAATTTTCTTTCTCTGTTACTTGGCAGTATTTATAAAGAGAAGACAAGACAGTGCGTCCTCAGGCCTCTGTCTCCTGCTGAGCCATGCACAGTAAGCCAGCAGCCTGGAGAGCCACAGCCTGTGCCCACCCATCCTCAAAAACCTTGATGGTTTCCCCTCCTTCGGCCTTCAGAATAGAGACGTGAAGGTGTGTGGGTGTGTGTGCACACAGGTGGACAGTACGGTGTGCATGTTGCTGGATAAGGAAAGGTGGAAAGACAGGAAAGGGCTGGTAGATCAAGGCAGATAGTAGGGAAAAGGTGCACAGAGCCCCTTGTCCTCACTGTGTACACTGAACTATTTGTCACAGGCTGACAAGAGCTGGGAATGTGGTGGAAGGCTCTTATTTGTAAATATCACTCAGATTTTCAGACAGATTTTTTAAGGGCAGGAGATGGAGTCCAGAGTTTATAGACTTTGCTAGCAACCTATTTGTCTCCCTCAATCCAAAGCTTTTAGGCAAGACTACCAAAAAAAATCTTCCAATGAGTTTTAGACGTTCTTGCCAATATTTTATAACAAAGAACCTGGCTAGAGTATTGAAATGTTGGGCACACTTCTTTAAAGGGAACACGGAAATTGTAATGGATCAGAGCTGAAATACATATTTCAGAGAGGCTAACGTAAGACCACTGAAAAAATTATTTGTAATTACTATATTCTTTAGTGAATTAATCTATTAACAGTACTGAAATAAAATTTCAGTCCCTCAGGTCACCTGTGATAATATTTAGTAACTGCCAGTATTCCAGATAGTAATTAAGTCTTTTGATAAATCATGTGTTCGTTCACTTAGCTGGCCTTCTACCTTAAAACATGTATATCTCCTCGTCATTAAAGTGTCTCCATTATTTATAAGGACTTTTTATGGATCCAAGTGTATTGAAAACAATATAACAACCAAACTTCAAATAGGTTCTCCTTCCAATCACAAACTATTTTAAAGACTTTTCTTAACAATATCCAAGTCTTTATATCAGCCAATTATTCCTGTTGATATGAATCACATTCCAATTTGCTCTTGATAATAGCTGCTGATATAAAAAGAAAGCCAGATCATTTTAGTAAAAAATACATAAACATTTTGTGACTCGTGTATGCAGCCTGTTGGCATACCTGCAATAACCAGAAGTGGACACCAGAGGGAGGTAGACAGAGAGGGTGAGAAGGAAGGGGGAAAAGTTGGGATATCTAGATGTTGACTTTGAATGAATAATGTATTTTGGTTTGACCCCTTTGATGCTCATTTACTGGAGGCCAAACCCAGGAACCTAATTAGAAATATGATCTGTGACTCACATAACATACATTCACTTCGTTTGGAAAGAGATCTGAGCATAGCAGGCTTGTCTCTGAAAAAAGAAAGCCCCTTCTCACGCTCCCTCTCCCCATTCTTCTCCCCAGCCAATACTTGCGTAATGCATTCCAGTTTCCAAAATGATTTCATATACATTATCTTATTTGGGAGTCAATGTGGTGTAGCAGAAATAAAATTAGACTTGAGTCAGGGAATGTGAATTGTAGAGTCTGGGCTCTTCCACTAGATGGGGGTGACCTTGGGCGAGGTACTTCATCTGTCTGGGCAGCAGCGTCCACATATGTAACATGCCAGTGTGAGAACAGATCAGCTCTAAGGTTCTTTCGATTCTAAAACTCTATAATTTTATGATACAGCCTGTGTAAGAGAGAAAGAACATAAAAGTGTGTGTGTGAGTGTGTGAGAGAGTGTGTGTGTGTGGGGGGGGGCTATGAATGTGTGTGTCCTGACTTACACAGGAATTCTTTCAAATAAAAACATTATTCTCCCTTCACTGAAAACATTTTCTCCTTCTGCCTCGGAGGAGTAACGCAAACACCAGGGAACTCCCAAGTAGTGAAACAGTCCCTCCGGGACTCGGCAAGTACCGAGACTGGGTTACAAACCTAATGTGTATATGAAATGTTTCCATCAACTTATAAAATAAAATTCCAATAAAAGCAGTGGCTTTTCATTATTATTTAGATTTAGATCATCTCCTGCAGTGTTGAAAAGCCAAAGGCAACCTCCTGAGTTTAGTAGGATCTCGGAATGAAATGGAAACTGAACGTATGGAGGGAAACAGATGCATTAAGCCTCATGGTCTTACCTAAAAGGCGATTCTTGTTCTTTGTTTTTTTGTGTTTCTTTAAGCCCAGCAAATAGTGCAAATGCTAAAAGCTCATTCGAATTTTAAAGAATTCTCAACCTGCTGATCAATTTGAACTTTTAGAATTTCTGAATCATTTTTGGTCTCAAGTCAGTCTCTACTGTGTCATTTTCATTAAATTAACACAAAGCAATTCTCATCCCCAGCCTGGAAGAAATCCTTTAACTCTCTTGTCTGGGGGTGTGCAGATGCCTGCCTTGCTTCTCATCCGTGTCTGTAGCTTTCAGTTCCCAAACTTCTAGCTCAAGGGAAAAATAACAGAGACAGACTCTAGGAAAGCCAGGAGCATGGGTCCAGGAGGCCCACCCAGGGATGGGAGGGGCTCCGTTTCATGGACCATCAGGTCAAGGCTTGGACAGGAAGCCAGAGAGCCCAGGCTGGAAGAGGCCATTCCAGGGTACCCCAGAGCATAGTGTGGGGGCTCAAGTGGGCAGTTCCGTAGGTCAGTGGAAACAAATCCGAGAAGTAGAGAGCAGGTAGGGCTGTGCAGAGGGCATCTCGGTTCTCAGGTTCTATGGCTGGGTAAGGATTAAATTAACAGCATCCACACTGACAGGACAAGCAAGTAGGAACATGAAAACTTTGGAAGGTGTTTCACTTAGATCCCTTGGAGCCCTATTCTCCAGAGGAATTCCAATTTACAGAAAATATTTCATTCAACAATTTTTATTAAGCTTCTACTGGCACTCTTTGAGACGCTAGGGATACATCCATGAACAAGTCAAACAGAAGTCCCTTCTCTCGTGGAGCTAGACTTCTCAGACTTCTAAGACTTCTAAGAGTCTAAATGTATGAAACAAATACATGATTTAGTATGCTGGGTTCTGGTGGCAACTGATGTGGAAAAAGTCAAGTCAGGTGAGAAGCATAAGAAGGGTTGGGGGACAGGGAAGAAGTTTGAAAGAGTGGTCGGGGGAACCTCACTAAAAAGGTGACACATCGGGGATCCCTGGGTGGCGCAGCGGTTTGGCGCCTGCCTTTGGCCCAGGGCGCGATCCTGGAGACCCGGGATCGAGTCCCACATCGGGCTCCCGGTGCATGGAGCCTGCTTCTCCCTCTGCCTGTGTCTCTGCCTCTCTCTCTCTCTCGCTCTCTGTGTGACTATCATAAATAAATTAAAAAAAAAAAAAAAAAAAAAAAAAAAAAAAGGTGACACATCAGTAAAGATGTTTAAAAAGTGGGGCAGAGAGCTATGCAGGTATGTGGAGGCAGAGCACTTCAGGCAGAAGAGTAGCCAATGCCAAGGCCCTGAGGCAGCAGCAGTAGGTTCGGGGGAGAGGAATGTGGCTGGAGCAGAGTAAATGAGGGGAACAGTGTTAAGAAGATGAGGTCATAGAAGTAATAATCACCAAAACGTGTAGAGCATTTGATGTCAATTGTGAGGACTTTGGTTTTTACTTCAAGTGAAATGTGGAACCATTGGAGGGTCTTGAGGAAAGAAGTGACATGGTTTGATTTATCTTTTAATAGGATCACTCTGTCAACTGGGTTGAGATTAGTCTGAAAAGAACATATAATTCAATGCCAATGGGAATTCGCATCTGAAATGCCCTCCCAAATGGGGCAACATCCTGAAATCCCTTGTGCAATGTGGCAGCCTGTCTTGGAGGGGTCTTCTGTGTCACAGCAGGACCACAGATTTCTTGAGAGGTGATGCTGCCATGAGGTGAAGGGGTTTGCTCGTTCCTTCTTGGGTGGAGCCACTACAAAATGGCATGAAAGCACCTGCGGTCCCTTCCCCCAGACCTCGGTCTCACTTCTCTTCTCCAGCCCACCCTTCCAGGCATCCCTCTCCTCTGGGTCCCCAGTCCAGGTTCTCCTCCTCTTCACAGTGGAAAGTCCACCCCTCTCCCACAGGAAGAGGTTCTGTTCCCTGAGATACTTCCCAAACCCTTCAGACTAGCACCTCAGGCTTCAGCAACATGTCCTCTCGTGGCTCTTTTTTCTTTTTTTTAAGATTTTTATTTATTTATTCATGAGAGACAGATAGAGAGAGGCAGAAACATAGGCAGGGGAGCCTGATGTGGGAATTGATCCCAGGAACCTAGGGATCACAACCTGAGCCGAAGACAGATGCTCAACCACTGAGCCACCCAGGCACCCCCCTCTCATGGCTCTTAAGCGAGGTGGGAGGACGGGGTCAGCCCCAATGACTGGGCACACTATTGGCATCTAGTGCCTCAGTGCCAGGGATGCTAAACAACCAGTGATGGTCAGAGCACGCTTGTTCCATCCAAAGGGCCGAGAATCCCAGTAAGAATCACTCAAGTGAGAGGTGAGCAGAGAGGAAAACCAGACCACAGGTTCTTCCCAGCTGATCTTCTCAGGGGTCCGCCTAAGAAACCAGCATGGACTTGAATTTCAATTGAATAGTAAATTTTTCTTCTGGAAGCATCATCTAGTCTCAGATGAGGAAGGGCTTATTCTCCTGATAGCATGAGTTTGACCTTGCCCCAATGACGGTAAAGCTCAGTGGTGCTGCCACTAGATGACGTGGTGTGTAACGGGAGGAGGGAGCACAGGTTCCAGAGCTAGGTCTTCCCATGTGAATCCTGACTCTACCACTAATTAGGAGTGTTACACTGAGCAGGTTACTGGACTCGGTTTTGTTATCTGTAAAATGGGGAGAATAGTGGCACCCCCACCTTATGTGGACGTTATGAGAGACTACGTATCAAGGGTGAGCCCAGTAGCGCTCAAGAACTTAAATTCCTTCTGTGGAAAGGGGATGCTCCCTAAATACCAGAGTTTGTAACACATAATATACCCGAAAGTTGTTGGTGTATGTTTTTCACGTTGCCTGGTTAGAAACTGCAGCCCCAAGCTGTAAGCCAATGTGAATCTAAGCAAGTTGCTGTTTTGCCAGAGCTCACAGGGCTTGACAAGAGCAGAGGACTGTCAGCTGTGACACATCCCAAAAGTTGCTCCATAATCACACAACATGCACTTGAGACATTCTGGAGAAGATAACACTATTTATGGCTTTAAGGTGATGTTACTACCTTGGCTCTTATCTCTTCCAGAGAGCCCCTCTGAGTAGACAAGGAGCCACTTCCCAGTGAAAAGGGGAGACAAATCATCTTCCAAAGCCCTTACATTTTTAGACAATAGTTTTGACCTGCTCTTCCCCAAGACCTTTCTGCTGGAACTACAACCAAATAGTGATGTTGATGGGCAGTTTATTAGGGTTTTTTTTTTTTAACCTCTTCCCTGGATTGTGACTTTGTTCTTTCCCTCTATTTACTTTCTTGAACCTCTCAGGTAAAGTGATGACACTGCATTCTTTTCTCTCCCAGTGAAATCAAAATGGATTTTAAGATGTTCAAATTATGGCAGAGATTCTCTCCTTTTACCAAGTCGGCTGAGCGCATGGGAAGGCACCTCGAATATGTGTGTGTGTGTGAGATATGTGTGTGTGATGTGTAGGGTGTGTGACATGTGTGGGTGGTGTGTTATGGTATGTGTATGCATGTGTCGTATGTATGTGTGTGGTATGTGTATGTATGTGTGGGTGAGGTATACATGGGGGAGAGGTAGACATATGTGTGTGGAGAGGATTCTTACCTATTTGTTGTATATATGTATACATTGTGTGCATGTGGTATGTACACGGCATGTGTATGTATGTGTTATATGTATGTGTGTGTGGTGAGCCTGGGGTGTGTGTGTGTGTTTGTGAGGCAGGGCAGTCAGCCAGGAATGGACAATGCTAAGTCAGGCCCTGACCTGGCTTTGCTAAGAGCTGTGCCTGATTTTGAGTGATTTACATACATTGTCTCTAACGCACACTCCATCAGAATTGTTTACAAACCTGGAAATCGAGTCTCAGAGAGGTTAAGATTTGGTAAGTTACCCAAAGCCACACAGCCAGTGAGTGGAATAACTGGGATCCAGAGAGGCCTGGATACTCCAAACGCACACGCTCTGTCCCTGATCTCAAGCAGTATGCTCTATGATACTTGGGGCAACCACAACAGTTTGGGGAAACTACAACATCAGTGGGTTTAGTCACTATTCCTTTGCCTTTCCTGGTTCCTTTTCCCCAAAGTTCTTTCTACCCATTAAATTTGTTCCAATATCAGGATTTAACTGCATGAAGGGATCTAAGAGGAGGGAACCATAGCTGGGTCTTACAATCCTTCTTATTCTGGGAGCCAGTAAATAATCTTAGTTCTCTATTCTGGACCTTAACAGTGAACAGGGCTGACAAAAGAGAAAGAGAAGAGAGACGGCTCGAAATGACCATCTTCAAGGAGTGGGTTGGAGGAGGACCTGGACACAATATGTGTCCAGGATCTGGACACAACAGCAATATGTTTCATCCTACTTACTCATACACCAGTGGTCATGTAACACTAGCCCAGAGAGCATATAGATGGAGGATTTACAGGAAAGGGTAACAAGGAGAAAGGTTGCATTGAAATGAAGGGATTAGAGACAGAATGGCCATCAACACAAAGACACCTGCCAGATGTTTGACAGATTCACTGAGGCCATTTGACCTTGGGTCTCTCACAGGTGAAAAGCCAAGGATATCCTGACTGCATAACTCATTCCAAACACAAGAACTGAGGTTCAGCAGAGGGCTCTGGAAGAGACAAAATGTGTGAAGGGCAAGGCATCCATCAACTACAGCAGGCCTTCAGCAAGATTCTCTCCAGCTCTGCCACAAGGTTGTTCTTGGGCCCCAGAGACCTTGGAACCATTTTCACTGTATGAACACAGTCCTCCACCCCACCTTTCTGAGAAGGCCCAGGTAACAGGCATTGCAGCACATGGTTGGGGTGGGAGAACAACAGAGAGATTCCATTTCACACCATCATTTCAGCACAAGAGAAACATCTAACAATACCATGCATTGACGAGCATGTAGAGAAAAAAAATTTTCATATGTGGCTAACAGGAGTATGGATCAATTTGACCATGTTGGCATGCAATTCAGAAGTAACCAATGAAATTCATGCTCTAAATCTACCCTGAGAGAAAATCAATCAATCAATCAATCAATCAATCAATCCACTCTTAGAGAAATTCTCAAACGTATAAAGAGATACATGTAAGAATTTTTCTTTCAGCACTGTTTGTAATACCAGAAAATTGGAAATAACCAGAATGCATATTAACTTGAAAATGAATAAAAAATTATGGGTTACCAAGTGATGATTAAGTACTATTTAGCAGTTATAATAAATGAACTACAATTACTTTTAGCAACACTGACAGATACCTAATACACAAAAATTGAGTAAAAAGCAAGTCACAAAAGGAAAAAGGAACAGCAAATCACAATCTGATATTAAGTAAAACTTAAAAATGCAGAATACAGCAATCACATGTTCATGGTATGTTCACATGCAGTGAAAATGTGAGTAATACATTAGGGTACCATATGCCATAGTCTGCAGGGCGGGCCTCTCTGGGCAGATGGAGAAGAAAATTGAATTTTTTTCACAACCAAAAAATGAAAATTATATGAAATATTTCCACCAGTATTTAAACACCAAATTTAATCGAACAATAGTTGAAAAGCAAAACAACACAGCATAATAACACAACCTTCTATTTAAAATAACAGTACTATTCTAGCTCTTTTCCAATTACATGTGAATATGAGGTTTATGTATACCTCCTTCTGTATGTGACTAACGTGTTTCCCAACTTCTTAAAAACTTTAAGTGGGATTTGTAATCACTCAACTCTGAATAGAAAGCTTGCCCTAAATGATCAATTAAAAAAAATAAATAAACCTCTCCGGGTCTCATTTTCCTCATCTGAAAAATGGGGCTAATCATACCGATTAGGCACTGAATTAAACTGACAAACCAGCTGCCTGTCAGCAGTTCCCCAGGCTGACAGGGGAGCCTGGGGAGTTCCCCACAGAGCTGTGGGAAGGACAGAAAGTACCACTCATTTGGCTCTTAATATACTGTTGCCCTTGTGAGAAGGCCAGGTGATGACTGGAAGGTATGAGTGTATCTCTCCCTAGAAGCAAATGGGGAGCTAGATGACCTCTGGGGTCTGCTCATCCCAGGGATCCCGGATGTTACCCAGTGGGCCCAGAGTCACCCAAACCACTGGAATACCAGGCCCTGGCACAAGGGAAACTTTCGTGCCAGTATTGATTCTTGCAGCACAACATTTGTAGCATCATTTCAAAAAAAAAGTATGGGTTGAGGGAGGCCTTTCAAAGACAAATGAGGCTTTCTCCGGCTGGTGTCAGATGGAGAGGCCTGCAGAGACACATCTGTTTGGCTCAAGTGCAGGGCAACACCAGCCAGGGACCAGACTGTGATGTCAGAGCCAATCAACTTGGCCAACCTGCAAAAAGGGCTCTGAACAAACCTTCACCAACCTTCACCGTACAGCCTGGCACCCTCTCCATAGAATCAGTCTTCAGAACATTGAATGCATATCTTCATTATACTCAAAACTGAACAAATTGCCTAGTAAATGTTCACAGTGGGTGCCAGAAATGGCAGTGTGTGGGTTTTTTTTTTTTTTTTTTTGGCGGGGTGGAGGAGGAGTGGAGGGCAGAAAGGAGCCGAAGACGATTAATGATCAAAGCCTAGAGGAAAAAACACTCCAGCCAATTTGTGCTGATTTTCTTCTGCCTGAAAATGGGGAAAACCCATGGATTATTCAAGCTTAATTGATGTTTTTGCAGCAAAGGAAATGAAAGGTGCTTAATTCATATATACACTCTCAGAGGTCCATTACCAAGCTGTCACCCCCATCAGCCAAGCCAGTAGGTTTTCCTTGGGCTCTCCTGCCCACTTTCACATGAGTCTGCTCCCAGCCATATATCAATCCCTGGACAACTGGCTGGTTGGGTTGTTTAAGAGGAGAAAATAGGGTTGAGAAAGAGCTGAAAAAAATAATCTGGACAGAAAATCAACACCTTTGGTCTTTGCAATTTAACAATTAAACAATTTAATTTGTTTTCCTCAAGTTGCAATTTTTCAGGCCCTAGCCCTGAAATAGTATTTAAGAACTTACCCGAAGTGACCAAACTCAAATTTCTCAGGCAGGTACTCAACTCCCTGAGTGCCAATTTCTTCAACCATCTTCCAGGGACATCTGTAAAGTAGGGACAACACTTCTTTAAAGAGTTGTGGTGAGGATTATGAGCCAGGAAGATATGTGAGTGACAAAAACTGGATGCTCCATAAGGGTTATTCTTTTTTCCCTGGCAATTATGAAGACATAATTTTCCTGTATATGACCCACAGCATTTAATGAGTTCAAGTGGAAGAAAGCAATACAAGAAAATGTGTACAATGTAATAGCTAACTATCTGACTTTTTTTTACTTTGCAGACTGTAAGTGTAATATCCTTGCACACTCAGAGCCTAAAGCATGTACCTAAGAAAATCAGCACACGAATGAACTATAAAATTTTGCACAAAGGAGGTAGCCCTCCAAATCACATGTGAACTGTCCAAGTGAAGAGCATGAAATAAGAAGCAACCAAGCCCTTGCAAGGCCACATTTTTTGACAAGTGAGTGCCTTTAATTCCTGCTGCTGTTGCTAAAAGTATGTTTGAAAGTAGGGAACAAAGAACAACTAGAGGGGAAGGATGTTTGCACAACGAGGAAGGTTGTCCAGGCAGCACTTAGCTGTGAGTTCTTGTTTCCCAGATACCCTTTTGCCAGCAAAGACTGCACAGGATGCATTTGCATTCAAGGAGAGCTGCCCCTCCAGCATCTCCCAAATTGCCCAGATGGGCATTCACAGGGAATGCAAATTTAAAATAAAAGCTCTAGAAAATCAATTGAATTCTACAATGGGCATGTATTTCTTTTGTAATCAGAAGACAATAGATCTCATAAAAAAGAAATAAAGAGAGCCAAATTGATTAAGGCTATACAATTGAGACCGAAGTCTGTGTATATTAAAGCCTAATCTCTATAAACAGTTGCGGACAGAGACGGAGAGGACACAACCACCCTTCTACAAGCTTTGATGTAGGGGAGAAACCAAAATAGTGTTGACCAGCAGGGGTCAGTAAGGGACATGGGTCGGTATGGGACATCAACAAACAACAGAGATAAAGAGAAAACAAATGAAGAAAAGGTTTAGACCCAGAAGGAAATCACCCTAGCAATGCTAATACCCCTAGAGAACAGAGGACATTGATAGTTATCAACAGAACTGTCCTATAGAGACAATACTTATAAATCAAAATATCCCCTAGGTCCTACCCTGGGCAAGATCACTTTAATAGTTTATAGTATGACCCGTAGATCAATTTCACCCATCTACTGAGTTGCACAAAGGAGGTGCCTCTCAGTCCTCAGCATTCTTGTATCCTTGAGAATCTCCAAAGGATGGGAAGCCTTTTGATGATGTATTTCCATTTATAATCAGTCTCTTCCCTGTTCCAATATCTGTCCACTTATCTACACCACTTCTGTGTAGATAAGGCCTGCTGTCACTTTGCAGGCCTTAGTTAGTGGCACACTCCTGGTGCACCTCACTCTACCAAGCTACTGACTTGGATGTCTTTCATGGCCATTGCCACTGCCAACTGCCCCCAGAAGCCAATCTCTGCTCTGCATCATGCTACTGCAAGGCCATCTGTCATGGTTCAAGACCACTGACACTATGCTCAGTCCACTCACTCCAGAGCCCTGATCTCCCTTGACCTCTAAATACCCCAGAGTCTACTCCACCCAATACTGGTCCTGAGCTTTACCTCCACAACTGTGCTGCTTGCCTGTGTCACTAGCCAGTAAGGAAACCACCCGCTTTCCTTGCTCAGCACTTTCAAAGGCATTCCCAAAGGAGAGTTGCTCAGGCTTCCAGTCATATGGTGCTTTCCATTTTGTCACACAATCTTCTCCCTGCAGGAGTGTCTCTGACACAGATTTTGGGGGAGACAAAAATGAAGAAATGAAAGCACCCTACCCTAAAGCAGCCACAGCCCAGTAGAAGGAACACTTCTATTTGTAAGTGTCCACTATAGCATAAAAAAAGTGGACACATCAGTACTTAGGATAAATAACAAAAATAAATAAAATAAACTAACAAAACAAAACAAAACTTCAGTGCCATCGTTCAATCTTTGCTATCAATCCAGTCAATAAGAAAATCCTTCAGAATCCATTCTTGTCCAGGACACCATCACCTCTTAGCTGCTCTCCTGCTCTGTCCATGGTCCCTCTATCATCTGTGCTAGACATAGCAGCCAGAGGGATCCTGCCCTAATATGAGTCGAATCCTGTCACTGTTCTGCTTAAAGCCCTCAAATGCTCTCACCCTCTACACCCATACTCTGACCCCTGAGGGCCTGTATCCCCTGGGCCTCCTCTTCAACTTCATCTCCTGCTGTTCACCCCTCACCCAAACTGCCAGGTCAACCACCGGCTCAGGCCGTGGCCACTCCCTCTCCTGGGTGCCCTTCCGGATGACTGTTCAGATACCTCCTTCACTCTCCTTGGGTCTTTGGTGAAGAGTTGCTGCTCCAATCACCCTGTCTAAAACATCTCAGTCCCCCCAGTTGTGTGTTACTATCTATATTATATATTAATCTTGCTTATTGTTCTCCTTCCCTCACTAGAATATAAACTCAATATAGGGAGGGCTTTTGTCAGTTTTCTCCACTCTGCATACCCAATGTCTGATAAATCATCATTGAATGAATGGGAAAAGAAGAGGAAGAAACATTTCAGATGGTTCTTGGATTAGGAGGTAAAAGGTTTTTGATACTCACACAGCTACACAATGATATCAGATTGTTTTTCAAGGGAAAAGGCCTAGAGGCTACATTTGCTACTCTGGTCAATTTTCCATAATCCAGAATCTCACCCTCAATCTTTTGAAGACAGAAACCTAATTTGCACCTTCCCTAAGGAACAGGGCTCACAGTGACCAAATTATAAAATCAGAAAACCCATTTACTTCCTTATAATTAAAAAAAAAATGTTATTTGCATGGGAAAAGTCTATGTACATATGTAATCAGCAAATTCACTCCCCCTGCCAAAAGCCACTTGGAAAATCAACAATAACCAACCAATAATAATAATAATATAATAAAATGAATAATAATAATGAATTAAATAATAGCATGAAATTTTTAAAAAGTAAAAAGAAACAAATATATAGTTGCCATCAGGCTTACATGGCCTGATGGACAAGCGGCCATTAGAATTCTCATAGTTGCAGGTGCCAGAAAACCCAACTCACTGGCTTGAGCACGAAGGGGATCTACTGGTTCATACAACTGAGAATGCCAGAAGTAGAGCTGACACGAGGCATGACTTAATGCAAGAGCTCAAAGGGATTCAGTTTCTCTTTCCTTCTCTTGTCTCTACCTCCTCTTTGTTGAAGCCATTTTCAGACAAACCCTCTCCACCTGGTGGCAAGGTGACTCCAGCAGCTCCAGCCTCACATTCACAACTCTAAAACTAATTAAGGACACAGCCTCTTTTCCAGTAGCCCTCCAAAGTCTTAAGATTCACACTGTAATATGGGGGAGCAAAGTGTGCTGATGAGCCTAGGCTCATCTCGTGCTTTACCCCTGAGTTGGGGGTAGGACTGTGCCCAAAACATGTGGCCTCAGAATGAGGAAGGGTGAATCTCAAACATTAGTGAGGGCTAATGGGATGAGCAAATAGTGCACCAAAAAAAAATAATAATAATAATAATCCCCCACAGCCTATGACTTACTTATCACATGCTCTTGTCAATGGTGTTGGAATACTCACAGTTGGTTTAGTATGCACGCAGTCTTTGCGTTATACATACTGTTGCCGATAGGTCTGGATGTCTACTGGCACGACTGCCCCTTCTCTGGTTAGTGCACAGAAACACACTCTTTTTTCTAGGCTCCTCTGCTGACCAGCCCCTGCTAACACGCTCAGTCAACTACAAACAATGCCTGCTGGTTGGAAATTCTTAGTTCTATTTCCTGCAGATGACTGTATATTTATGCTCTAACCCAAGAGTAACCTGAGTCCTTTATGGGACGAACAAATTTGTTCCCCATTGAGAACTGGGGGCACAATCTGGGGCAACTCCTGCAGACACATTTTGTTTAAAATCTTAAGCTCTGCCATAATGTTTAATATCGATTTTGCATTTTATTCTATAGTATTTTACCTACCTTCCACAAAAATGGAGTCTTTGGGAATATGTGTCATGCTCACACACTGAACTCTATTCATTCAAGTCATCCTATAGACTTGGATGAAGCACCACCCCAGGAAACATATGATCTGGCTCCCAAATGGAGACCAAAATGTAGGAGAGGCAGTGAGTTAGGTCTGGGATGTCTGGGGTTCAACACTCACACGGGCCCTGCAAGTGAACCTGTCCAGTGAAGCAACTAGAAATATGGGGAAGTAGCTCAGGAGAGAGGTGGGAACCAAGATGGAAATTCCAACAGCATCAGCATGATGGGATGGTGAAAGTCAAGGGTGTGGGTGGTGTTGCCCATGGACCATGCGGGGAGAAGAGAAAGGCCTACAGCACTGAGTGCTGCCCACATAGTTGAGTGATGGAGAAGGAAATGGGACCAGGAATAGCCATCAAAAGGCAGAGAAAGCCTCAAAGACTCCAAACAAGTACCCAAGAGAGACAAATCAAGCTTTGATGCTAGACAATTTGAGGTTTCCCGAGCCAGTACAGAGCACTACTTGGTGCTAAGGCAGACCTAACAAACCAGGATTCACAGCCTGTGTGGCCCAGAACTCACAGCACTCAATTACCCTGGTCACCATGGAGTTCCGGGTGGGTGGGACTGCTTGGCATCACCTCTGGTCCTCAGTGACACTGCTGTTCTGCCACAGGGGGCCACCACGGTTTGTGCAGGTGGGCAGAACCACTTGCGGGAGGCAAGTCCCTGAGGGTCCTCTGCTGGCCTCACCATCTGTCAGCTGCTCCTCGCTTGCCCAGATCAGAGGCCCAGAAAGGAGGCAGGAAAGATCAAGGTAGGCTGCTGTCTGAACTACGGTTTGCTAAAGAGCTATCTCTTTAAAGAGATCTATCTGCTTGTGAATTGCTGGACTGGACAGATGACCTACGGCTGTTTTAATCCTTAGATCCTCTCCGGGGTGACAGTCACCAGGGTGTATATAATGGAGTCTTTTGCCAGCTTCAGACTTTCCTCATGACCAAGCTTTGAACCACTAGAAGAAGAGGAACGAACATGGATTCCACTTGCCCCGTGAGCAGGCCCTAAATTAAACACTCCGCACGCACCACCCGGGTTCCTCTTCAAGATGACCTTGCACAGCAGGTGCTGTTATGATCTGTGTTTTACACATGAGGAAATGGGGCTCAAAGAACTAGAAAGTGGAGAACCACATCAGACAGCATTTTTCAGTTTTCGGTAATAACTTTAGAGTTGACAAAGCTCTTCCTCATCGAATATTTCCTTTTGACTCAGACTCACAACCAACTGTGAGAATTAACCCCATTTTACAAATAAGAAAACTGAGATCCTGAGAGTTTAAGTGACTTGTACGAGATCCGAATGTGGGGCCAGCTGGCATCTGAGTTCAATTTTTCCTAGGGTACTTCCCATCCATTCTTGCCCCCAGAGAAATCCCACAAAGTATAAACAAGTGATTTTTCCCATAACTAACACATAGTTTCCTAAGCCAGAGGCCTTTTTCTTGAGACTTCTTGCAGGAGACCTCAAAATCTGCCAAGTCCCAGAGTGATTTTGGGGAAGCAGAAGGTGCAAGAGGGTGGATTTAATGAAGCCTATGCTATCTCCCCTCCCCTCCGGGTCCCCAGACCTCTGCTTCTGTGGGACCCAGCGAGGCTGCCAATCTTGGCTGTTCCCTGTGTGTTCTTAAACCCCAAGCATCATGCCCGTGGCTACCACAGCACCTGTTCCCACCCTCACAGACTGCTCTCTGCCATCCATTCACCAACTAACCAAGGGATGCTCTGTAGATCTTGGGCACTCTCCATGTATTCTCATCTAGCTTACCTTTATCATGTGCTTCATGCTCAGATGTCCTGCCTCCCTAGCATGACAGCAAGGGATCTTGTGCTTCTCTCTGTAACACTGCATGGGTCCCCACTTAGAGGATTGGTTTTTTATTTTAACCAAAGTCAGATTAATACTTTTTACTATAATACCCATTCCTTACCAGAAATAGCCTTTCTACTATTAAATGAGTTTCAATAACTTGTCAGGGGGAAATGCTGGCAATTTCCTTTATGATCCTTTTTGCGATGAAAGTCTCCTCTGCAAGCAACCCATCGTGATATTGTTCCACAGAGAAGCATCTGGTCAGTCATAGCTCTGAGCCTCCCTGCTCCCTTTTGCTAAGCACTGGCCGATGGAGAATAGCAGGTTATTTGGTACCTTAGTGAGATCTTTCGTTTACCATTTGGAATAATAACATCAACAATAATAACACCAAGTATTTGCAACATAATTTTTCAGAGTAGCTATTGGATTTTAGTGCCGGAAAGACCCTAGACAGAGCCAAATTCTCTCATTTACAGGTGAGGAAGCAAATGAAGTTCAGAGCACCTAATATCCTGTGACCCTCACAGCACTCTTCACGGGTGGGCCACCCCTATTTCACAGATGAGGAAACAGACACAGAAACCCACTTATCCTGAGTGACTCAGGCAAGTCAAAGCAGAGCAGGGCCCAGACTTCTAGTTTTCCAATCCCTGCTCTGGTGCTCTTTCCCCTTAGCTCTCTTCTTTGGCCAAGGAACCAGTAGAAATGGTACCAAAGAAACTAGGCCGTCTGTGACACTGGATCTGACCTTGGCTCTGATCCCAGCTGCCTCCCTGCTCAGGGGTTGTCTCTGCTCCCATCCCAGCCTCTTTTCCCTCCCAGTCTGCCTGGAGTCATGAAGTGTGAAAACCCTGACTATCCTAATCATCTGTTAGAGACCATTTTGAGCTAAGGGCTGAGTAGCTTCCTGTCACTTTAATTTATGACAGTATGTGTCTGAAGCTCCCCATAGCAGCAATTCTCCTATACTGGAGGACTTTTTTTTAGCTCTATGTGAGGGAAATAAGCAGGCAGGCCTATATGGCACTGTTGGGTGGAAGTGGACCTGGCCTGGGCGGCCAGCGACGGCTACCAAACACGGAGGCAGGAGGGTGCCCCCTGGTGGAAAGGTAAAGAGCTTGCTGTTTTGGGGGCAAAAAGGGAAAGCGAGAGGGAAGGAAGGAGAGTGGACTTCAGGGGACCTAGCCCTCTTCCCAGGCAAGTCTGTGTTACCAGCTGCTCACCAAGTGGCTCCACACTGCAGCTGGGGAGCCAGGCTGATTCTGCAGCGTGTGATTGCTGCAGGCCCCACTTCCCATGGAGGTCAAGGCAAATCTGTGATCCAGGTTTCCAGCTCCAGGTACTTATGTCATGTTAGGAATTCAAGTGGCAACTCTGCTATCTTTTCTGCCTTCCTGACACCCAGTTCTCTTTCTTCCAGCAATAGCACCCTGATTTATCTCAAAAGCCCCCAACTCTGTCTGTGTGGTTCAGCCTCCAAGGACTTTCCCACCCAAACTGTCTGAGAAGCACTTCCTGAGTCCTTAAAGACCCAGATAAGCTAGCTATCTCCTTCCTCTTCCAGATACCCTCTCTAGAAACCCTCAAAAGTTATCCACTTTGTCTTGTGACATCTCTGCACCCTTGCATTCATCATGCTAAACCACAACTCTGTGTGTGTCGGTCTCCCTCTTCACTCTCTCTGGGCTTTTAAGAGCTCAGGGTGTCAAAAAAAAAAAAACCCCAGCTGGGGGTGTCTTTCAATTATTTTCATATCAGCAGCTTCTAGCACGGTGCCTGGCACATGGTAGGTGCTCAATAAATATTGGATGGAGGAACGGTGACGAGACTCACATATAAACCATAAATAATGATGTAAGTACCATATGGGCAGATCAGATCCTACAGGCTTGTAGACGTTTTATCAACCTCGAGTGCTACAAACCATGACACGCAGAGGCTTTATTGCATTTATTGGAGAGGCAAGATAAACCCCATCTGACAGATCCTCCTGCTCATACATCAGACAGACAGCACAAGATTAAACAATCAACCCCGGCTCACCCCCGCAGCGCCCCCGAGGCTGTGCTTCAGCTGGGACCGAGG
Source organism: Vulpes lagopus (assembly GCF_018345385.1). Classification (NCBI taxonomy): domain Eukaryota; kingdom Metazoa; phylum Chordata; class Mammalia; order Carnivora; family Canidae; genus Vulpes; species Vulpes lagopus. The sequence continues at coordinate 33,428,776 of NC_054829.1, forward strand.
GGCTGGGTGAGAGAGCTTTCACCTGGGGCCCAGAGTGTTCCTCAGGGTCTCACCCTGGTTCGGGGCTGGGCTGGAGGTGGGGAGCCTGCAGAGGAGGAAGGTGCCACATCTGCCTTAAATTTTCTTGGTTTCTAGTTAGGAAAACAAAATACTTGCCTGAGGCAACAGAGGACCACCAGGCTATGTGCAGCTGATGCTTAAAAATAAAATACTTTGCTATAAGAAACAGTTACACCATAAAACAGATTCGGAGCAATCCAGGGCATCTCTTTCCTTGTAAAATGCATGAACTCAATCAATAAACATTCTTCCTCTACAGCTTTGCAGCCCCAGGACAACCCTGCCTCAGTGGAAGAATTTCACCTTCAGTGAAAAAGGAAGTGAACTCAACCACGGTCTCAAGACTAGCAAACTGCAATTTCTCATTTCTCCCCCCCCCCACACACCACTACCCCCCCCCCCCCCAATTTAGAAGAACTGGTGCATTTGCTGCCGCTTCCCCAAGTTAGGAGACAGAGAAAGCTCAACTGAGAGTGATTTCTTCATTGAACCTCAATATTCCTCTAAATCTACTTTTTGTTGGCCCCCAGCCAAAGCCAGTTATCTTGTGATGGAAAGAAATTGTTTCAGCGTTATATGATTTGTATCTGACAAACCCGTGCACCCCGCTGATTATCAACATATTCCCGTCCTTTTGTTGCTTTCAAAGTGACAGTCTATTGATCAGTCCTCTCCCAGGTTTTGAAGTTCATGGAAAAGGACGTCTCCCACGTCTTGTTCATCCCCACTGTTCCTTGTGCTGCAGGGGGAGTGCTGGCGTTCATCTCACGTCCTTCCTCTGCCCCTTCACAGGAGGCTCAATCACCAGGAATCTTTCCGTGCCTGCCAGGCCCAAGCCAGGCCCAAGTTGGCCCTCAGGGTTTGTGGCGCAGAATGGAGTTGAGAGGAACCATGTCTCACGCCCTCCACAGAGACTTTGCCCTTTTTGTTTTTTTAAAAAGATTTCATTTATTTATTCATGAGAGACACAGAGAGAGAGAGAGGCAGAGACACAGGCAGAGGGAGAAGCAGGCTCCATGCAAAAGCCTGACATGGGACTAGATCCCGGGTCTCCAGGATCAGGCCCTGGGCTGAAGGCAGCGCTAAACCGCTGCGCCACCCAGGGATCCCCGACTTTGCCCTTTAATAAAGGACAGCGGTGCGGGGTCCTCCTGCACAGGCAGCCGGCATAGCAAGACATCGTGGCTACTCCTACCTTCCCAGTTTGCTCGGGCCTCACAACAGCCCACTGAGGCTGGGAGAGCAAGTGCTACTATGGACCTGTACAAGCGCCAGAGCTGGGCCTGGTTTGAGGCTTTGAGGAGAGACAGAGCCGGGATTTGGCCCTCGGAATTCTGGCTCCAGGCCCCGGGCTCTTCTGTCTGTCTCTCCCTGTGCCCCCCAAGCACCCCGCCACTGCAGACCCTGTGGCCCACCGCTGCTCCCACAGCACCTTGGCCCAGGGTGCTGGGGGGCCTCGAGCCTCACTCTCGTCTCCCGCCTGCTGGAGCCATGGGTGCCCCCATTGGCGCTCGCGGGGCTCCGGCCCGTGTTAAATGAGATGCAGCTTCCAACGCGGTGGTTATCCCGCGCTTAGCACCCAACCGCTGTCACCGTTACAATCGTTGATATCATTCAGTGATTCAGCCAAAGCTGAAACTGTTGTGTCTCTGAGCCGAGACTACTCATCAGTAGGTCTTCCCTCTTCCTTGACGTCATTGTTGCTCATCCAGCTCCCTGTCTGCTTCTATAAAGAACCCATCCTTCTTTATAAGCCAGAAGGATTCTTGATTCTAAGATACTTAGAAAGCCTCTTCCAGGCAGACGTAATGAAGAGAGAAAGATCCAGACCAGACACCTGTGCCATGAGAAGCTCAGGCCTCTGGCCGGCCGCCCTCCTTCATCTTCCTTTGTGGGGCAAAAACTTCGCTGGAGACTCCCATGTGGGCCGGCCGTCTGGTCCGGCCGTGGTCCCGAAGCGGCACTGCCCAGCTCCCCTTCACCCCCTCTCCATCCATTTGGGTACCAGGCTCTGCTGACGCTTCCGCCAGGACTCATTTGAGCGCTCTGGCCATGCTCACTGCCGCACCCGGGGCACGCACTTCTAGCAGGTAGGATGAACTAGCCACTACAAGGCTCCTTGCCTTCAGGCTCTCCAGGGGCCCAGGACCCTGGAACGGACTGCCTTTCCCGGAGCCTGGCTCAGGTGATGCCTTCCCTCAGCCACATCCCACCAAATAAAGCGAACTTCTAGGCCTCAAGCCCCAGGCCACGCAGAATCTGGCCACACCTCATCTCACCTTACTGTCCTACATCTGATTCACCCAGGGTGCTATGTAAAAATGGGTGCTCCTTAATTTACTTAATGAGATTCTTAGGGTGGATCCCAGGAATCTAAATTTGTTAAAAGTTTTTCAGAGGACTACAGCCCAGCCAGATATAGGAACCACTGCCCTGCACGGGGCCCAGGGAGATCCACCCCCAGCCCAGCACATGGGCCACATACCCTGCTTTGGTGTGCACCATCATCTGTGCCAAGAGCCCCAGTCTCTGCCTGAAAAATTCTCCCCATCATTCAAGGCCCACATCAAATACCCACTCCTCTGGGAAGTTTCTCATGATTCCTCCAGCCAGAAGTATGCTCGCCCTGCTCCAAACACCCATAACATTTTGTACCTCCCTTCTTGCCACTCTCCAGCCATTCCTTAAAATCTCGTTGCCTCTATTTCTCCCAGCCCCCAGACACAAGCCTAAGATGTGTCCTTGCCTCATTGCTCTCCATCCCCTCCCCATGCACTTGGGGATGAGTATACTAGTACTTACCTAAGAGGGCTATTCTAAGGAGCAATGAGTTATCTGTGTGGACTATTTCCAATTCTGCCAAGAGATGTTAGCTGTCTTAGGCTAACTCTGCCGTCATGTCATCTTAGCTCATGTTTTTATGGCATATGGTTCTGGTTCTTTATGTACATATGCTTTCTCTCTTGAATTCCTGTTGAGAGCAAGGACTACAACTCGTTCATTGTCATACTGTCCATAGCAATTGACACAATGTCATATACCAACAGGACATGAGAAATGTTGGATGAGTGGATGACAGATGGATATATCTAATTGCTTCCCTTTCATTCCAGTCTTCTCTCCATCTACTGTAATTCACTCTCAAAGAATGTATTCTCATCAGAATTTATAATTATATGTTTATTTTTTTGTGATTTGATTATCATCTGACATTTCCACCAGGCTCTAAGATCCTTGAAGACAAGTATTTTATCTTAGCTCACTCCTGTGTCCACAGGGCCTAGCACATAGTAAATACCCCAAAAAAGATTTTAAATTAATTAACCAGCAAACCCTAACTAATCCAAAATTGATTCATTAACCTACCAATGGCCTTTTTTTGTTGTTCCCTTAATTATGCTAACAGCTTGGGTTCTGAATGTTAGAGCAGTTGTGGTAAATGAGCCCTACTAGCAGCTAGAACTATTCAGTGATGCAACTATTCAGATGAGCCAGTTTGGGACATTTTCTTTTATTAACTGTATGACTGTAAACAAATGAATAACCTTACTCTTCTCATCTGTACAATGGAGATATAGTACTTACCTCACAAGGTTACTATGCACGTGAAATGCTTACTCTGGAAGTTAGTTCTTATGATGATCTAATGTTGGCTTCCAAGGAACATTACAGACTAACAAATTAAACTTTCATGAGTTAGATCATGTGCTTCTATTTTTATATGTGCATAATGATGCACTCAAGTTCTTTTTAAGATTTTATTTATTTATTCATGGGTTGGGGCAGAGACACAGGCAGAGGGAGAAGCAGGCTCCCTGCAAGAACACCAATGTGGGACACAATCCCAGGTCCCAGGATCACGACCTGAGCCAAAGGCAGAAGCTCAACCACTGAACCATCCAGGCATCCCTCAAGTTGTAATTTATAATAAAAATTATGAGCTATTTGGGCAGCCCCAGTGGCGCAGTGGTTTAGCACTGCCTGCAGCCCAGGGTGTGATCCTGAAGACCTGGGATTGAGTCCCGCGTCAGGCTCCCTGCATGGAGCCTGCTTCTCCCTCTGCCTGTGTCTCTGCCTCTCTCTCTCTCTTTGTCTCTCTCTCTCTCTCTCTGAATAAATACATTTTAAAAAACAGAAAGTTTAAAAAAATTATGAGCTGTTTATAAGGGAACAATAATAATGGAAATACAGGAATATTCTCACTTACTAGAAAACAAAGCCATCACAGATTTTACTTCCTTAAGGAAAATTTAAGCAGATTTAAAACTTTCCTCGTGGAAAAACTAAAATGAATAATTCCAGAACAAGGACAAAAAGAAGGGAATGGATCAATTCAGCCATATTCATCTTCCTGCCCTGCAACCTGTAGGCCACTCACTTTCCAAGAATTTTCATGGCAAACACTAAATATCACTATGACCCTAATAAAATCCAGAGCTCTATCCAGACTGTGCACCAAGTCACATTCAAAGTCACATGAGCCAGGGCACACATATCATTAAAAGGGCACTCACTGCTAATCTTTGCCTGCATCTCATGAAGTACTTGAAAACTGAGTCAATTCAGGGGTGCCTGGGTGGTCAGTCAGTTAAGTGTTGGATTCTTGATTTCAGCTCAGGTCATGATCTCAGGGTGGTGAGATTGAGCCTATTGTCGGGCTCCGCCCTCAGCACAGAATCTGCTTGGGATTCCCTCTCTCCCTCTCCCCCTCTGCCCCTCCCCTTGCTCTCTCTCTGTCTCTCAAAGAAATAAAATCTCTAATAAAACACACACACAAAAATAAACCTGACTCAATTCATAACTCACCATGACACATCTCAGGAGCACCTTGTCCTTTGCTCTAATGTGATGCCATCTGGGAGATACTCCTCATCTCCAGCACCAGACAAGGCCTGTGTACCTTCCTCCTGTCTCTTCCCTGCTCACTCCCTGTGCTGACTGAGTCCCTTCATCACCCCCACCGGTCCTTCCCACTTACCCTCCACTGCCCACATCACAGAGGATCCAGGACCAGGGCTGACAAAACTCTCCTTTATCAGAAGATGGCCTGGGACTGGAGGGGTCCACATAAAGGACGGGCACGGTCTTTCCTATTCCTCCTCTTTCAGTAACTGAAAATTCTGTTTTCCTTTTCTGACTACAGGTCACTTTACTGGGACTGTCAAGTAGGCCCTGGCCAAGAGGACAGCACGTGGTTCAGGTTAGGGGAGAAGCATTGGCCCAGCATTTGCCCAGTGCTGCCCCCAGTGGGTTCCTGCCTTATCAGGGATAAGACCAGACCCTGCTCAGACCCTGAGAGCTGCCTGCAGTCTTTCCAACACAACTATCTGCTTCACTTCTCCAACCTGAGTTCTGCTGTTTGCAGCCCAAGGACACTAGTCGACACCTGAAAATCACGAATCTTGTCACCATCTCCACCTGTGAGAATACGGCTGCAGCCTGGGACCAATGAACTTACGCTAACTGAAGTAGTTTCCTGTAACTCACCGTCAAACGTTAGCCTTCATGAAATCTGCCCTCTACTGCCTTTGCTCATCCCCAACAGAACCATTTGGACATCCCCAAAATACCTAACGAAGAAAGGGATAATGGTTACTCAGACATGTGGTAAAAACCTATGTTCACCTTCTAGAGGCCACATGTAACAATAAAAATAACAGGTAGCAAAGGGTCAAAATATTCAGCCCCTCCTATTCACTGGCTGTGTCCTCAGTGTAATCACTTCATCTTTCCTGAGCTTTGTTTATCTTATGTATGAAAATATAGATAAATATACCAGCTCTGTCTACTTCTCAAGGTTGCTGTGAGGCCAAAATTAGAAAATCAAATTTTAAAAATGCCTTGCGAATGATTAAATCTGCAGCCTCGACAAAAATTAAAGTCCATCACAGGCACTCTCTTCTCCTTACTGGTTCTTCCTCCCTGTCTTACCAAGTCTTCCTGCTTCCCCCTCGTCCCCAGGGTTGCTGTAGCCCACGTGAGTAGGATGGGGCTTTCTTAGCAATCATGCCAGGTCTGGATAAAATGCACATCCATGGGTATGTAAGTATCCATAGAATCTTCTCAGAAAATGTGAATTCCTAGATAGGTTGTGTCCTTCCCAATTTTTTTTTTTACAAACATGTACACAGTACGCAACAGCCTGTGGGCACATCCTCAGTGCCACTGGGAGGGATGATGAGGGCCCACTCGCAGGGGATCCCTCGGGTTTATGAGAACTGAGATTGCTGTGGCTTTCACTTTTTCTTTTTTCTTATTAGAAGCCGAGCTGGAGGCAAAATTTTCCTCACTCTGCAGTCTTGAAAGTAAGAATCATCACTCCAGTACAACTTGATTAGCTAGGGATCCTGACCAAAATCTGTAACTAAAAATGATTTCTACTCAAATTTCTTTAAAAAACAAAACAAAACAAAACAGTATTAAGAAGAAGAGTCAGGGGCGCCTGGGTGGCTCCATCATTAAACATCTGTCTTTGGCTCAGGTCATGATCCCAGGGTCCTGGAATTGAGCCCCACTTTGGGCTCCATGCTCAGCGAGGAGCCTGCTTCTCCCTCTCCCTCTGCCCCTCTCCTCCTATTCTTGTTCTTGCTCTGCTCTCTATCTCAAATAAATACATAAAAAAATTCTTCAAAAAAAAAAAAGAAAGAAAGAAAAGAAAAGAAAAGAAAAGAAAAGAAAAGAAAAGAAAAGAAAAGAAAAAAGAAGAGCCAGGAGAGCCTAGAGGAGAGGGAGCTGAGGTGGAGGCCTGAGACATGTGGACAGCAGAGGTGGAGCTGGGCACTCAGAGTGTCAGAGGCAGCCTAGAGGCAGGCCTGTGATCGGCAAGAGGCTGGTGTTCCAAGAAAGCCTGGGTGCAGCTGCTTGCTCTTTTCTTGGTGACAAACGACTGAACTGAGAGCAGGGGAATTCCCTAGGTGCAGGGCAAGTTGCTCTTTCCGGGCTGCATGTGCTGTTAACAGGGTGACAGGTATCATTTCTGAGCTCTCACTATGTGCCAAGATGCTGCCCAGAGTGCTTCTGACGCCCTGGGAAGTAGGCACTGGGATCTGTTAGGTTGTTGTCTAGATATTTATTTCCTCTCCCTGGGGGGTTATGCTCTCCTCTCCCATTCACTTGGACGATGATCAGTGAGATCCTCTCTCTCTCTCTCTCTGTCTGTCTGCAGTCTTGAAAGTAGGAATCATCACTCCAACCCTCCTTCTCTCTCTCTGTCACTCACTGGCTCCCTGGCCCGAGTGCTGCTTCGGACTTGACCCTGCCCTTCTCCCTCTCTGGGAAGGTCATCCATAGGCTGCTCTGGGCCAGTAAGATCCTCCGTCTCCACAAGCTGGACCCCAAGATCCAGAAACCAGTCCGTTAGGTCCATTAGCACTTGTTCAACCTCCAGACCTACCCAGACCCAGACGTCTTCCATCAGCTCCCCGGTTCTGCCCCAGCCCGCATCACTGTGGGTCTCTGACTCAGGGCAGGAGGACCTGGGCGTGCTCTCCTGGGCCTGTGCTCATGCCCAGGGTCTACACTGCTGGCCCGCCAGTGCACCTGCTACAGTGGAGGTCACCTGCTCCCCAGCTGTATCCCGGCCCTCCTCACTTCACTCTCCTCCCTTGCCATGCCTGCAGGACTCTCTGGGCACGTGCTCCTCCTCACACTCCCAGCAAGCCACACTTGTCTGCTTCCCGTTCTTTGAAGGCCTCAAGCAATGCCCCGTCTCAGTGTCTCCACCCATCTTTGCCCTCTGCTGGAAATACTCTTACTCAGATAACTGCGTGGATCACTCACTCATTTCCTCAAGTCTCTGTTCTAATACCACTGGATTGGAGCCAGGCCTCTCCAGCCAGCAATTATAAAAATGGCACTCCACCCCACCATCCCAAAGGCACTATCCAGACCCTCACTGAGCTTTATTTTTCTTCATAGCATATTGCCACCTGAAATATTGTATCTTTGTTTAATACATTTTCCCTACTAGAAATAAGAAATAATAAATTTTGCTTTGATGTCTGCTGTATCCCTGGTGCCCCAAAATACTGTCTGTCTAACACACAAGTATTATTGAATGAATGACTAGATGGATAATATTGAACTCTTGAACTGAAAATGAAAAGCCACAGTAAGGCCAAGGAAGCAAGGAAGGCATCCAATAGTCAGCAGAGAGGGGCAGGAAGATGGAACAGATACACAGAGAAAGGCAGAGAAAACAGGCCATGTGTCCCCAGAAAGATAGAGGGAGAGGTGGCCATAAATTACTTCCAAGGTCCCCTCCCAGGTAGTTCAGCTCCTTCTTGCCCTGGGACATAACATTAGACGTGCACACATATACCCCCCCCCCCCCACACACACACTTTACTGTAATGACTTTGAGTGAGTGCCTGAGTCTGGCTGCCTGATGACCCCACACCACCAGTGTCAGGATGTTCATTAGCATGAGGCCCTCCCCACCATCTGGAGCAGCTCCCAGCTTGAGACAGAGTCCTGTCTTCACTTCCCTGTAGGTGTCCCTGGGAAGTCTCCATCTCTCACAGCCCCAAATAGCCCTCCCTGGGCTCCTGCCGCCTGCCTGGCCACCTTGCGCAGCATCTGCAGACCCGCCACCTGCCCTCTATACTCGTCGTGTTCTGGGCCACTTCCCCTCAAAATTGCCCTGCCCAATTGCCCTGTCTGACAAGAGCACCTGTGATCTCCAGCTATTCTAGTGAGAAACTTAGAAGTCATATTTAACAGTTTTCTCCCTGCCACGTCTATCCATACAGCTTGTTAATTCTTATTAATTCCTTTTAAACACTTCCCAGAGTAACCTTGCTTTTCCATGCCCATGATTAGATCTGGTAACAGTTCATCCAGGAGTCCTCCAACCCAGAGACATCAAGCCCCCCGCATGCTCAAGTAGCCCCCACACTTCACTTTCATAGCGCTGACCACAGTCTGCACCCGCGTGTTTGGGATGGTATGTGGTTGCTGTCTCTCTGTCCCCACTAGACTATAAACTCTGCTGGGCAACTCTGAGTAAATAGCATTGGATGGACAAATAAAGCAATTTTTTCTCTTTCTTTCTTTTGTCCTTGTCCCCAGCTATAACGTAAGTTTCCTGAAGGATGGAGCTGCCTCTGTTGCTGCTTGTATCTCCCCCAGTCCCAGTGCTCGACACAAAACCAGGAACATACCAGGTGTTCAGGAAATCAGGGCGAATCGATTGCTGTGTCCCTGTCAGTCTTTCAGATGTTGGGTTTGTCTGGGGAAGGGCAAGGCTGCACCCAAGTGAGCAGTCAGGCAGCCAGGCCCTGCTGTCCCCGGGAGCCCGACAACCAGGAATGTCAGCGCTCCCCAGCAGCCCACCGGGCCGGCGGGTTTCTTTCCTTCGCCTCTCGTCCGGCAGTAATTAGAAACAGCAGTCGTCGCCGCGCTGCGGTCCCCGGAGCACCCTGCTGGATGCGCGAACACATGTAGCTGCGAGACCACCTGCCAGGAAGAGAATAGAAGAATCATTTGCTGAACATGGCAGGGGTGATGGCTAAGGGGATGAGCCACTGCATAGCAAGTAGCTGCCCCGTCTTCCCCAAAGCCCTAAATAATTTCTCCACTTGAAAAAAAAAATAGGAGAAAAAAATACACAATTAATTTTTCATGTAGATCATCCCACTTGGAAGCTTAGGGAAGAGCTGTGCATACTAAGAGCCAGACTTGAGGAGCCGCAGGCGGCCCAGCGTAGAGGGAGCCGAGGAGAGGGAGGGAAGGAGGAAACACCCCGGGCTTTTGCCTGTGGCCTCTTGTGGCCCACGGACTGCAGGACAGAGGACACCGGCTTGGTCTCTCGCCTCGAAGGTCTTGCTTTGGGCCCTGACACGCTTACTTTCACCGCCGCCTTTGCACACCACTGCTCGGATTTGTCCTCCTTCTCCACTTGAGGAAACTGAGGCATGGGCAGGTTGGCATCCTGGGCCAAGGTCACCCAGCGGCCGGGAGGCTGAGCAGGAGCCCGCACGCGGAGCCCCCTGCGCTGAGTCCAGGAGGGACCGAGAGACATGCTGGCCCCCCGGTCCCAGAGAGAGCGGGGCTCCCCCTTCCAGGCTTGCCCGCACACGCGCCAGCTCTTCCCCCTCTGCCTGTGCCCCACAGTGCGGAGCAGCAGGGCAAGAAGGCCGCTCCATTCTGCGGCTGCTCCAGGCTGCCCACCGGGGTGGCAGTCCCCTCCAGCGCGACATCTGCCACTGCTATGGAGGGCGCCACCACGAGAAAAAGGTCTGGGCCGCGCAGCCCAGCTCACCTTGGTCCTGCCACTCGGCGGCCGCGTGACCGTGGCAAAGGGCGCGCCGTCTCCGACTTCACTTCCCAGGCCTCCAGAACAAAGTACTGCGAGCCGGTAACCTCGAACAGCAGCGTGTTCCCCCACAGGGCCGCAGGCTAGAAATCCAAAGTCCGGGTGTAGGGGGCCGTGGTGCCTTGCCGAGGCTCTAAGGAAGAATCTGTCCTTCTCTCTCGAAACCTCTGGTTTATCCGAAGTCCTTGGTGTTCCTGACTCAGAGATGGGTAGGACTCTACTCTCCCTCGGTCTCCTATGGTGCTCTCCCTGTGTCCCCTCTTTCCTTGTAGGGACAGCAGTCGTATTGGATTGAGGGCTAACCCTTCTCTGGCATGAGCTCATCAGAACTAGTCTCACCTGCAACAACCTTTTTCCCCAAGTAAGTTCACATACTGAGGTACGAAGGGGTTCGGACTTCAAAATATTTGAGAATAGGACAAAGTTCAACTCATAACTACCTCTGTGTCTCCGTTTCCCCTAAAGGAAGTGAATATTACCACACATCTTGTAGGGTGTTTGGGAGGTCTGGAGAAGTTAGTATACAGGAGGGACTCAGAACAGCACCTGATACGTCGTAAGTGTGCCACAAATGTTTGTGATTAACACCGATGTCATTATAACTGTCTGTGGAAGAGGTGGAGGTGTCCCCTTTTCTCCGAGACAGCAGCTTAACAGCTCGTGCTGTCATGTAGAAACTTGCTCTTTCCCCACAACCAGGAGTTTAAATATTCAGCAGCTAGGACTTTTAGTCGCATATAACAGAGCTCTACTCATGCCGGAAGTGACAGAAAGGAGAGAGTCAGTAAAGGGAAGGAGGATGTCTCCTGGAACAAAGGCAAGCATCCCAAGAAGGCTGGAAACCCAGGTCTGGGGATGACTGTAGGGAATTCAGGGAGAGTCACACCCTAGCTCTTCGCTCTGCACAACTGCCTCACTTGCAGGTTTGGGGCCACTTACTTAGCCTCCCTGTGCCTCAGTTTCCTTGTCTGAACAGGGTGGGAATAGGGTTGTTATAAGGGTAAAATGAGCGAATATATGCAGAGTGTCTGCGTGGCACAGAGGAGCGCCTCGCGCACAGATGTCAGCTTGCTATTACTAATCTCTCTGCTTCGCTTTTCCTGCCCGCTGTTCCGTCTACGAGATGGAAAACACAGCTTGGTGACCAGTCTGGCGGTTTTCCCAAGCTTGTCCTTGTGGCCATGTGGCAGCCTGACCCATGTCCAAGACTATCTCCTCCCCTTTCCAAATTCCTTCTTCCACTGGGGTGGTATCCCCAAGTACCAAGTGTAACTTTGCTACCTAGACTTTCACCATGGCCCAAACGCACCCTCCCTACTCTTCTTGGCTTCCCAGCACCTAGGCTAAGGCTCCTATTTGTTTTTCTTGTTGACGAGGCCCTCCCAGATCTAGCCCCACCTCGCTCCCCTGCATCTCAGATCTCTCCCTTAGCCTTGCCAGATATGCTGGTTCTTTCTGTTTCTTAGGCACAGCAGACTTGTGGCCCTCCTAGCACTTTTGCACACGCCATTCCTGCTGCCTACAGTGTCTTTCCCCAAGATTTCCATATGACCTCGCCTTTCTCGCTATTCCGATCTCTGCTCAAATGTCACTCAGCTCCCAGAGACACCCTCTCTGATCTCCTATCCTTATCTCATCCTTCTTTTATTACCATCCTAGTCACACTCTATCCCATCACCGGTTGTTATTTCTTAACAGCAATTATCACTGTCTGGCTTTATCTTGTCTGTTTATGGGCTTCCTTGTTTATTTTCAATATACTTCCCACAGAACTTAAGCCTCTTGGTAGTAAAGACCTTGTTTGTCCTATTCTCCCTCATGTCTCCCAGGCCCAGAGCAAAGCCTGCTTAACATAGATGCCCACAGATATTGGGCTAATGAACCAACCTATGAAGAACTCAATTCTCGACCTAGTAGGTGAGTGGTGAGTGGGAGAGTCAGAAGTTTCTCTGCTTAGGGTAAAGTCGTTAGCGATGCTCTCCAGTCTTCCACAGCCCATCCAACATGCCAACGAGTTGCTGTCAGGCTCTGCCGACACACTAGCTTCTCAGATCCCCACAGCATGTAAGGCTTAGGGACAGTCCTTGGGAAATTCTATATCAGGTCTTTTTTCCACTTCTTGGCTTTACTTGTTTTACTCAATTTGCCAGTAGTAGAGTTTGTCAGTTGGGATTTTAAGCATCCCTAATAACATTTATTTATTTATTTATTTATTTTTTATTTATGATAGTCAGAGAGAGAGAGAGAGAGAGAGAGAGAGGCAGAGACACAGGCAGAGGGAGAAGCAGGCTCCATGCACCGGGAGCCCAACGTGGGATTCGTTCCCGGGTCTTCAGGATCGCGCCCTGGGCCAAAGGCAGGCGCCAAACCGCTGCGCCACCCAGGGATCCCCACTAATAACATTTAGTTAGAAGATCAAAAACAAGCTAGACTTTTTCCTCCTTTAGCCCTGTGCAATCAAAGAAAATCTCAATCCTAAAGCTTATTATCTAATTTTATTATCACCCAAGGATGCAAGATGATTTGTTTACATAGGTTTGGATTATTCAAATATTCCTTTATTTGCTCCGTAATAGCCATTCTTTTTCTATTGCCTTAATTGTATCTTATTAGACAACTTGGTTTTGCTATATGCTATGTGGCCTTGGGATATACTGATGCATTTAAACACCCTCACACATACTTTAATATATTAAAGTATACTACTTTAATGCATTTAAACACCCTCACACATACTTTAATATATTGTAATATATTGTCATTTAAACTCATTGTAACTTGTCTATGAGCTATGAAACCATTACAGATTACTTTCTGGGGAAGAAAAACTAAACCAAGTGAATTTTTCCCTGGATCCTCAAATGAAGACACTTTCGCTTTGAAAAGCTCTCCTCCAGCTCAACTACCCATGTTGGGCCCATCCTGTTGGAGAGAAAGAGAAGAGAAAGTAGAAATGTCCTCCACTGTCAGGGAGGTTCCAAGTAGCACAATGGCCTAAGTGTCCCAGGTGCCCTCAGAAAAGGTTTTACAGACTCTGATTACAAATGTTACTTGGCCTCTGGTCCTCACAGCAGCCTAAGAAATTACGTGCCCCAGTCTCACTCTGGCTTACTTCCCTTGCTGTTTTATGCAGTTTAGTTTCTGTGAGTTTGTTTGATTGATTGATTGATTCTGTGACCCATAAGTTGCTGACTAATCCATCTGCAAAATTAGGGATTTGAGCTGAGGCTGGGTCACTGGAATGAAACAGATTCCCACAAGGGTTGTGGAGGTCTCAGCATCCTGGGGTTCCTCTGTGGGTCTGCAGAAACTTCCTATCCCTATGAGTACCTCTTCACCCCTGCACCTCTCTGTAGCCAGAAGGTAGGGCTTTGGGGACTGAGTCCAGAGAGCCTGGGATCTCTGAGACCACCTCAGGACAGAGCACTCCTCTGGGTTCTCTGCAGAAATGGATGGGTGCCCTGAACAGTCCCCTTATTTCAGTAGGGAAGATCTAAAGCAGCTTAGTCTGACCCGATATTAATTCCCCTCTTTAATGAATTACCCAGGGGACTTCTCTTTCCCAGTTTTCCTAGTGTTTTTATGGTTGTCTTTAGATCCCTTTTCCTTCATTATTCTCTCCATCCCTCCTGGGTTTGGAGCTGGAGGAATTATTTCTCCTCTTGCTGAACCCTCACGGTTTATTGGTCACTGGTACTAACGCTTCCCTGTGGCTCTGGAGTTCCCGAATCATTTCTTCCTAATAGGAAGCAGCGGGTTTAGAGCGGTGGCATTGTCTTCTTTTCAAGTCATAAAATTTTCCTCCCTGTGATTTAAGTGCCGCTGGGATGTGGTGTGGGTCTCCCAGGAGATAAAGACCTCCCCCACTGCGAGAGTCCTGCTATTAGATTCTGGGTTTATGGTGACCTATGACCCTAGTATCCAAGCCTTCATCAGCTGGCTTGACGAAATTTTCAGAACACTTAAAAAACCCAGCTCCCACTATGTACCAATGAGGTGTTAATTAGAATAACTAACTTTAATGGAGTTGATGAAGGTCCTAAAAGCCATACAGGCCTGTGTGGCTGGCCCAGTGCCCCTCCAGAAAGCTCAGAGGCAGACCATTTTGCTGGATTGCAAGCCCTGCAAGAGGGAACAGGAAACACTTTGTCCTCCCTGTCCTTGGGCCATTTGGAGGTTGTTCCCGCAAATACCCTAGAATAGAGAGTAGAAGGCATAACTTGAGGCTATATCTAACACTAAAGAAAAATACAGATACGGATGCTGTGTCATTTATTTGAAGACCTCCTTCTCCCAGGGAATACAAAGCCTTTTACAAAACTGCCATTCTTTAACAGAGGAGGAAGAGCTATTTATAAAAATAGAAAAACCTAGGCATGGATAGAAGATAAGATAGCCCAAGGTCACATTTGGGAGTCAGGGATAGAATAAGCAAAGGTCACTGGAGGTCCCCAGAATGTACTGTATGTGGCGCTAGATTAGCTACAGGGATGGGGCTCAGGCCAGTCTCTGCAGAGCAGTCAGTGGCTGGAGGACAGCAGTGACAGCTGGCCTGGGAACCTGCTTTGCTTTGCATTTTCTCAAGGCTCTTAGGGCTGCAGAACTTTCCCTGGTTCCGGTCTACACTGTCCGTTTCCAAGAATTAGAGACTCCCATGTATCAAATGAACTGCAACATTGCTGCTCAACCTTGGCTCACAATGCTGAAATCATAATTATCCTGACACAGATTACCATAGGGGGCCCAGACTAGGACACTTGACATTCACAGGTAGGAATAGCATGACGACTTATGTAAATTACATCAAAAAATGCAAAAGAATTTAATTATTTTCTGTTGCTTTGGCAGCAACACAAAATGATTTTTCACAAAATATTTAACAAGGATTTTTTTTCATGTTGAGTCCTAAGAGATTTATTTTCTGGAGTAGCTATCCATCCATAAACAGTTAAAAGACAACATATGTAAATACAACCTGAAATTGAGTAAAATGTTGATTTTAAAAACTGCCCTTTTGTTGTATGTAAGCAACATGTAGTGGTATATGCAAAATAGCTCCTGTGCTCCATTTTGTTAAAATTTGTCATCATAGTCGTGCAATGAATGGTGGAAGGTGGCCAGTGAGTGGCGCAAATCCAGGCATTGGAGTCAGTCTCCTGGGGTAAAGTCCCAGTTCTGCCACTTACCACTTATGAGACCCTGGGCAATAATGGGACCTCTCTGAACCTTGGTTTTGTCTTGTGTAAAATGATAATAATCATCCCCACCCTGTAGAGCGGAGGCTTAAATGAATTACTTTATGTGACCCTCTTAGTTCCATGCCTGCTACATAATAAGCACTTGAGAAACAGTAATGATTATTATGAAGAGGAATGCGACAAATCTCAAATATGCCCATGCAAACCATGATGGGGTGGAGGGCAGGGGAGGGAGCATCCGGAGGGAAAGAGCAAAGCATCACTCGTGCTGGACTACAGCAGTTGGCAGTCTACAAAATGTGGACAATGCAAAAGAAAGAGGAGTACTGACTTAAATGAAAATACCAGTTCAGTAAAGTTAGGCTGCCAAATTCTTTGAAGGACATAACCGTAAGACCCACAGAGAGGACTCTAATTGTGTAAAAGTGAGAGGGAGAAAGATCATGTGAATAGTTGCTCCGACCACTCCAGCCCTCCAGTGGTGCCACAATATCTGCGTGGCATCTTGACTGAAACAAAAATATTTGGGGCAGATTTCTCCACTTAGGGCTACCAGCCCCTCTGCCCTCTGGAGCTCCTCCTGGGAGCCTCCTATCCACACCAGATCATGCCGCCTTAGATGTTTTGGCTGGATGTCTACAAGTTCCCATGGCAGAGGATTCTCTGGAATGGAAAGCATCAATTGCCCCATAGTCTATAAGTGAGGTAGGCCATATTTTAGAGAGAAACTGAAGTGCTTGAAGAAGGTTCAGACCTCACTGGTTTGAGCAGGTCATGAGAGAAGTTTCCATGAAGTGAGACCATGTCTCAAAAGTGCCTTGATTTCTCAGTTCTTACTTCAAAAAGGATGTAATAGGCCAGAATCAACCTTCTGCATCCCCTTCCACAAGAAGAACAACTTTGGCAGTGGGACCAGAATATTAGCTTCATCAGCTAAGGTCAAGGGTCATCTTGACTGAGGCAGAGCTCCTTGTCCTTCCACCTAAGCGGCTCTCCTGGGGCGTGTGAATGGGCTGAGGGATCCCTGGCACAAGCCAGTCCTGGTCCTTAAAGACAGTCTTACTGTTAGGCTCAGCAGGTGAACATGTCTCCTTGGCAGGAACAGTAGCCTAAGAACTGAGTCTGTTACGTGGAAGACTTCACCTCTGTTTCAATTCTCCCTCCTAGAGGATGAGGATAATAATAGCACATACCTCCTAGGATTATTTCAAGGAGGAGATAGTATATCTAGAGTGCTTGGAATAGTATCTAGCATATTCAATAAGTGTCAACAAATAAATGTCACTTAGTAAATAACTCTCAATAAATGTCACTGATGATCATGATGAAGGAGAGAAAGAAGGGTATGTTACTCAACATCAACTAAATCCAAATTCCTCAAAAGAATTGTCTTTCAGAATTTAGTAGGAGAAAAATTGTTTTCTCCAAGATAAACTGATGAGAATATAAATTTGGATTCTCAAATTAAATTGTAGTCCTCAGTTACCACTATGTTAACTCTAGTGTTTAAAATATTTGCTTTTTTTTTTTTTGGTCCTGATTTCTATTTTATTAGTCTTGTCTTTTATGTCCTTTAGTGTAAACTGCCTAGAATTCCTGTTAGAAGAGGTGAGATATAAACGATAAAGTAAAAATAAAGAGAAGACACTCCATAAAAGTTTGCTGAATTTATTGAATTGTTGAAACTTTCGACATAAACCAGACTGCTTCTGAAAAACGAGTAAGCACAAGAGAGAGCAATAAGAGAAAAA
The DNA here is from genome assembly GCF_018345385.1 of Vulpes lagopus. Lineage (NCBI taxonomy): Eukaryota > Metazoa > Chordata > Mammalia > Carnivora > Canidae > Vulpes > Vulpes lagopus. The sequence continues at coordinate 33,446,100 of NC_054829.1, forward strand.
CATTCTTCTTATTTTCTTGTTTATGTATCAAAATTCTACCTAGGAGAGGAATCCCATTTCTCTCATTTCCTGTAGCCATAATGTAAATCCCCTTTTCCTTATGAGAGGATCTGAGAATCTGTGTGAGGGCAGATGCTTCAAGAGGCTAAGAGTACAACTTACACACCATCTGTTCATCCTCTGCCTTGAGGCAGGTGCCATTTCTTGTTGGAGTGGCAACTTCAAAGCTAATTTCAGCCCTATCTTTTATCACTCTTCCGCCACTGCCTTGCCCTGCCTCCTGGAGAAGAAAGAAAGAAAGAGAGAGGGAAAGAGAGAGGGAAGGAAAGGAAAGGGTAGGAAAGGAAGGAAAGAAAGAGAGGGAAAAAAAGAAAGAAAAACACACCTGCATCCTCAAGGATCAAAGAGACGTCATTTGAAGCCATTCTTGAGGTTGCTATGGCAATGAGTAATTCTGATCATGGGTGTGCAGGAGCCACTGGTGGTGGGGAAAGCGATGAGTTACAGAGTTGTGGACCGATGGGTTCAGAGTGCCTCCCCAGTTGAGAAAATGCCTGGCTTGCTCAGCTCATTCTCTGCACTCCTGCAAAGCCTTTCTGATGGAAAGCCAGCCTCTCCACACTCAATTTAAACATTACCTGGCCCTTGTCACACCTCCAGAATGCTCTGGGGCTCTGGTGAAGTCCTTTTCTCATTATGCTTTAATGGGCCCTACAATGATGCGCTAAAGGAGTGGAACAATTTGCCTTTGAGGGTTTTGAGTTCAGCTCAAATTGAAGAGGAGCCCAATTTCTCCTCTGATGGATCCCTGGGGGGACTGCCTTTCCTAATGTGTCCCAAAGCTAGACACTTCTGAGTCTGGTTCACACTGGGACTGGCTTCCCCCTGTTTGGGAAGTGATAATAGGGTATTTTAAACAGACATGGTTCAAAGTCTAACTGCACTCTGAGGACGTTCTTCTCCAAAGCTTTTTCTTCATGTATTTGCCCAGCCTGCTTCACCCACCACTGTCCCCTAAAACTATGTGCTTTTCTCATTTTGAAAAGGGTTTGTGACATCCACTAGGTCATATTTACAGGGTCTAAACACTGAGCCAACTATTTGTGCTGACTAACAAGAATGGGCAAGGAGAACAATGAAGTGCAAACAGAAGGTAGACAGAATATCTCACGCCCAGGCTCTGGGCCGCCAGGGAAAACTGGAGGTGGGTGGAGCCAACGCACATTCCTAGCCCTACTCTCCTGACTGGCTCTCCTACAAAGTTGGGAAGGCAAAAGACTCTTTTTCCCAGTCTTCCTTGAGTGTAACAATGGCCATGTGACATCGTTCCAGGCAATGATGTCTGCTAAAAGCCTTCTGGAATGTTACTGTTTTTGTAAAAAAAGTACAAGTCCCCCCCCCCCCCCCCCTTACCAATAAAGAATGTGCTCCAAGACCTCCACTGGGCTCCTGAAACTGTGGATAGTACCAAAACTTATATACACTGTGGTTTTTTTCCCTATACCTACGTACCTATCACAAAGTTTACTTTATAATTAGGCACAGTAGGGGTTAGCAACAATAACTCATGTTAAAATAAAAAAATTATAACACTATTACTATATAAAAGTTATGTGAACGTGGTTCCTTTCTCTTTCTCCCAAAATATCTTATTATGCTGTACTCGCCCTTCGGCCGTTTCTTGTGTTGATGAGAGATGATAAAATCCATCAAAAGGAGAAACATCTGTTTCCAGGCTGCTGTTGAGCAAGGATAACTGAAATGCAGAAAGCAAAACTGCAGATAAGGGGACTACCGTGTCACCTTTTTGTTCCTTCGGCCTTCTTCCTTTTTTTTTAAAGATGTATTTATTATGATAGACATAGAGAGAGAGAGAGAGGCAGAAACATAGGAAGAGGGAGAAGCAGGCTCCATGCACCGGGAGCTGGACGTAGGATTCGATCCCGGGTCTCCAGGATCGCGCCCTGGGCCAAAGGCAGGCGCTAAACCGCTGAGCCACCCAGGGATCCCTGGCCTTCTTCCTTTCTTGAATGAATACGTGATGGCCTAAACAGCCTGTGACAACCATGAGGGCCTCGCCAAGAGATCCCCGGGCCTTAGCCCTGGCAGCATCAAACCTCTACATCAACACCGGCAGTGAACTATCTCCAGACTTCCTTTTTGAGAGGAAAACAATCCCTATTTATTTATTTATTTATTTATTTATTTATTTATTTATTTAAACCGTTGTAGTCATATTTTTCTTTTACCGATGGCTGAATGCTTTCCTCATTGAAATAGTCTCTCTCATTTCCATATTCTGACTCTCAAAATGCAGATGCACAGGGAGAAGCCAGTGAAAGCCCACTTCTTGAAAATTTTAAACTCAGAGCTATCTAATTTGAATCACTTGGCTGTGCCCAGTGATATTCCATGCATCTTTTCTGCTGTTTCTAAAAATTGGCGAGCCTAGGATTTTCTTAGAGCTTCAGAAATTCTGCTGTGTGCTATGATAAATAAAGCAGTATCTCAATGTTTTCTGACCAAACCATTTTGAAAGGGAGGAGAGAAAGAGCAATGGGAAAGATGGCACAGTAGAATGATAAAGTGACATACCTCTACAATTTTCTGCAGGAATTGAAGAAAAGCCACTTCGATAAGCAGAATTTGTAAATGGTACAATCATGAAGAGAAAAACAGGACCCTAATCCCCCCCTTTTTTTTATAAGGCTTAGTCTCAACATTTCAATCTCCTATTCCTTGGAGACTTCTTCCCCAAAGAAGGAAATTCAAGAAGGAACGAGAATAGGTTCCATCCCTAAACACAACAATGGAAGATTTATAAGACAGATTTTTCCAAACTACTCTTAGTGCATTATGTTTACTAGTGATGTTGGCACTTGTTCTGTTCTCTCTGTTCCACCTCCTGGACCCTGGACCCCTAGTTCATTCAAAGGTAAGGGTCATTTCCTCCAATGGCAAAGAAAACAGGGGATGCAAGCACCTACTTCCTCCCTAACATCACCCCTCTACCACATACCCAGACCAAACAAAAATAAGGTGAATCAGACTCCCATTCTCCAGGTTTCTCATCACTTTCTGGTTTCTCCAAAGTTCTTCTTCAACTTTCTTTTAAGGGCATTTTTCTCTCTAAAGATGTGTAGATTCCTTGGGAAACTTTTCTTCCTCCCAGATTTGTTGCCTCATATATGATCCCAGGTTCTGAAAGAAACCACGGAAGACCCAGAGCACCTGATAAATCTACTTCTCTGTGCCCTTCTCAGACCTAGGGTAAAATCTTTTCATACATTTTATCAGATACCATCTTTAGACAAAGAAGCCTTGCTACCTTGGGACCTCAGAGTGGAAAGTGTGATAGCTGGGCCATTTGGGTGATTTTCTTTTAGGGGATCAGCTAGGAAGTGCTATCAGAAGGGTTTCCCTTTTATATATTCTCTGGGTGAAGGAATAATATGACACAAAATGCACTTGAGAAAGTCTTTTCACCTATTCATCAAAGGAAAAGATAACTCTTCAAATGATTTATTGTTTTTTTTACAGATTTTTTATTTATTCATAAGAGACACAGAAAGAGAAAGAGACAGAGACACAGGCAGAGGGAGAAGCAGGCTCCCTGCAGGGATCCTGATGCAGAACTCGATCCCAGAACCCCAGGATCACGACATGAGCCAAAGGGAGACACTCAACCACTGAGCCATCCCAGGCATCCTCTTCAAATGATTTAATGAGAGATATTTTTCTATCCCATTATTTAACAAAATACACTGAATGACTGCTACGTGCCGGGACTAGACATACCAAATAAGACATGGACCCTGTTTTTGAGTCACTTACAATGTGATGGGAGATGTACGAACTGAAACATCATAATGTGGTAGGATAAGTACTAAGACAGACAGATGGATAGGAAGAGCATGTAAGTTTCGAAAAGAGCGTGTAAACTGAGTAGACGTCAACTAACCAAAAGAGGAACTCTAGAGCAGAGAGGAGAGAACATAGTCCTGACACAGGGACACTGAGGTAAGAGAGTGGTCCTGGAGTGGGAGAGGCTGCTCAGGCAGTGCCAAGTGAGGGGTTGGGAGCACTCTTCCACTGCCCAGGAGCTATGTGGGCCCATGGCTGCCAACACGAGGGCTCTGTATCACCCATACCCCCAGGAAATTGGAACATCTCTTCATTTAAACCAAGCTGTCTATAGGAACCAAGTCCACCCACACCAAGCCTACCCCTTCTAGCTGTCCTAGAGAATATTTCCCTGCAGTGCCAGGCTGGACAACTACAAGATTTAAAAAAAAAAAAAAAAAAAAGGACACGTAGGCTGGGAGGTGATTCATATAGTAGAGATTATATATTTCTATACAATTATTTCTTTAGAGGCTGAATGGCCAAACTCCATTGTATTGAAGTGTCATACATTATTGAGCCAGTTCCCCTATTGTTGGACATTTGGGCTGTTTGTCACTAATGGTGCTATCGTGATCCATTAAAGAAGTTTGAAGCAGTAGTTTACGTGATGTATTCAAATTAGCCACCTGAAAGATCTTTATTTTTCCTCAACCTTTAAAAATCTACCTTAACTTCATTATGATTTTTGCCAAAATGAACAACAAACCCCACCTCTGTCCTGTTGATTAGAGCTCTGACTTTGTTTCACTGGCCTGCACAAGCCAGTGGTTTGATTGCTCATGACAGGAACTTCCCAAAGACCCATCAACTCTTCAAAAAATATATCAACAGAGGGTGTCATAAGGTTCTTTGAATCCCTCTCCTCCAAATCCTCACCTTGCTGTTTTTACCAACCCTGGATCATTCTTACCCAATCCTAAGCAAATATCCTCCTCCTCCTAACCCCCCCTTAAAGACCAACCTTAGACTAAACTGCCATTCTCACTAAGTTCTGACTTTCCCTTTCCCTTTCTGAGACATTGCCAGATTTCCGAGGTGGTGGTCTCCTCCGTGGCAGAAAGCCGGAAGCTCAGTTTTGTCTTAGCAGCGGGTTGCTTTGGTGATATTTAAGGAGCCAGGTACTGCCAGGATCTGCACATTTTGCACTGTGATATCTTCAAGCTGCCTTTTGGAAAGATTTTACTAGCTGGTAGGGCCACCAACACAGCACAGGTGTGCCCATTTTCCCATCTTCTCATCAATATAGTTTTTTTTTTCCCACTGTCTTTCATATATACTAATTTGAGAAGCAAAAGAATCAAATCCTCATTGTTATTTGTATTTATTTACTATTTGATGAGCTGGACCATATACCGTGAGCTCTGAAATTGGACAGTTTGGATCCTCTTACTGTAGCCATGTTCATCTTGGCTCTGTGCTTTAGATTCTACTTCTGTGAAATGCGGTGCATTAGTCTGAGTTCTCCAGAGAAATAAAACCAATAGACATTTTTTTCCAGAGAGAGCAATAATTTTCAAAGAGAGAAAGAGAAAGAGGAGGAGAGAGGGAGAGAGGAAGAAAGAGTGTTTGATGGATATACTGTAAGAAATTGGCTCCCATGATGACAGAGACCAAAGAGCCCCCAGATCTGCAGTCACTAAGCTGGAGACTGAGGAGAGCCAATAGTGTAAGCTCTAGTCTGAGTCCAGGGCAGGAGGAAACTGAGGTCCCAGTTCAGAGATGGGCAGATAAAGAGAATTCATCTTACCCAAATATTATTCCATTCAGGCCTTCCATGGACTGGATGAAGCCCACCCGTGTTGGGGAGGCCAATATGCTTGACTCGGTCTACCAATTGAAATGTTACTATCATCCACAAACACTGTTACAGAAAGACTGGAAATGATGTCTAACCAAATAGCTTGGCAACTAACTCATGGCTCAAACAAATTGACACAGAAAATCTACTATCACATGGGAGTAATAATCATCCCTGCTGAAGAAAGGGTTGTTATGGGCATTAAATAACACTAGTAAAGCGCTTAGAATGGTGCCTGGCACATAGCGGGCACATAGTAAAATATTTAGATACTGAGATTCATCCTTTTATATAAGAAGAGGAAGATTCTATTACAAATGCTGAGTTTAGGGGTGCATGGGTGGCTCAGCCAGTTAAGAGTCTGACTTTGGCTCACTCAGGTCATGATCCTGGAGTCCCAGGATCAAGTCCTATATCTGGCTTCCTGCTCCAGAGGAGGGTCTGTTTCTCCCCTTGCCCCTCCTCCACTCACTCTCTGAAATAAATAAAATCTTTAAAAAATAAATGTTGAGTTTAGCTTTCAACTCTTGAAAGATTTTTATTACACCATTTTCTAAATGCCTTCATGGTGTTAGTATGTCATAATTGTATGGTTGATCAAACCAATTCTAGACTTTCGCTCAGAGGACAAATGTGGCCTAATCGTAGGAGGTCAGTGTCTGAGCAGGGAAGGCACCTGTAGTTAGTGGGTTGCTCCCCAGCTATATGGCCCGGTTAGGGGTCCCACCTGGCTGGGAAACGGGCATAATGAGCTCCTGTTGATTTATCACCCACCTGCTTTAGTTAAAAATGTAAATGGCAATTTTCTTCTAAATGCAAATCATAGGCCCACTCACTAAATTAAATAATTTGAATGACAATGATGTGGAGAAGAAAATGAGGATTCTGGTTTTTCATTAAAGAAAAAAGCAAGGAGGAAGGGAAGGAAATAAGAGTGTCAAACCAGGCAGGATCCCTGATGATGGCTTAATGGCTCCCAAAAATTGCAATAAAAGGATCTAAAATTACAGCACCAATTTCTCCAAAATGGCCCTGAGACATTCAGGTATTCATATATGTAGTCTTTGAACTAGAAAAGATATTCAAGATCTCAGTTCTCTGTTAAAAAAACCATTCAGTGACTCCCCATCCCCCTGCACCTGACTTGAAATTCGAAGTTGTAAAAAAGGCTTCCACTAACCATTGGATCTGACCCTGCCTTCACATCGTCCTTTCTCAGATTTGGAGGGAAGAAAACCTCACATCTGTCACATTGTCAACCACCTTAAGGAGTTGCTCAGTCACCGTAAGGACACACTCCTGTGTCCATGCCAAATGATACTCTTTCTGCTCCAAGACCCCCCTCCAGGTGACACCCATCTACATTTTCAGAGAAGAATATCATTTCAGATATTTTAACAGAGAGAATTTTAAATGGAGAACCTATAGATATTTTGCTTTCAGTGTACTTATTAATTAAAGGATTCAAGATTTTTTTTCATATTACTAAGCCCTGGTCTCATTCTCCCATGTCAGAACTAAGAGGAGTTTGAATCATAGGAGGACACCCTCAAGCATTTATTTTGAATAATGAGGCTCTTCAATGAGGTAAAGAAGAAAATTAGAGATCCTGAGAGGGAAAGAGGAAGACCAGGAAGGAGAAGTTTGGATAGCTGTGGAGTTGAGAGTATTTCCAGACATCTAGCTGGGGAAAGCTCTTGCTCTCACACCTACCCTCCCTCCTTCCTTAGTATGTCAGGAGTCTCCAGGACCACATCAGCATCAGTGTTTTGCCCGGAGGACTCACATGATTCAGTGTTTAGTCATGCTCAAGGCTAAGATTTATTACAGTGAAAGGATACAAAGCAAAATCAGCCAAGGGTAACGAGACATGAGCTTTCAAAAGTCCTATCTCTGCGGAGTCATACAGGACACACTAAATTCCCTCAGGAACAAATCTAGACTACCAGGGGAGCTTAGCAGAGACTCAGTGCCCAGCGTCTTTCCTGGGGGCTGATCATGCAGGCACTGTCTGCCTAGCATGCTCCCAAATTCTGGGCTCCCAGAAGGAGAGCAGTTGTGGAGCATAAACCACATTGTTTGCACGAACAATTTAGGTATAGTGAGCAACTTATCAGTTGGGGTGATGGGAACCCTCTTGAATGGCAAGCTCACTGAGGCCTCCCTTGCAAGCTGGCCTCTTAAGCCACAGCCACATCTGGTCTGCTCTGGTAATTCTTTCTGCATATATTTCTGAGTCTGCTCAATGTCCCCTGCAACACTCACCTGCATCAGGTGTTCCACTCAGGGGACTGAGGACACTGCTGAGGCCCCTCTGAAAAGGGCAAACAAGTCTGCTTGCCAAAGCCATACATTTACATATGCATACATTTCAAGTTACCTTTTCTTCCTGTGGTGTCTGACAAGATTTCTTTGCCACATTTCACCCAGGCCCGCTTCTCCCTACCTCACTCCACACCATCACTCCAGGAATCAGGTTTGCTGGCTGGGTGGTCTAATGTTCTGCTTGGCCTTTGGGAGTAAGGGTGGAAGCCCCTGGCCACTTCTTTCTCCAGAGGAGGAAGAGTTCATTCATCAGGTGTTTACTGGGCATCTCAGGCCAGGGAATAGACCACAGGAAGCATGGAGAGTGATATGCAAATGGCCCCAGCAGGAAAGAGCCTCATGTGAGGGTAAATCACTCTGGAAATCACACCTAGAAGCATAAGGCAGGGGTGAAGAGAAGAGTCTGGGGTCTGGGTTCAGGTTCTGAGTCTGCTCTTTGCTAATTGTGGGGTCCCAACCTCTGCATTTGCAAGGTGATGGTATTAAACTCCACCTCATCTTTCTTGGGAGGAATAAATGAGAAACTCAACTGCAAAGTGCCAATTCTCTTGCCTTTCATCTTTTCTCTGCTCTAAAGAGCTCTAGATCATCTCTGCTTCTTTCAATAACTAAATTCCAATGTTAAAGGCGCTAGAAAACAGCTCTGTAGTGTAAACAATAACCCTACCTCACCCTCCCAGCAAGGATTATCGACCTGGAGGAGGTCTGTTTGCTCAGCAGGAAAAGGCTCTGAATATAAAGGCTCCCACAGAAATCCCGGAGCCCCAGAAAGCTAGACTAAAAGAGAAAAAGTTTAATCAAGTTTGAGAGTTGATCATAATCAACAAATATTTATCATAGCCCTCTTCCTGGGATGGGTATGGTGAGGAGATATGAGAAGTGAGGGATGAGACCTAGCCGTCTTTGTTCCTAAGGGAGATGGAATGCCATTAAGAAGAGGAACTTCAGGGCATTGATTTTGTATCCTGCCACGCTACCAAATTGCTGTATGAGTTCTAGCAATCTTGGGGTGGAGGCTTTTGGGTTTTCTATGTAGAGTATCATGTCATCGGCGAAGAGGGAGACTGTGTGGAGGTTCCTCAAAGAGTTAAAAATAGACCTGCCCTACGACCCAGCAATTGCACTGTTGGGGATTTACCCCAAAGATTCAGATGCAATGAAACGTCGGGACACCTGCACCCCGATGTTTCTATCAGCAATGGCCACAATAGCCAAACTGTGGAAGGAGCCTCGGTGTCCATCGAAAGATGAATGGATAAAGAAGATGTGGTCTATGTATACAATGGAATATTACTCAGCAATTAGAAACGACAAATACCCACCATTTGCTTCAACGTGGATGGAACTGGAGGGTATTATGCTGAGTGAAATAAGTCAATGGGAGAAGGACAAACAGTGTATGTTCTCATTCATTTGGGGAATATAAGTAATAGTGAAAGGGAATATAAGGGAAGGGAGAAGAAATGTTGGGAAATATCAGGAAGGGAGACAGAACATAAAGACTCCTAACTCGGGGAAACGAACTAGGGGTGGTGGAAGGGGAGGAGGGCGGGTGTTGGAGGGGAATGGGTGACGGGCACTGAGGTGGACACTTGACGGGATGAGCACTGGGTGTTTTTCTGTATGTTGGTAAATTGAACACCAATAAAAATTAATTAAAAAAAAAAAAAAGAAGAGGAACTTCAGACACGTGGGGAAATTAGACCACTGTCTAGAACAGAATGAAATCAAAAGCCTGGATATAGGGAGAACACACTCTACAGTGTGCTCAAAGAATAGTTAGGAAACGGGGAAAATGTTATCTGGGTCTTTGTGATAGGTGGCTCATAAGAAGGTCCCCAACATCACCACCTCCAGTATTCAAGCCCTTGGTAATACCCTCCTGTGTGGGCTGGACCTAATGACTTGGTTCTAACAAAAAGGATGACGCAGAAGTAATGGGATATCACTGTGACATTAGGTTATTAAAGGACTATACCTTCCATCTTAGATGTTTACTCTCATGTGCTCTCTCCCTTGCTCGCTTCCCCGGAGGAAAGCCAGTTGCCATGTTGTAAGATGCCGGAAGGAGAGGCTCCCATGGTGAGACCTGAGGTCCTCTTCCTGCCAGTAGCCAGCAAGGACCTGAATACTGCCAATGATCACGTGAGTGAGCTTAGATGTGGTCCCTCTAGTCAAATGAAACTGCAGCTCTGGCTCACTGCCCGCTGTCTCAGTACCCAGGACGTTCCCACTCTGAGCCCTTCCCTCTGCCCTCACTCTCTCCCCCAAGTCTCTGGGGCCATAAAACTGCCTCTTCTTCAGGAGCTTATTCAAGAACAAGACAACTCTCACATTTACACTGATCCATCTGCCCCTGACTGGTATGCCTTTCCACAAGCGGAAATGGAACAGGGCCAGTCATTACCTTTTCCAGTTTTAGACTCTTGCTTATATCATTGAAGTCCATGATTTATGGTTGAACTCTTTCATTCTTAGTTTGTTGCTTTAATTAGCTACTCTGACACCTGGTAGCTAGCTCAGTGCTTTCTCTCCCAGCTCAGCTGAGCCCCTGACAACAATCACAAAGGTGTGGAAGGAACAACCTCTGTAGCCTAGGCTGGACTCTAGCTGGAGAAAATGAGAAATAAGAGCCCCAAGTTCAGCTTATCACTGAGAAGATGAATTCCAGAAAAGGAGACCAAAGCTCCTGGATGGAAATAGCGGATACAAAGTGTGCTCCTTGTCATCTGAATGTCATCGTCAGTAAGTCTTCCCTTATTTTTAGAGCTTCACCCACTCACAGACAGAAGCAACCCCTGTCCCCCAGGAACCCTGCTGTCCTGATGACTTTGCTATGCTCCTTGGACCGGCATCATCGGCATCACCTGGGAGATTGTTTAAATTGCAGACTCTCAGGCTCCATTCAGACCTACTGTGTCACAATCTGCACATTAACAAGAGGCCCAGGTGAGTGGTATGCACTGGTTTAAAGCAGCCTGACAGACTCACACATTTAAAAATAAACAAGAACAAAATCTTAAAATAATTGCATTAATAAGGGAAGTTGAGAATTGGGATCAACTGATTAATTTATTTTTATTTATTTTTTTCAACTGATTAATTTAATCATTCATCCAATTATTTATCTGTTAGTTTTAAAGCCCATTTATTGACCTTCTGCACTGGACATACACAACTGAAAAAATATATATATACAGCCTTGCCCCAAAAGAACTTAGAGCTGGAAGGAGAGTCAGACATGTATATAGCCAAAGAAGAAGAGCTATTACAGGTCTACTATGGAAGTATTTACTGGTATAGAGAGGCACAAAGAAGGGAACATTCCACACAAAAGGTATGAAGGGTCAAGAAAAGCTTGAATCGAGTCTTGTATATGAGTATACCCAGGGCAAGGAAGGACACTCCTGGCAGAGGTTTCTAAAAGCTTGGCCCATTTGGCCAATAGTTTGGCGTGGCTATGGAATGGAAAAGCAAGGTGTATTTGGCAAAAAATGATGCTGGAGCAGACCACAGAGCAAACTTGTGAAGGCCTGATGTACCCATGCTAAGAAATTTGGAATTTCAGCTGTAGGGATCTATGGACGATATCTTAGGTTGCTTTTGCCTGGAAGTAACAAAAGAAAGATCCATCTAAAAGTGGCTTCAGGGCAGCCCAGCTGGCTCAGCAGTTTAGCACCGCCTTCAGCCCAGGGCCTGATCCTGGAGTCCCAGGATCGAGCCCCACATGGTGCTCTCTGCATGGAGCCTGCTTCTCCCTCTGCCCTCTGGACTGTGTCTCTGTCTCTCTCTCTCTCTCTCTTTATCTCATTGTGTCTCTCATGAATAAATAAAATCTTTAAAAAAAAATAAAAATAAAAAATAAATTTAAAAAGTGGCTTCAATTGTAAAGACGTTTAATTTTCTCATATAATAAAAAGTCCAGCAGTATAAAGCCGTAGGAGCTCATCAATGTAGAGCTCTGGGTCAGCTTCCTTCCACCATCACTATACAGGAGTCCAGGTCCAAGCATCACAGCCTCAGCACACAAAATCCCAAAGCAAGAGAAATGGAATTCCTCTCACTTGTGTCTTTTATATTAAGGAGGAACTTGTTTCCCAGAAGTCCTCAGAAGGAACTTGTTTCCCAGAAGTCCCAGAAGGCACAAAGAAGGGAACATTCCCTTCAGAAGTCTTCCCCTCAAGTCCAGTCAGCCAGGGCATATTCCTATGCCATAGCTGCAAGAGAATCTGGGAGGGTGAATTTTGGGCACTTTGGGCATCTCCATTGGAAACCATCACTCCCAATGAGGAAGAATGGTATTGGAAATGACTGAGGGAAAAAAAAAGGAAATGACTGAGGAACAGCAAATAATAGTATCAGCCACAGATGGGTGTTAAGCAGGGCAATCATGTAACAAGATTTACATTTGGAAGACAGCTCTCTTGGCAGTGTGGAAGAAGAGCTGGATGGGGAGGTAACAGGTTAAAGATCCATGGGAGATAATTCTATTAGAGGCCCCTGGAGGAGCAAATTTCTCCATGTACCCAAATGAAACATCCCCCTGGAACCCAAAAAAGTAGTAGAGGGGAATTTTCAGGAGTTGAGGTGCTACATGAGCCTGTGATTTCTGTATTATTACAATTCCTGTAATCTCATTTCAACCTGCTAGTTGAAGAGGCTTGGGGAAATCTGGACATAAGACACATTGGAATTCATTTGTTTCCCTTAAAACAGTTGTCTCTTGAGTAATACAGGTTTGAACTGCACAGGTCCACTTATATGCAGATTTTTATAATACAGTACAGAACTGCAAATGTATTTTCTCATGATTTTATTAATAGCATTTTCTTTTTTTCTAGCTTACTTCATTATAATAATACAGTATATAGAGGACCTTGGGTGGCTCAGTTGGTTGAGCGTCTGACTCAATTTCAGCTCAGGTCACATTCTCAGAGTTGTGAGATTGAGCTCCGCATCGGGCCCCATGCCGGGAATGAGGTCTACTTGAGATTCTCCCTCTCCTTCTCTCTTTGCCCTCTCCCCTTTTCTCCCTCGTAAAAAAAAAAAATAGAGTATATAATACATAGAACATGAAAAATATGTGCTAATCAACAGCTTATCCAGTCAACATAGACTATTAGTAGTTAAATTTCAGGGGAGTCAAAAGTTATACTTGAATTTTCTATTGCACCCCTAGCCCTCTCATTGTTCAAAGTGAACTGTATGGTGACAGTTAATACTAAGCAGCTTTATGTTGGGAAAGCTCATAAAGGCTTCCTTGGGGCCAACTGATGTAAATGCTTAAAAGGGCTTATAAAACTGAATTTCCAGAAAACCTTTCAGCCCAACCTTTCAACAGCTGTCATATATACAAGTTACTTGGAAAGATTTTTTCAAAAGGCTAAGACATAAACTTCTGGCCTTTGAGAGCTTGTTCCTGGTTTGAGGAACAAGACTTATAGACATGGATAGTACAAGATAATGTTCTGATTAGGGATGTTATAGCTGTAAGGGACCAAGGCCAATACAAATAAAGGACAGGGGGTAGGAGATTGTGAAAATCATGCCAGTCAAGGGTAGGAAGTGAGGTAAAGCAGAGCCTCAATGACACTAGAAATCACCAAGAGCTGCAATCCTTCTATCATCTTTCTGGGGGAACATGGTCACTTATGCCCATGTGTCTCTATATTGATTCCATCCTCTTGCTTCTTTTTTAAAAATTAGCTCTTTCTGCTTACTGTTTCTGCACAAAGTCCAACATGATCACCCTAGTACTGGGATCTGTGTGGCTTTTCAGGTCCAGTGCCTTATCCCACCTAACTACAATTTCAACACTTGCAGCCAGGCCATGTCATGGGCAGATGATCAACCTATGAATGAGGCTCCTTAGGGTCAAGTGTCTCTCTCTACTCTTCTCAGCTAGGGTCTCAATCATTGGTGACAATCAGGGTGGGGAGAGAAGCAAAACCGGATATGCCCAATACAGCCAGCCAGCCAGGATCCAGTCTATGTTGAAATAGATACTTAGAAGGCCTAAGGATCTAGGGGCAGACAATTTGTGTAGCTGATGAGGGCATAGAGTTTTCTCATCTGAAGTGGAAACATTTCTCTCCTTTTCACATCATTTCTGTTTTCCAAGTTTTTCCAAGATGAGAATAAGACCCCAAAAGTAGGAACATGAAGAACATCTAACTTCCCAGGCCACTAAGGAGGAGAAACAGGATCACTGGGAACCATATTTCTAAGGCCATAGTTTCTGGGCATTGAAGTCATTTCACTCCTCCAAACCTCATTCCCTCATCTAGAAAATGAGGGACTGTGCTGAATGATTTCTAAGCTTCCTTCCAGCTGTGTCATTCTGTGACTGTGGGCTTTTTTCTATGAGAAGCAATCCTTCTCATTGTAGAAAGAGGGCATCATTACTCATTTGCTAAAGTACAATGTTTTGTCAGCATTAATCACCTCTCATTTTTAGAAAATAATATGAGATCCTAACTCTGAAGTGTAATTAAAAAGAAAAAAAACCCAGACAGAGACCTCTGCAGTCTATTCTGGTGGCAGTGGAAGAAAAGATGCTGAAAAATCCTCGGGATGTAACATCTGAAATGATAACCTTCCACGTCATTAGCCAGAAAAAGCTGAAGGCAGTTTCAGGATCTCGAGCCTGGGGGAACTGCAGTTAATGAGGCTGGGTTACTCCCGTGACTCTAGAGGTCAATGACAGAACTGAGGATTGGACAGATGGAACTGCAGAAAACTGATAATCAGGAGGGCTTATGGAGGAGCACTTGTTACTGTGGGCCTCTGAACTTTCACTTGGACTCAGTCTCTCAGCCGGAAACAGGCAAACCCTCTTGCTGCTTCCCTAGAAGAGGCAGGTTCCTGACTTGGAGCTACTGTGACCACTTGACATCCATCACAGCCCAGCTGTCACTCATGATAAGCACACTGGACTCTCTCACATGGGAGTAAATTAGCTTGACCTTTAGGAGAAAAGGAAAATACGTCACCTTTCTACCACAAGCCATAGGCAGATGGCCCCTGCTATAAAGAATGATCTCATTGCACAGCTTTTCAAGGAGGTAGACAAGAACCCCCAAAGAGAGCTGAGAATAAAAAATTGAGGTCAGAGCAAAGGCACACAGCATGAAGTTTAATCCCCTTTGGCTTTCCACGAAGCTCTCACAAGTACCATTTTCTCAGGGTCTGATCTCTCCCTCCCTTTCAACCTTTCTTGGGCACCTAATTAGCTTAGAAGGACAGCCACGGTCTTTTCTGTCATTAAATTAGATCTGGCAGGAAAGCCAGCAGTGCTTGACAGTTTGAGCCATTCAAGGGGGTGGGATGTCAAGGAAGAGGTTTCTTTCTAAGCAAGTGTCCAGGACAGCTTCCTTGGTGGGCCCTCCTGGAGATGATGAAAGGAAGGGAGGGATGTCAAGTCCAGTGAATACACTCTACCCACAGCCCTACTCATGAATGAACATCATCCTCTTTCAGAGAAAACAGTGGGATCCAGCCCTGGTCAGAAGCCTCAGTCTTGTTTCAAGACAATCTCTCCAGCCTAAGGGACATGTGTTCCCATTGACCTGGGCAGTACTTAGCAGATGAGAGGCAGATGGAAAGCAATCTCTCTGACTAGAAAGGAAACTGGTCCAGTTGGCCTCAAGGCAGGTGACATTTTAGTCAGTTTAGAACTTGGGTTGAGGTTTTGCTGGTTCTTTTGGTGTAGTTGGACGACATCCCGGAGTGAGAAGGTGAGCAGGGACTCCTTGGAGAGAAATTCTTCCAGCCCGATGAATGAGTCTAGAAAGGTTGCCAGCTGTCAGGAGGAGGTTTAAAGGCCAAGGGAACAACAACAGAACTTCTTCCCTTCTGCCTACACAAACCCTTCCAGGCTCATCAATTCCATGAAACCCTGTCTGACCACTCCACCCTCCACTGATCTGTCCCTCCTTTGAACTCCTAATGGGATTACTGTCCCAACACTTATGGGATCACAGAGCTGGGAGGATGTTACTTAGAGATCATTCTGCATGTTGAAGGTTGGGTTGAGAGGATTTCCCAGATGCAGAAACAGATGCTCAGCAAGGTGAAGTGGCTCACCTAAGGCTACTAGTTAGTGGCAGAGGTGGAACTCGACCCAGGAACCCCAGGCTGCAGTCCCTCTTTGTTGTGTAGCATATACTGCCATGGACTATCAGTGGCCTTTTCATGCATGCCTCATCTCCTGCTTTGTCTTTTTTGGGGGTCATTGAGGGGGGCAAAAGAAAGCCCTATGTGCTTGAACTGAAAGGCTTGTGTGATTGAGCTTCTCTATTCTCCATGTGGAGGTGAAGGGAATGCCAGAAGCTCAAAGCCTCTGTGTTGTCTCCAAAGAAGACTAAGGTGTGGCAGCCTCATTCACTGATGCCCTGAAAAGCCTCAGATAGCAGGGTTACTTTCCTTTTCCCCCTACTCCACCTTTTCCTTCTAGGGAGCTCTCATCTCACTGTGGCTGCTGGAGTCAATCCTGGTCTTTATGCCTGGTTTATATTTAACACCCAAGTCTTGGAAGGTATGGGCTCCTGCCCCATCTCCCAGTTGTAGGAGAGGGAAAATCTCCTACCATCAAGGTCTGGCTTATCTCCTTTCCTGGATTTTGTGGGTTATCGCTTACCACTAAAGAAGAAAAGTCTGCCCCAGCCTTATTTTTTTTTTTTTTTAGAAGAAAAGGAATTTACTAGTTTAATGCAAAGGAATGCAATAATAATAGCTAATCCTTATTACGTATCTATAGTGCACCAAATACTGCTGTAAAGACTTTACATAATTAACTCACTTTATCCTTCAACAACCCTCTGAGAGGGATATCATCATCACCTCGTTTTGTAGACAATGAAACTGAGGCTCCAAGATGTGAATTTGCCCAAGGTCACCCAGCTGGTAAATGGCATAGCTGAGATTTAAATCCGGGCCATTTGGTTCCAGAGTCTACCGGTTTCACTATGATTCAATATAGCCTTGCACACAATGCACAATGCAATGCAATGCAATAATAATAATATACAGCTCTGTATGGCAAGGCCTAAAATCACTATTGGGATATTTTAGTTCTTTTCTCAAATGAGGGTCTAAAGAGCCAGACTTGGGCTTCTGATTACTTCTGAGTCTGGTGTCATGGATCAGGTGAAGAGTGTGTTCTTAACTGGGTGAAATGACAACAGCCTACACTTTCTGAGTACTTGCTGCATGTTAGGCACTAAGCTTAGCATTTTACAGAAAGTGTCTTATTTACTCTTTACTATAATTTTATGAGGAAACTCCTATGTCATACCTGTAATACCCCCATTTTGTAGATAGAGAAATTGGTGCTTAGTCCAAGAGTTCATGGGTACTAAATATCAGAGCCTATGCTATGGGCATTGCCATTTCATCTGCCTCTTCTGGAGTGGTATGTGAGCAGCAGCATTAACTTGAAGGCTCTGAACAGAGGATAAAAGATACTACAGGTGCAGGATCACCTTTCATAAGATGGCTGTCCCTCACTGATTCATTGATTTGACCCACCTCCTTCTTGGCTGGTTACCCAGCAGAGTGGGGCAGTCAAACTCAGCATTGACTGTAATATGACTGTATCAGAGATCACTGAGCTGATCGTAGCTCACTGTGACCTTGGACAGCATCACAAGCCAAGAAGAGAGAACTGATTCAGTGGGAATAGGTAAGGTCCAAGAGTAATTCCTTTTTGATTGTGATTCATTGCAGGTGGATGGAGGGCAAACAGTGTTGCAGGGAGGCAGTGCAATGTAATGGTTAAGTGTAAGATTCTGGAGCCAGATTTCTTGTGTTCTAAACCCTAGATCTGCAACTTACTAGCTGTAGGACTTTGGAAAAATCATTTAATATCTCTGTGCCTCAGGGTCCTCATTTGTAAAATGGGAATGACAATAGTGCCTACCTCCAAGGATTATTATGAAAAGAAATAATGTAGTGTTTATAAAGTTCTTAAAATAGTACAGAGCATATATTGTTATAGAATATTAAATAAGCACGGGCAGTAAGACATATCTTAACTTAAAACTCTATACCCCATCTTCTCTTTGATATTGTTGGGGTGGAGATGGGATACAGTTGACAGGGTGCACAGTGTGTAGGGAAGGTAAACCAGTTTACACTTATGCTATGTGGCCATAAAAGGAAAGAGTTTATTATACAGGATGGACTTTCCTTGGCTGATTAATCCCTTGAGTCATATTCTAAGTACCAACGAAGCAAGAGCTGCGTTGCTTAGTTTTCATCCCCTGTAGTGACTAACAGAAGGAGAATAGATATATAGTAAATACATGTTGAATGATTCTTTCCAACATTCTTTACACTCCATACATTCTATCCTAGTTTAGTTCCACGTTAAGGTTTACCCAGATGGCTTCAGGTCTTCTAGTCCGGCTCCTTATCCCCACCTTCTACTGCCTCCAAAGTTGCTGAACACACCTTCCCTACTATCCTTCCCAAGGCACACACCACTCCAATGCTCAGAATCCTTTGATGACTTGTCTTTGCCCACCTCAAAAGCATTTTGGCCCAGAATTCAGGCTCTGCACAATCTCTTCTCTGGTGACCTTTCTAAAACTGTTTCTCTCAACTCCCCTCTGTGTTCTAGCCAAACAATTAGCCTCTGTTTCCCCATGGGTCTCTTCCCTCATCTCCATATGTTCATATCCTACCCTACCTTTAAGATATATCCACGTGCTCCTGATGTTTTCCCTTCCTCTGAATTCCTTAGAACTCTGTACCTGGTTTTCCATGCTTATCACATCCTGGTCTGTCTTGCAGTGATTTATGATATTAAATTACCTTCTCTTCTGCAAGAATGTAAGCTATTCAGGGCAGTTGTGTCTAATCCATCTATGTATCTACTACAGGGCTTAGGAGTGCATCTCACATATGCTAGGCACTAATTGATTATTTCTTGGTTTTCTGGATAGATGGGTGGATGAATGGACAAATAAACCCTCTTGATGATGAGAAAGTTTCCATGAGGAGTCCTTTCTCTTTACTTTTCCAAAAGACACTTTAGTCCTAGGATCTACACTCATTCATGAAGTAAGAAAAGACACCGGGACTCAATTTTGCTTGACTTGACACATGTATTAGGTGGCCTGCGTATTTCCAAATGGGGCTTGGAGGGCAGGGAAGTGAAAGAGTTAATGCTTAAGTCTAAGACCTAAATAAAATTCCTCTTTCCTGGTCAATATTCAAACCACTTACATGCCAGGATGCTGAATTGTCCTCTGCCATTAGAGATTAGGAAACAGATGCCTCACAAGCTAAAATGATTTACCAAGTACCAGTGGCACTGAGTTTAAAATTCACAGCTGAGGGGATCCCTGGATGGCTCAGTGGTTTAGCGCCTGCCTTTGGCCCAGGGCGTGCTCCTGGAGACCCGGGATCGAGTCCTGCATCAGGCTCCCTGTGTGAAGCCTGCTTTTCTCTCTGCCTATGTCTCTGCCTTTCTCTCTCTCTCTCTCTCTCTCTGTCTCTCATGAATAAATAAATAAAATCTTTAAAAATAAGTAAATAAATAAAATAAAATTCACAGCTGAAAGAGGAAAAAGAGGGAACTTTTACTGAGTACCAACTATTAGAGATACAAGTCATCTATCCACAAAAGAGCCTTATGAGGTAAATATTCTACTGATAGGAAAACTTAAAAAGGTAAAGTAATTTGCCCAAGATCAAGTCACTAGAAGTGATGAGGCCTAAATTTAAACTCAACTCCGATGTCCAAATCCTTGTTCTTTTCATGAAGCAATCATGCTACACTCTGTTAAATCTCAGTACTGTGTCACTTAAATTAGAAAGTCATATGCTTCCTTATATTTGTATCTTGAATACTCCTTTGCTCTAGGTGGCCTCTTCATTAAACACCTCCACTGAAGTAGCCAATTATTAACCCTCACTGTGGTAACAAACTACTCTCAAGATCTCAGTGGCACAACACAATAAAGGCTATTTCTCACTCATGTCATAGTTGAATACAGTTGGGCAATTCTCCTCCAAGCAGTGACTTACGGATTCAAACTTCTCCCAGCTTGAGATACTGGAACCTTAAATATATAGCTTCCATTGTTACCTTGGAAAAGGAAGAGAGTGGGAACAATTGCAAGAGGTGTTTTATGGCCAGGATTGGAAGTGTCATATATAAGTGTCTGACCCCATCAGTCAGAGCACAGTTGCATAGCCTCAACCTAAATGTATGGGAGAATGGAAAATGTAGTCTTCCTGTGTGCCCAGGAAAAGGAGATAGGATTGGTTAATATTGGTTGATTTCTGACACATCCATTGTGTCAATCAAGGTTCTTGCAGGAAACAGATGGCACACTCACCTGAGATTTTGAACTTAAAGAAGGGACTATTTACAGAGGTATTAATGGGGTTAAGGGAAACTGTATGGGATTTTGAAGTATCCAGTAACTAGCAAAAACAGGAAGTTTATACCACCACTGTTCCAAGGGCAAGGAGAGAAAACATGTTATTAGAGCCCAGTAAGAGCTGGAGCCATGGAAGAAGGGCTTCCTGACAGAAGCTATAGCTGTGGAGGGATACAACCACTGCCAGAATAGCAATGCCCATGCAGGAAGGAGATGGAGGAAGAAATACCCTGACCCCTGGCTCCTTAGGCCCTCATATCTCCTGCCAGTGCCCTCCAATGGCCAAAGCCAATTGGAAGCCAGGGTGCAAGAAAGCCTGGGCGATGCAGTGCCCCGTGGTCAGCCTCCCAGCGTGGACAATGGATCTTGAAGATAGGAATTCAAAAGAATAAAACAGCTCACTGTGAATTCCATCTGAACACCTCCCTTCCCTGGGAAGAATCATTCTCCCTTAGAGCCTTCCCTCTGTGCTCTGTCCCCCAAATTCTGCCTATTGAGATTCACTCACCCTGAGGGGCACCCTGCACCCCACACGCTCCCTTGCTCCTGCCGAATCTTCATAAATGGGATGGGGAGAGAATGTAGAATTACCAAGAATCCTGAGGTGTTTTTTTTTTTTCAATATGACATGAGGAGAGTAGAGTAGACCAAAGCTGAGGGAAGCCCCATCCTGAGAGATCTTGACACCCCAGGCCCTGAGTGATTCAGCCCTTCACGCCTTCCTGGCCAGCTCCCTCCCCGACAGCAGCCTGTCCTCCACCTTCAGTAACCACCCCCAGACCTGTATCTGACCTGACTCTGTGCTGTGATTCACTGTGCAGATATGTGCACAGCAGCTCTCTGCTCCTGTCGGGCTTGGAGAAGCAGCGGCGGTAATTACAGCGGATTTCTGGAATGGAAACTAATGGTGCAGGTTCACATCTAAAACGCTTTTGATACTCTTCATCATTAAAAGGCCATTAAAGGTACAACACATATATTACTGGACATCAAATCTACATTGATGTAAAAAGAAATTAGGCTGATAATTGTTCCTAAGGCCATTATCTCGAGTGAGTGAGGGCACGTGGTACCCTGTGCAGTTCTACAGAAGGGCTTTCATCGACCCTGATCAGTTCAGTTTAGACAACATTGGTTAAGCATATCCATGTGCTATCCTAATGAGATGTCTATGTCTGTGATGGCCCTGATTTAAACTGTGACTTTCAAGGACTTGAACTCTGGTTTATAGGCTGAGCCCCAGGAAAAAACTTGCAGGCCTTTCAAGACCACAAAAGTCTAAAGCAAAAGCAACAAGAAAGACTGCATGATTTAGTGACCCCAGCAAGAGGAGCAACCCACAATGCAAAAAATGATAAAATAGAGACTGTGAGCATTACCTAATACAGGGCTTTGCATGTAATAGGTATTCAATCAATATCAGTTTAATTATGAAATTAATATGTGGCCCAAAGGGTTCTCTTTATAGGCTTCACATAAGGATTGGGATTAGGACATTTTTATTGGCTTAGATACTATCTCCTCCAAAATACCACCCAAGATTCTCATCCAGAAGGCTTACCATAAGCCAAGCACACCTCACTTAATTCTGCACATCCACATTCCAAATCAGCTGGCAGGGGCCAGTAGATCCACCTGCCACCCCCTTGTGTCACATTGCACCCCTGGCCAGGCTCCTCATTATCATTGCCCTTGTCACCTACGGTGTGAGTTAGGTGACAATACCCTAGTCCTATTTCCGGATCTTCTGAAATGGTAGAGAGGATGAGGGAAGTGGAGGGAGCTCTGAGATTCATGGGCCACTGACCTCTCCTGAGAAAACACTGAGGCTGGAAGACAGTGCAGAAGTAAACAGTGACAGAGAAAGCTCCATGGAGGGACAGATTATTAAATACATAGCACATAGCTTATCAGATCTTAGATCCTGGACAAGAATGTCTTCAGAACTATGCCAGATCTGGGTCACTACCAAAAAAAAAAAAAAAAAGAAAAAAAAAAGAAATAGGTAAAAAGACTGTAACCAGAATGGGTTTGAACTGGAACCAGAAGGAAGTCTCTTGAAGTCCCCCAGTCTCAGAAGCTGAGGCAAAGATATGACTGGAGCCCATGGAGAGGGCGATGCTTGCAGAAGAGACCAGGATGGGGTGGTCATTTCTAGATGAAATGATCTTTGAATCCCTTGCATCTGGGGCCTCATTCAGAAGATGTCACTGGATTGAATGTCCACCAGTAGAGGACTGGTTAAATAAATGCTACAAATTATTGCAATATTTGTATATACCGATAAGGAAAGATCATCAGTAAGAGGAATATAAAATAAGAGTGTAAAGGCATAAAGGTGTAGAATATGCTACCATTTGTGTAAAAAATGAATGAAAATAACACACGACTTTATATATTTGTTTATATATGCCTATTTTCCCTAAAGGATATGTAAGAAGCCAATAACACTGATGAACTGTAGGAAAAGGGAGTGACTGGGGACGCTTGGGTGGCTCAGTGGTTGAGTGTCTGCCTTCTGCTCGGGTGTGATCATGGTGTGATCCTTGAATCCCACATCGGGCTCCCTGCATGGAGCCTGCTTCTCTCTCTGCCTGTGTCTCTGCCTCTCTCTGTATGTGTCTCTCGTGAATAAGAAAATAAAAATTTTTTTTTAAAAAAAAGGAAAAGGGAGTGGCTGGAGGCCTGAGGTAGGAGTGATAATTCTCATTTCCATATCCAAATAAGTTTGAATGTGACTATTGTTTATTCAGAATATAAAATAAAAATCATTTCTAAATGAATAGGTAACTATCATTTATTGAAAATGTATCAAGAACTTTGCAGATATTGTCTGATTTACTTCTCTCATTTATTGAGTCCTTTTTATTTTTATATGATTTTTTAAACTTACAGAGGTAATATACACTCAATGCTGAAAATCTGAGAAACTCACACACCTATGGGGAGAAAAACCCAGCTGTAATCCTAACTACCCTTGGCGATAACTGCTGTTAAAATTTTGGTATAAATAGGCTTTCAGTTATATAGAATCACAGTGATCATACTGTTTTTTGTAACTTGCTTTTCTCACTTCTCACTGTATCATGAACGTTTTCCCATATCAGCCTTATTTTTCTATAAGATAATTTTAAGTGGATGCATGAGATTATTTAATAGGGTATCATAATTTTTGTAATGAATTGTCTACTTAAAATGCTGTTATAAATATTCTTATATGTTGGGGTTTTTTAAAGATTTTATTTATTTATTCATGAGAGACACAGAGAGGCAGAGACACAGGCAGAGGGAGAAGCAGGCCCCATGCTGGGAGCCCAATGTGGGACTCAATCCCAGGACTCCAGGATCATGTCCTGGGCTGAAGGCAGATGCTCAACCACCGAGCCACCCAGGCGTCCCTGTATTTTTTTTTTTTTTATAGAGCTCTAATTATGTTATCCTTACCACCTTTTTTTAGAAGAGTCCAGTGGCTTAGTCTGACATGGCTTAACAAACGGTACAGCTGAGATCCGCACCCAGAGAGTGTCCGCCTCCAAAATTGGAGTTCTTTCTGCCACTTAACACTGCCTGAATCTGCTTACTAAGTAGCAGATTTTCATGATTTGGTTGTATGGAAATGTTACAGGTACCAGACTGCTCTATCAGGAAGATGTTTGGACTGAACACGACAGCTTCCTAGAGGCAGGGAAAGTAAAATGAGATGTTGCCAGAGCTGTGCACATCTCCCTCCTCAGAGATGAAGAAATCATCTTCATCTTGGGGAAGCCATTTGTGCTGAGCTATCTGTTGTCAATTCAGCATAAGCACTGCTCTATCCTAAAATCTCTGCATTGCAGGAGGGAAGTCTGGAACTATGTTTCTGAAGATCTTTTTCCCTATCTGGTTCTGGGTTAGATTCTGCTAATGAGAAGCACTTGTGAAAGATTTAAGGCAGGAGAGAAGTAATTTTTCTCTGGCAGCAACTGGGGGCAAATATATGAGCAGGTGGCAGAACCAAGGTTTGCAGGGATTTCTGGGCAAGCTTCTGCAAGTCACTTGCTTTGGTAGTACAATCAGCTGTGAGTGCAGTGGCTTCTTTGAGATTCTAGCATATTTTGAGTTTATAGTCTCTGACAGGGCTTCCCTGACCGTCACTCCTCCAGCTTATCTAATGTTTGTTTAAGTCTCTAATTCCCTTATTACACCCTTCCTACTTGGAATACCAGGAGTAGCTTCTGTCTCCTGACCACTCATTAAGCAAGACTTCAGATGAAAAATGTGGCCCTTGGGAAGAAGATTTTTTTCTTTTTTACAACCACCCATCCCTTCCCTCAACCCCCTGCCAAAGGCTTAAAAAGCTATTGTACTTGTATGATTTCTTCATTTGCCACTGTTTTGGTCACTTTGAAAGATGCTGTGTGTTTTTTAACAGACATTAATAGAGCAGCTACCATGTGCCAGGGATCAGAGATACACACACCACCTGGTGGGAAAATCAGGGCAGTCAGAACAGTCGACAACGCAAGTCAGGGAACTAAGCCTTTTCTGTGCCCTCTTGAAAGAGTATAATATCCAGATGTCATCTCTCTTTGGAAGGCTCCCTACCTTTACAAGCAGAATTAAGTGTGCTTCCAAGATAACTTGCACGCACATACCTCTAGTATCGTTCTTGGATATAAAGACCAATTATAGCAATGTGCTCTTGCCCCCACCAGACTTATCTCCTTGAAATAAAAAAGTATGATCTACTTATCAACCTACTTATCTAGTAGTTGTATACAGATTCACTTAATCCCACAGCTCTCTTTTAGTAGCTAATTCAGGACTATGTGTCGTTTCATCTTAAAACGGGAATGCTGTATATAATCTGAAGTATAAATGGTGTTGAGCACATTAATTTCCTTGATGTTTGACCAAGGAGCCCTTGCTAGAGTCATGAAGTGCCTCATACCTCTCTTTCTTTAATATAAATTTACATTAATGAAATTATTATAACTGAGAATCATGCATGCATAATGTTAAGAATTACAGGCCATAGATAAAAATTAAAAGAACTTATTGCATAGGGATTTTTATGGTATAGTGAACTTCTTCTGTAATTTTGATTTCTGTTAATGTAAAACTATTTAGCATTAAGGCTCTTTGAGGGTTGGCTCAGTTGGTGGAGTATGTATTCCTGATCTCAGGGTCATGAGTTCAAGCCTAAGATGTGGAGCCTCCTTAATTAAAAAAAAAAATTGGTCTTAACAATGGTGGCCTCAGCTGTGCTCAGCAACCTCCTCTGTAATAGGAGGGTGGAGGGGAGGAGTCATCCTCCTAAAAAATGCAGAGAGGAGTCTCCTCTCTCTGCATTCTACACATCCAATATGTCACCAGATCCTTTGGCTCTATTTTGATAACATTTCCTCAAATGACCATTTTTCTTTCACTATGACCACTTTGACCTGAGCCCCAATCATCTCTCACTCAGAAGATAATAATAATGATAACAATAACTCAAATACAGAGGCATCATTTCAAGTGTGTTGTTACAGGTGTTTTAAGTCACTCAATCCTCACACAACCAACCGTATGTTCAAAGTGTTTCACATTTAATAACTCATTTAATCCTTACAAAAACTCAATGAAGTAGGCACAATTCTTATGCCCTCATCTATATTCTTATTGCCTCATCTATAGATGAAGAAACAGAGACTCAGAGAGATTACGTAGTTTGCCCAAGGTCATGCAGCTAGTAGGTGGCATAGCTGGGTTTTGAACTCAGGCAGTCTGACGTCAGAGACGCTGCTCTTCCTAAGCTCTATCACCCCTATAGAAGATCACCCTATGTCCTAAATGGTCTCCTTGCTTCTACCTCTATTACCATCTATAGTCTATTCTCAAGGCAGCTACCTGAGTAATTGATTTTATTATGTAAGCCAGACCATGCCATTCCATTGCTCAAAACCCTTCAAAAACTTTCCATTTTATGTAGGCTAAGCCCTTATGCTGGTCTGCAAGGTCCTGCACCATCTAGTCTCCCACGACCTCTTTCATCTCTTTCTCTGCCATTTTCCTTTTCTGTCACACTAGCTGCCCTGCTATTCTTTGAACAGGTCATTCAAGCTCCTGTTCCCTCTGCAGGGAATGCTCCTCCTTAGTCAGCCACACTCTTCTCCTTCAGCTCTTTGCTCAAGTGAGGCAGTCTGTAACCTCCCCTTATTAAAATAATAACCTTTCACCTCCCACTATAGCATTCTTCATATCCTTTCTCCGCTTTGTCATAATTCTTAACATTTGACATACTATAAGTTTTATATATTTATTTGTTATTTGTCTCTCTCCTATAAGCTCCAGGAGGGTAGGAATCTTTTTCTGTCTTCTGCTCTAAGGCTTAGCATAGTGTCTGGCATATAGTATGTACTCTATCAGTATTTGTTCCAAGGTCTCTCCAACTACTGCCATGCTCTTGGTAACATCGCATTTAAATAAACCAGTGAGTATGATTTTGCTGCCCATTGGGCATACACACTGGCAGTAGGAATTGCCAGCTATGACATTTGTATAGGAAGAAAAGGGATGGGGAAAGGGGAGGATAGGGAAGATGGGGGTCTGCGTTATTAATACTTGGTCCTGCATTATTAATCCTATCTGTCTATTAAGAATATATTTTAAGAATGAAAAAAAAAAGCTAATGGTTTCATTAAAGCATATTACTTTCTGTTGGTAGCTGTTTCCACAAATATGCTTGGGGCTAATTTTCCTGGGCTACATGGCATAGCCCATATCTGTGAATTGGATCAGTGCTGGGTTCTAAGACACCTCTGAACGGTAGGGCCAACTCCAGGGTAACTCCAGATAAAAATCTCAGATAGCTCAGTTTTCTTAAGAATTGGTTTTGTGTTATGACTCAGAGGGAAGTGTCTTAGGATACCTGTTGGAAGGGCTCCAAATGAGCTTGGAAATCTTGGGCCCAGAAAACCATGAGGTTGGGGTAAGGGACTAAAGAAGTAAAAGAGTTGGGGAAAATCCACAAGAAAAGAACAGTCTTGGGGCAGAACAACCAATCAGCTGGGCAGACATCTTTTTACATTGGAAATGTAAAGTGTCTTGGTCCAAGAAGCATGAAGCATGATGGGCTTTGGACAAAAAAGTCCTCCTGGTCCCAGGACAATATCTGCCAGTTTTATAGTCTTCTTGAAAGTCAGGAAAAAATCGGAGCATCAACCTTCAGGGCTCAGAGATTCTTCTTCCCCAGGAAGGCCATGAGCAAACTTATGGGGGGATTCAGTTGCTTCTATACCCTGTCAGTTCACCTGAGCAGATGCCTGAATGAGGGAAGCTTTGAAAGGCTTACTCTGATGGCCAATTGTATCTCACTCTCTATTCCTTAATGTTCAGGTCTTTTTGCCCCCTTCCTTGTCCTGCTACTTGCTACATATATGAATTTGAACACATTGCTTAGATTCTCTAAGCTCTAGCTTCCTCATCTATATAATGAAATAGATTAATACCTAGCTCATGGGATTGTTGTATGGATCAAATGGGATGTGTGTAAGGCACACAGTAGGTACTCAATAAGTGAGTGGTGGCTGCTGCTGCTGCTGCTGGTATCAGGCATAGGAATAAGATAGGAGAAGGCTGTTTGGTAGAAATGACCTTAGGGTCTCTCTGGAGGTTGAGAGCCCTAGGCCACAAGGAGGTCACTTTTAGTTAAAGCTGAGTACACTACAGGAAAAATGGTTGGTGGTGTCATCTTCTGAATCCCCCCCCCCCTTGGTCCCTCCTCTATCACGTATACAATAAGCACTGCCTGCACTGACCCATTTCACATTCTTTCCTCTCCACCCCATTTCCCTATGAAAGCAGCTGAAGATACAGATGTTATGGCCCCTTTGAGCTCAGTCTAATTGCTAGGCTCGTAAGCACTCAGCACCATGCTGGCAAACGAGACAGTGGGGATGCATAATGTTTAAGTTCTGGTTATATTAATAAGGAGACATGATCACATGATAAATAAGCCAACTCAAGAAGAAAAATAATTTAGGGAGGATAATGGGGGAAAATAAAGAAGACTAAGTTGGAGGAAGAATGGAATAGGGAGGTGGGATGGGTGCTTCAGTGGGAGCCTGCAAGGACAGTAGAAATAGCACAGGTTTAGCAGTGAGACCCGGGTTTGAATTCTGTCTCAGACATATCACCTATGTGACCTTAAAAAGGTTGCTTAAACTCAGTTTCCTCACCTAGAAAAATGGGATCAACAAGAATATATCTCCATTAAGTTGCTGTGAGAATTACATGTTGTAAAGAGTCCAGAACGGTTCCAGGAACATGATAGCTGTTCAGCAAATGTTCTTCTCCTCTGTATGCTCTGAATTCCCACAGCCACACAGCCAAGCTCTGATTGGTGCCCTGGCCTTACCCCAGACTTGTAACATCATCCTCATCGTGGGGCAAAGGAAGGAACTGAACCTCTGGAAAGTTAGGCAAATAGAAGGCCAGGAGGCAATGGTCAGGATAGTTTCTGACTCTAGACAGAACCAGTGCAGCTCACCTATGCAACCAAACTGCAGTGAGCACTTACAGTACACCGTACCCCTGGGATACAAAGATGAATAAAATGTGGAATCTGCCTTAAAGGAACCAGAGGTTGAGAGGGAGAGACAGACACACAACTATAATAGCTATGGAAGGAGTAGGGCTTTACTTATGATATCTATGTATCTTGATTTCAAAAAATCTGCTTTATTGTCCTCATCATCTACTTTGATTTGGGGTTTGAAAAAAAAAAAAGTTCCTTACAATTTCATCAGAGGTCTGAGCAAAGTGCTTTGAAAGCACAGAGGGCAATGAGTTCTGCTTGGGAAAGTCAGAAG
The DNA here is from genome assembly GCF_018345385.1 of Vulpes lagopus. Classification (NCBI taxonomy): domain Eukaryota; kingdom Metazoa; phylum Chordata; class Mammalia; order Carnivora; family Canidae; genus Vulpes; species Vulpes lagopus. The sequence continues at coordinate 33,475,355 of NC_054829.1, forward strand.
GGAGCATTTGAATAAGACTGGTGAGAACTAATGTTTATTAGTGTTTACTGAGCACTAACATGTCAAGCACCAAGTGCTTTACACATATTAATTCACTCAATCCTCGCAACAGCCTTATGAGAAAAATATTATTCATATTTTGCAGGATAAGGTCACAGTTTGCAAGTGGCAAAGTCAGGATTTGAAGCCAGAAGTTCTTATTCTGGGTTTCCATGTTCTTAATGCCTATGCCAGATTGCCTCTGTGAATCTTAAATAATAAATATTGTAGTTATCCTGAGATCAAGTCCAGTCCCCCCCCCCCCCACTGGAACTACACCCAGACCAACAGAGATTGAATCATTCATTTATTCACACCATGTTCATTTAGTGACTATACCATGTCAAGCCACTCAGAACTGTGGAAATTGTAGGGGAGCAGAACCCACAGTCCTTTCTCTATGCACAAGCTCTATTTTGCTGTGTTTTTCCTTGGCTCCAGAGCCTAGAGAGCAGGATATTAGGAGTTGGGATGGGCAGCTGGCTTTTCCCACCTCTCTTCCTGGTGGGCAGGAACAGTGGCACCTGAGAAGTTTGAGATATAAAGAAAAACCCAAAGGTTTTGATTTTCCGAAGCGAGGAGAGAAGTTTGAGATATAAAGAAAAACCCAAAGGTTTTGATTTTCCGAAGCAAGGGCTTTTTCGCCCTCTCTATTTCAAGAGTGGAACAATTCTCCAAATCCAATCTTACATGGAACAGATAAAGTGGAATCACTGTGATAGTGGTGATTTGTAGCCCCACTCATTCAACACTGTCTATATCTTCTCCCATCTTCTCAGGTAGTTCCCAAAGTCTCTCTATGGGTTACAGTTTGAAAGTCCTGTCCCAGGGAGAAACTGGTAAAAAGCTAGATGGTACCTCAATAGCCAGCGGAGTTGATGATGGGCAGTATCTTCAGCAGGCAAGTGAGGTCAGGAAGCAAGGGAGTTATCAATAACTGCTATCATTTGGAGGTTTAATGGGCATTGACATGACTCTCTGCCCTAATATGTGCTCTGAGTTGCCCAGGAGAGAGAAGAGACATAGGTTCTGGGGTAGGATGAAGGAGAAGGGGAGAGTCACAAAGCGTGGGCCAAATATGGGGTCATGGGAGATATGAGTGGAACAGATGACAGACATTTTCTCCTTGTGGTAAATACAAGATAGACCAAGGATGACTGGAGATAGCAAGAATAAAATCAGAGAAATTCAGAGTAAGTGAAGCCCTCATACTTAGTTTTACCCCAGGTGATTGAGGACAGTATCATTAAATTCTGCTCACTAGGGCACCCTTTACAAGAGCAGGGGAAGAGCAGACATTGGACCTTTTCTGGTTCTGTATACTCCTCCTCAGAATGGGGGTCCAGCCCTACTTTACAGGTGATACCTTGTGCTGCCCAGATATTATTTCATGCCATTCCCCATGGCAAAGTACAAAATATTGAGGCAATATTACAGGCTAGTGAAGAGACAGGGCTTGGAAGTCAGACTTGAATTTTAATCCAGGCTCTGGCACTTAGAATTTGCTTGACTTTGGAAATTATTCGTTCAGTTCCCTCCTTTACAAAATGGGAAGTACACTAGCTTCTTCCTCATAGGATACTTGTAAGGAATAAATGCATTAGTACATATAAAGCACGAAAAACAGTCCTTGGTATATAGTGATTATTCAATAAATTATTTTCTTTTAAGTACCTTAATTTCTTTTTTAAGTACCTTAACAGGTACTTAATTATAGCTCTGGATATCCTAAAAGGTCAAATAGCTACTAAGCCTCCTCCCATATCTAAAACAGCTAGGCTCAAAACCTCATTTTGCCAGATTATGGCCAATTCAATATTGTCCTTTTTTTTTTTTAACATAACAAAGACTTATCTCTTAGTCACATCAGAGTCTATTAAAGGTTCATCAGCAGAGTGTGGGAGGTGGTTCTGCTCCTTGAAGTAATTCAGACATCTAGGCTTATTCACCTAGGCTTCATTGCCCAGAAGTTTGATGTTCTTCACCATTTTTCTGCATCTAATTTGGAAGCAAAGGATGAGAGAAAAGCTTAAAAGATGATGTAGAGTAAGGGTCATACTTGGAAGAGGCTCTGTCACTTATGTCCACATTCTATGGGCTGGAAATTAAATCACTTCACAGTGCAATCTAGCTACATGTCCAGGAAAAAGATAAGACTAGAGAGCATTGGGTCTGTCTCTGCCATATCTTACAATATGTTTTATAGTTAATTTAGATATTAATAAAAACATATTTATGGAAAATATCGAACAAAACTAGAGAGAGTGGTGTAACAAACCCCTATGACATATCACTTAGCTTAAAGTTTTCATCTCATGGCCAATTTTGTTTCACCTCTACTTCCACCCAATTTTTCCTCCCTCCCATATTACATGAAAGCAAATTGAAGATACTGCATCATTAAATCCATAATTATTTCAGCACAGTACATTTTCAAGCACTTACTATGTGCCATTCACTGTGTACACACTAGGAATATAATGATGGATAAGATAATTTTTATCTTTAAGGATCTGCAGCTGAGTGAGGACCTTATTATAAACTAAAGCTTATTGATATAAGCGAGACCAAATCATAAGGATAGAAAACACAACTCTCTTATTTGGGAGGATATATCCTCCAACATGTACTAAAACAAGAACAAAAACTACAATAATTAATAACCTTATTTTCCCCTGACCTCCCTACCTCACAAGTGGGTTTCCGTAAGCATTTTTACTTCTTTGAGCAGCTGCTCCTCTGAGAGCCATTTTAGCTTAGGAGCTCCGTATATCACAGGGCATGAGCTAACCTGTCAGTAGAGGAGTCTGATAATGGAATGGTTGCGGAGAAAGAGTAAGAGAGGCCCTTTCCAGCCCAATCAGCTCTGGGGCTTCTACCAAGCAATGACCTCAGGCTTTAGCTCTGTCTTTTTTTAGAGGTGGGAAGGATAACTGGCCTCCAGGGGTTAAGAGGCAGAATCTTAATCAAAAAGAAACTGAGTGTTGACAGCTCTGCTGGCTCCAACTTCTGTCTAATCGGAGCTCAGGACACCTTAATGGGTCACTAACCTTGCCCCAGATGTCCTGCCACATATCACAGCCTATACACCAGTCATTTGGCATGCCAGACGAAGCCAGAAATAAAATACCGTCTGTGTCTTCCATCTTCAGCTCTCCTTACCCTGAAGATGGGAGTATGAAATTCAAATGCAAATAGGCTTGGGACTTAGACCAACATCAAGTAATATGCAATATCACATGCAATATCAAGCTTCATATTAAAATAATGTGCCTATATATGTATATATATACATACACATCATTTAAATAATGTGCCTTTATGTGTGTATATATATATATATATATATACACACACACACACATTTATATAAATGAATGAAAATAATAGATAAAAAGCTCCAATCTCAACTGTAGTCAGACTGAAGCACACCCAGTGAATTGTTTCTGTTCAGATATATATCTTGTGAAGCACAGAAGGCAAACAGAATCAAATCTAGAATTAATTCCTGCATTTAGGGGCTGGGTAATTGATAGCATAAACAGCTATTTATTATACCCTTGCATCTTTGCGTGAGCACAGCAGGCTGAGCTGGGAAAGGACACTGCTAGGACTCATCTCCCAGTGGTTGCAGGCTAGCAGAAGCCCAAAGGGAGAGTGAGCCCAACTAGGTATCCCCAGAGCATGGGGGAAGTCTACTGCCTATCAACTCACAGAATCTTCACTTGCCTCACCAGTTTTTCTATTTCCTATTATGGATATAGGTAGAGAGTGAATAGAAAGAAGTAGTGAATACTAGTTCTAAAATTATTGAGAGGATGGAGGAGGGGAACAAGGTTAATTGAAGACCATGGTTGATCACAAATTTACCTTATAGTGAGTCTGGATGATCAAACTTCAAGTGATCAAATACTCTAAGGATAAATGGAGACTAGCTCATGAAGTCTGCCTTTTTACTGCAGAGGAGCAACATTGTATAGAAGCAGACTTAACAGTCAGACAGTGCTGGATTCAAGTCTTGATTCTACTCAACCACCTATTAGCTATTGTCTTGCAAGTAATTTATCTCTGAGTTTGTCAAGTAGCAAAGGATGGCTTATAGGTGCACTACAAAATACTATTGGTTGTGAATTTTTTTTTTTATGATAAAGTGTTTAAAGCAATTTTTGTAACTATTCAACATTTTATAACATAAGTTACATTTGAACACTATTTGTATGGCATTTTGTGAGATTTCTTGACTATCGTAATTGTTGGGTTTTTTAAAAAAGATTGATTGATTGATTGATTGATCGATTCATGAGAGACACACAGAGAGGCAGAGACACAGGCAGAGGGAGAAGCAGGCTCGCTGCGGGGAGCCTGATGCAGGACTCCATCCCAGGACCCCAGGATCACTACCTGAGCCAAAGGCAGATTCTCAACCACTGATCCACCCAGGTGTCCCGTAATTATTTTTTTTATCACATACTTTACACCTAGTACCCACTGCCAGAGAGCAGTGTGAGCTAACTATATCACATATACCTTTCCTGATCCTATACTGAATCCTCTCAGCTAGTGAAATTATTAATACCGATGTACTGAATTTTTTACCCAGCCCTATATAGTTGCTCCAAAAACCTCAAACTTATCCCAGAATGCCAGTTAGAATTTTCTGTGTGCCATAATGTGAAAAAGTTTGGAAAGCACTGGTTTAATCTCAAAATAAATTTCCTCACGTGAAAAATAGAAACAATAACTATGTATCTCAAAGGGTATTGTGAGGATGAAATGAGTTAAAATGTGTAAAGTGCTTAGAATAGTGTCTGGAACATAGTAAATAAATAGAGGCCAGTTATTATTTTTCCCTATTAGTAAAGATGAGGATAATAATGCCTACCTCACATGGCTGATGTGGATTATGCATGTGAGATGAAATATGTTAAGTGCTTAATACAATGTCTGGCATACAGTCGGAGATCAGTAAATGTGAACCAGTATCTCATACCCCATCTTCAGGGTGGGGGGAGCTGAGGGTGGAAGATGTCCCTTAGCTAAAGGATAATTAGTTTAAATATATATAACTTTTTATGTTAGATTGTAACTTTCTGGTTGCAGTTCATACATGTACAACTTTCCAGTTAAATTGTAAATGAACTGATTTCATTCTCTTTGGGACCTATTACAGTTGTAGAACTGTAGAAGCTGTCCAAAACATGACTGGAGATTGATTTTACAGAGCTGTGAGTCTTTACAAAGCAATCTTATGTCTACCTCCATGTTAAAGACAAGAAAACTGAGGCCCCGGCAGATTACATGGCTTGCCCAAGATAGGAGCAGCTTAGTTTCAGAGCTAGAAGTAGAATCCAAGTCTAGTACTTCACATACAGTGTCCTTTTTACTAGACCATATTACAATACTGACGCTGCTGCATGCCGTTGTACAGGAGGGTGCAATCCATATTGTGGACACTGCACATTAGTATATTTATGAAGGAATTTTCTGACAGATGGCAGTAAGAGTTTTCTTATAAAAATAAGTATATTACAATAATTTTCTAAAGGAGAACCTTTATCCAATTTGCACAAAGGCACCACATAGATTAGTGGAGGCCCTAACACACTACTACTACAAGTTTTCTTTGATGATTCAAACAGTATTTTGGGATGTTGAGCCCCTTTCAATTATCAATTTGAATCTAAAAGGTAGGATTACTTATAGCAGGGGTCAGTAAATTTCTGTAAAAGGTCAGACAGTAAATATTTTAGACCTTTTGGGCTCCAACAACCTGTCTTTTTTACAACCACTCAACTTTGCTATTGTAGCCTGAAGGCAACCGACAGTATGCAAATGAAATGGGTGTGCCTGTGGTCCAGTAAAACTCTCCTTATAAAAAAGGCACTGCTTGCCAAATACTGACTTATAGAATTCTTGCTGTCTGAATTATTAATAAAAACTTCTTGAAAGAGCATTACCTCAGTTAGACTAAACTTGTTGATACTCAGTGTGAACCCAAAACTAGAAACTAGAGCTAATTTGCTTCAAACCTCTTGTTCCTTTGTCTTAACACACATCAGATGTTCTTATTCCTGGTGCAGTGAACCCCCAAGTATCAGGGATTAATTGTGAGGTGTGTTTGAAACAATTTCCAGTGTTTACAGATATTACTTAAAAAATAATGAAATAGATCAGAAGGGACTCATACTTGTTTTGATTTTCATTGTGGGAAGGAAAAGTCAGATCTGTTCCAGAGGGGGATATCATTCCAACCCTTGGTCTCCAAGAAGACCCTGACTCCTCAGTTCACTTGACTTTTGTTTCTTCTGTCAGTTTAGATAGGAAAAAAAGCTCTGATTGCATGAAAGAAGCTTTACCAGGAACAAAGGTGGGAAAGAAAACAAAAGGGGGAGTTTTCTTCACATTTAAACAGAGGTTCACAAAGCCTCTTACGTTAGGTAAGAAGTTAAGTTACTCAGTTATAACTGATGTCTAGAAAAAGACCTAGTCACCTAGTCTAGCAAGTAGGGCTTTGTTTTTCTTGCTACCAGATCAAGCAGTCCAGGCGACTTCAGGCTGGCACCACTTAATGACCTTACTGGAATTTCAGTCTCTACAACATGACTGCAAATCCATGACCTTTTTAGAGATATAGGACTGGAATGAAACTTAGAGGTTATCTAACCCCAGTCACATGCTTGAGGCTCCCTCGGACATCCCATTCTGCGTGGACATGGCTGCAAGGAACAGGAAGCTGTCACCTAAATTAGCTGATGTCATTTTCAACAACTCAATTTATTAGGAAGTTCTTCCCTGTGTTTCCTTTCTCTCATTGCGCTGCTTCTGCACACCAAGGTTCTATAAAACAACTCTATTTACTTATTCACACGGCAGCCACACCAATGCCTGAACAGGCTACTGTGATGTAACAAGCACAGAAGTCAAGGTGAGATTTAAGGGTTCAGTGCCTTCCCTGGCAGGAGGCTTCTGTTGGTGAGGGGCAGGGTGGGGCAGGAGGGAAAGCCACAGCACACCACGGCAATACTGAATTTACAGGCAACTGAATTCTCTAGGTCTTTAGTTACAGTTCCCATAGCCTGAACTGAGGTACGATCAGCCTTTGGATCTAAGAATAAAGCCCATTTGTAAGCTGCAGATGTTAAATGCCATATCATTTATTATCTAATGCAGTGATTCTTAGCCCTGATGATATGTTAGATTTACCCTTTCATTTCAATTTTTATTTTTTAAAAATATTTTATTTATTTATTCATGACACACACACACACACACACACACAGAATGAGAGAGAGAGAGAGAGAGAGAGAGAGAGAGACAGAGAGAGACAGAGACACAGGCAGAGGGAGAAGCAGGCTCCATGCAGGAAGCCCGATGTCTTGATTCCGGGACTCCAGGATCATGTCCTGGGCTGAAGGTAGATGCTCAACCACTGAGCCACCCAGGGATCCCCTCATTTCAATTTTTAAGGCAACTTTTAGGGATCCTGATTCTCTCAAACAGTATAACTTATTATTATCTCAGCTTTTAGTCACTAAAATATTTGACAACAGGGAAATAAGAATAGTGATAATAGCTCAATTTGTTGAACTTTGTACCAGGCACTGGGCTAAGAGATTTTCATGTTGACTTATCTAATCCTCACAAAAGCCTTATGAACTAGTTACTCTTCTTATTTTCATTTAGTTGATGGGTCAGTGAAGGTACAGAAAGGTTAAGTGATTTGCTCAGGATCACAGTACCAATAGGTAAAGGACCCAGGATTTGAACCCAAGTAGATTGACAAGAGAACTCCGACTTTTAGCTACTGCATCATATTATTCCCATCAATGTCCTTTTTCACAGCATTCTTGTACTGTGTGAACAAGTCAGGCTAGAGCTCTAAGGCAAATCAGCAGAGACTTGAGTTAATCAAACCTTATGAATAAATATAGCTAATTCTTAATACAACCACCTATGTTCATGCAGCTTCAGTTGCTTTACAGTAACATGATTAATGCCAGGCCGAAATCTTAGTATAGCAGTATGCATAGACACAGTATTCCTTGAAGTGGTTAAAAGCCATACAGTCTACATATGAATCTTGGCTATACTGCCCTCTAACTTTATCATCCTAGGGAAATTACTTAAGACTTCTGTGCTTTGGTTTCCTTGTCAATAAAGAAAAGGTGATGATAGTACCTACCTTATGATTATGGTGATTATAAGCTAACCCAGTAAAGTACTTAGAAAAACCCCAGGTACATAGAAAATGCTCAATAAGTGCTGTTATTGTTATTCTTATTAGTCTAAAGCTATATGAAAACAAGAAATAAAATTAGTCTGGTATGTCTGGTTCTTGCATAGTTACCACTGTTAACTTTTAAATAATCTAGTCCAAAACCTTATTCATGACTTGTCAAATTTATCCATTTATGTGTTGATAATCTATCTTCTCATTTTTAGAAACTGAAATATCAGCTCATCTTCAATCATTCAGTATCTCCTCGTCCACGATGTCTCCTTAAAGACTACCAAGAGCTTTAATATTGCTCTCTATACCAAGGACCAGAGAGTTGAAGCATACTTTGGTGTCTGAATATTTGGGTGTATTGGAGAAAAATAACAGGAACTCCCTAAGGTGGCACCTCAGTTTGTGGCCTGTTAAGTCAGAGGCAATCTGTAAGCCTTAGTATAGGATATCAAGATTGGTGGTCAGGGCAGTTGAAATAGAGCTACTTTGGATCCTCAGGCCAAGTCAGAGAGGGGCCCAGGGTATGAGCTATCACAGCACAGTCATCCTTGAGCATACTAAGTTAATTCTGAGCCCAGAATAAGAGCCAACCAAGCAGATATTTCTGAAGAATTGGGACATGTGTGGCAACTGAACCTGAAAGCATTGTATAGCTGTTACCCATATTACCAATCCTTTCCAGAGACAGATTCTTGAAGCTAGGAAAGAGCCTTATAGATTAGTCTAGAGGTTGTAAACTAATGGACTATGGGCCAGAGGTAGCTACAGATGTCTTATTTGCTCCCCTTAGTGTTTTATGTATTTTTTGAATTAGCTGCCAATATTTAAAAATTTGAAGATGGTGCATAGCAAATACATTTTGCTGGTCTTGAAAAACAAAGATCTGGCCATATTCTGTCCTTGGGACAATAGTCAGCTGGGATAGCTAATAGATAATTAGCTATCTTCTTTAGACATGTGGAGCCCAAGGAGACAATAAACACTTTTAGAACCTGATTAAATCCAAGCAATTCATCCCACAGATAAAGAAAATGGAGCTCTGAAAAACTATTAGACCTGTCTACATTTAATAGCAGAGTCAAAATCAGTGAATTCCAGTCTAGTGATCTTCAGTGAGTATAGCTGACCCTTGAACAATGTGGGGTTAGGGCACCAACCCCCCATGCAGTTGAAAAACCATATATAGCTTTTGACTCCCCCCACACTTAACTAATAGCTTACTTGGCCAGAAGCCTTACTAATAACATAAATAATTAACACACATATATATATTTTAATTAACACATATTTTGTATGTTGTATGTATTATATACTGTATTCCTACAGTAAAGTAAGCTGGAGAGAAGATGATGTTAAGTAAATCAGAAGGAGAAAATTTATTTACAGTACTGTACTTATAAAAAAACTCCCACGTATAGTGGACTTGCACCGTTCGAGGGTCAACTATACTGTTGCTCTTTCCCCTAAAGGGTCTGAGATACATGCACATTACCTGCTTGTAGGCACTATGACAAAGAAATAAAACTGAGAACTTTTGCCTTTGGTCCATTTGTTTTGTTGTGCCAAAAATTCTAGGGGCTGCAATCCAGTAGGGAAGTAGAGGTGAGTCGGTGAGTCAGAAACTCAAAATCCCAACATTCCTTGGGCTGCTGACCACACCCACAGTCTAAACTATCTGTGCTTTCTATATAAAGCACTGCACATTCTCAGCCTTCACAGATGCTTGCTTATGCAGCTGGGTTATGGACAAACATGCTGCTTTTTCCTTTGTTAATGGCCTTTTCTCTGCCCACACCAGCAGTTAGGGAACACGAGCCCTGTGGGACCCTGATGCTGGAGGAAAGGTCATAGAGAACACTTACAGATGACAGGATGTCAATAGAAGCTCAGAATTCTCTTCCTAAACATCAAATGTCTATGGCCATGGCCTTCGATACATTACTTTTAAAAAAATGCAGACATAGTTTTACACAAAGGATCTCCTAGCTACGCTCCATTTGAGTATAACATTGATTCATGAAAATATTTGAAATCTTTAAATACATACAAACACACAGTTATCATAGCTTCATTATACCTCAGGTCCAGGAATACCTTACCTAAAACTGTCCAGGGGGAATATTTGGTTCCCTTTAAATCCTGGAAATGTCAATGACTAAACTATAGTGTAAGTAATTAGGACAGGAACTGCATAAGAAATGGAATAATAACAAGAGAAACACTCACATGAGATCATTCCCTGTAAAGGTAGTAGAAAACAAAATCAAGACTAATTTAAGGATAAGGAAAGGAGAAAGCAGTGGCAACGGAACTGGACTGAAGATGGCAAGGCTGAATAGCTGAGCAGGTTTCCAGAGGCAGAAATTCTGACTTGTATGAAGAACCAAAAATGAATCCACTATCAAAGGGCAAGGACTAAACACACATGTCAATGACAGCTGAAGCCAAGCATTTACCAAGGCTTCCCTCAGCCCTGCCAAGGATCCTGGAATAGCTTCTCTGTGTTTCCATGAGGGAGAATGCTTCCAGGAACCAGTAAGAACAGAGGCAAACTCTCCTTTGCGTTTCCTTGTGGACATTGCATTTTAAAATTCCCTAGAGTCGGTATCTGGCATATTTGGGTGTCATAACCAAGTCCCCAAATTCATCACTTCCCAAGCCACACATCTGTTTTATATTGTCTGTTGATCCTGGCTATTGCACAGCTTTCCTGGGAGCATAAATGAAGTATCAGGCAGTTGGTGATAGTCAAGGAGGACTTGTCTGTTGCCCCTCAGCTAAGAGAGATTTCTTATTGAGGCATAGATTTAAAAAAATATATATTTTATTTATTTATTCATGAGAGGCACACAGAGAGAGGCAGAGACATAGAGGGAGAAGCAGGCTTCCCATAGGGAGCCTGGTGTGGAACTTGATCCCTGGACCCAGGATCACGCTCTGAGCTGAAGGCAGACGCTCAACTGCTGAGCTACCCAGGCGTCTCAAGGCAGAGATTTTTCTAGTGCACCATTTAGACTAATACTTTTCCTGCTTTTTGAATATACTGTGATTGTAATCTCTCTGAACTAAATATAATGGTATTTCATGAAATTGTTATTTTAAATGTGCTTTTCTCTTTTAACACTCAACCCTCTCAGAAGCTCAGTTCATGTTCTTAAGAGGGAACCCAGGAAACAGGCTAGGCTGTATATAATAGGAAAAACAAAAGCTCAGAGAAGGTAGCAACTAGCCTGTTCCTCACTTGGGACACCACAAAACTCTGGATTATGCCCTTTCACAGCAGGCAGAAAGTGCCAGCTCAGTACTAACTCACTTTAATGGTAGGACCAGGAGAGCCTTGGCAAGACCTTTTATAGCCCCTTAGTTATTAATACACAGGACTTTGGTGCCTACATTCAATTAGCCCAGCCTAGTAATCTGATTCTAGGTAAGGCTCCTTCAGATATGGGTCTTATAACAAGGAAGAAGACCCAAAACTTCCCAATCCAGCACTGCTCAGTCAATTCAAAATCATGCAGTTTTTAAGTACCATGTCCTCATGGAGAAGTACACCAATGGTGAAGAAATGTCAGCCCTCCCCACAAGGCAGTGTGTAGATGAAGAATCAACACCATGTACATGATTGGCAAAAAAGTGGCTCAGAAAAGCTTTTCAGGAAGATGTGGTCAGCAGTAGTCAGAAGCCCTGCATAGCTGCAGGTTTAATAATTTGATTAGTTCTTCATCTTCCTTCCTGCTTGAAGCTACTGGCTGCTTAGCTATTAGGCTAGGGTCTAAATAGGCTGTCATAGGACTATGTTCCTTCCTCCCACACCTTGCTTTTTTATTTTAGTCTGCTTCAGAGTTTCACTTCTGGTATGGTGGAGTTTAAGCATGTACTGAATAGATCTTCCAATGAAGAACAACTATAAACTTGACAAAATACAGAAAAACCACCAGAAGGCATGGGAGAATTAACAAAAAGAGGTGGTAAACTCTGGAGACAGGGTGAAATTAGAAGGAAATGGTGGGGCATCTGCATGGCTGAGTCAGTTGGGCATCTGCCTTTGGGTCAGGTCATGATTCCAGCTCTGCATTGGGCTCCATATTCCTGCTTAGTAAGGAATCTGGTTCTCCCTCTGTCTCTGTCCCTCCCCCGTGCTTGTGCTCTCTCGCATGCTCACTGTCTTTCTCTCAAATAAAGATTTTTTTTTTTTTAAAGAAGAAGGAAATGGCACAAGGTGAGTTCCCATTTTTATGGCTTTTAGGCTGACTGAAAATTGAAGAGTCAGAGGAAACCACAGAATCAGAGCAGCCACAGCTGCTAGAAAGTGAGGGGGGAATCTCAGAATAAAAGAACCAAACAAAAGAGAAACTCAAATTCTGTGCATAAACTCTATGCAAATCTCTGGTGGACCCCTGGAGCCACAAACATGTAGGGCAGACTCAATCTAAAGATAAAAGAACTGAACTGAGATTTGAACTGCTGCCCAAAACACAATTTACAGTTTGAGTTCAATGAAGTTAAATGCCTAATACAAACCAAAAATCAGCACTCTGTTCAGAGGAATATAACAGAATCACAACATAAACATTTACAACATTCAGTTGTAAACAATCTAAAATTACTCAGTATTTGAAGAACCTGGAAAATAGGGCTCTTTCTCTAGAGAAAAGACAAACAATGGAGACCAACTTTGAGATGATTCAGATGTTGGATTTAGCAGAAAATAATTTTAAAGTAGTTATAGTTATGTTCTATAAAGTTAAATGCTTGTAATGAATAAAAACAGGAAATCTCAGCAGAGAAATACATACTATCACTAGTAACCCATGGTTACTAATGTTCTGATGACCAGTGAGATGGGAATTAGAAAACAGCTCAAATTCAGGGGTGCCTGGCTGGCTCAGTTAGTAGAGCCTGTGACCCTTAATCTCAGGGTCATGAGTTTAAGCCCCATGTTGGGCATGGAGCCCACTTAAAAAAAAAGAAAAAAAAAAGAACTCATATTCAAAAGTACCTCTCTGCTCACTGGGAGATTTTTATTTCAAATGACTTTATTTGTACTAAAACTAAATTGTAAATTGCTGGCTAACACTAGGTAATTAGTTTTTGTTCTTTGGGAGACTTGACCAGAGAGGTAGAAAGAATTCAGGGAAGATTGGTGGGGAGATTTTACGTACAGGTATTTTCATTTAGTGAGGATGTGAAAGATAAAGCTTTTCTGTTTGGCATTCCTGGTATTCAACACCAGGCCCGCCACTGGTTCTTACTGGATCAAATTCTTCTTTCAGAAGCTAGAACACATGCTATGAAATATTCTTGCCATGCATCTAAAGGATCAGGCTACTGAAAATAGGAAGTGTTTCTACAAGGAGAAAAGTGATGTTTAGAGAGAAAAAGCATAGAGAGTATCAAAGTCTTATCTTCTGAATTGATTCTCTCATAGAATTACTAAAAGTAATATTTGGAAGAGGTAAACCCAAGTCCATCTTGGGTCTCACAGTGGTTCCACTCTCCTTTGTTCAGCAAATTCTACATACTGTGAGATATGTACTTAAGAAACAGAGCCAGCTTCTCAACCCCCAAATTTCTTGGTATGCTCAAAACTAGGACATGATAGGAAAGGGCACATCTTGGTTCCTGGATAAAACAGGGCTCAACTCACAAAAAGTGACAGTAGCCACAATAAGAAAGGTTACCAACAAGCCTGAAATTGTTTGTTTTGGAAATGGAGCTGACAGTTCCTCTGGGACAAGAAGTGTGATTATTTAATTCAATTAAAAAAATAAGCAATGCCCCAAATAAGAAAATAAAAGTGTGCAAAGAGTATTCTTAGCAATTTTGTAATGCGTATCAACTAAATTCAGTTTTCAGTGTTAAAATGGACTAATCTTCGACCTAAGCAATCAGAAATAGAAAAAAAAAATTAAGCAGAAAAACTAGAAAACTCCTCCTTTTATCATAGTTTTTCTATAAAGCTGACCACAACATCATCCAATGATGGAAAATTCCAAAAACTTTACAAAATTCCTCTTTTTAAAATTTATTTTTTGTTATCAAAGAGAATGTCCAGAAACATTGAGTACTAAAGATCTGTTCATGGCATTGTTTTACAAAAGTTCCTAATGGAGTGTGAATATTTTATTTTTTGATGTATCTTTCACTTATTAATGATGAAGTGGATGAACTGATGTAATTACTTAAAAAAAAAATCCAGACAAAAACATCCATTCTCATTCTGAATCTGCTGACTGGAGTGAATTCAGTGGTTACAATAGCACCACTGGCTAAGAATCAACCTCCCCACAGTAGGGAGCTATTTGTGTCTTCTCATTAGGTCACGTAGGTCTCTCAGATATAGGCACCATGTTTGAAGTCTCACACAAAATGTCTGTGTCACTTAAATTACACAATGTGGCAGTGTTTGTTTCATGGGGACATAATCTTGAAAGAAGGGGCAAAGTAGAAAACAACCTGTTTGTATGTTATATGTGAGTACATTATTGGACTGTGCATGAGTTTAAGGGCATTGTAGCCCTTAAAGAGTTAAAGAGTAATTCCAAAGAGTGAAGCATCTGTTATTTCCAGCTGCACCTGGTGCTTGAAGTTGTCTACTCATTTCACCATATGTTGTAAAGTCAGGGCCTTCTTCATCTACTGTTTGGCTCAAATGGTTTGAACTGAGTTTAGCTGTCCTTCTTTTCCATTGAAACTTTATTTCTCAGCCTCAGGATATGTGGGGTACTTGACCGTTTCTATCTTCTCTCGGACTTTGTAGGAGGGATATAGGCCCGTCCTTCCCAGTTTCCTGTTGACACCTTTAGAATAGCCATCCCAATGATTTCCAGCCACACCAATGATATCTCCAGGTTCCATGGGGATTTCATCTGCAGTTCGAGGTTGGTGAGGATAAATAGCAATCTGGTTGTGGGCATTTTGGCCCCCAAAATAGTAGATGTCATCCAAAGAATGGAAGTTTGCAGAAGCATCAGGATGAAGTGTTTGCATGATTTCGTAAGCAACTCGACAGACCTTGGGAAAGAATGAAAAAAAAAATGTGTTATTATACATAAAATCTCCTGCATAGCAACCTGAAGGCCCTTGGCCAAACAGACTAGAACCAGACCAGGACTAGGACTGACAAGTTGAGAAGTGGTAGATTCTAGTCACAGGTTTTCAGTTGATTTGCTCTCAATTACAATACAAATCATTCTTCATCTTTGTGCTTGTATCTTTTTTTTTTTAAACATACTAGATTACTATAAGTTCTCTGAGAGTAAAAAACATATCTAATGCAAGTACTTTAAGAATATGGATCAGTTAATTTTAATGAACATTTAATAAGAGTCACACAGTATACCTCGTGTTGGGTACTGGTGACAAAAAAATGAGTAAGACCCAGTTTGTGTCTTTAAAGAATTTAAGGTTGAGCATGAAGATCATAAATACTTTATACAAATGTTGCTGCTCCTTTCTCCTCATTCAGTCTCAATCAATCCCATACTCTTTTCTGCTAGGTTGGATTTGATCTCAGAACTCTTTTCAATAGAAATTCAGGTAATTTGTGACAATCAACTAGCCTTGGTAAGTGAGCTAAAACATATCATTTCTGTTCTAAAGAGTTTTAAGAGCACTAAGTAGATATTAACATTCTAGAACTGAAAAAGATGGACTAGCCTTTGCTGAAGATGCTTCTACCTGATGCATTTAAAGCTACTTAAAAGATTCCTCTGTCCAGGGGCACCTGGGTGGCTCAGTGGTTGAGTGTCTGCCTTTGGCTCAAGTTGTGGTCCTAGGGCCGTAGGATCAAGTCCCACATCAGGCTCCTCACAGGGAACTTACTTCTTCCTCTGCCTATGTCTCTGCCTCTGTGTGTTTCTCATGAATAAATAAGGTCTTTAAAAAAAAAAGATTCCTCTGTCCAAAGAATACCTACATGCCCACTGGAGGGCTGCTAAAATACCACAATCTGAGCTTTGTACATTGAGCCTGATGCTTGGTGATAAAGTTAAACTATTACTATTTTCATGGGGGTATAACATTTTAAGCAATTAATAAATATATTCTTTATAAATGGGGTTCATTAGCTTTTTCTAAGAATAGGTGAAGACAGAAGAGAGAATACTGTCACTTTGCTTAAAAAAATTCTTCCACTATGGGCAGCCTGGGTAGCTCAGTGGTTTAGCACCTGCCTTTGGCCCAGAGCATGATCCTGGAGACCCGGGATCAAGGCCCACATCAGGCTCCCTGCATGGAGCCTGCTTCTCCCTCTGCCTGTGTCTCTGCCTCTCTCTCTCTCTGTGTCTTTCATGAATGGGTAAATAAAATCTTAAAAAAAAAAAAAAAAGAAAATTCTTCCATTATAAAAATAAAATTCTTCCATTATAATTCAATGTGAACAGAGAACTCAAGTCAAATTTTCCCAAATCTCCAGTAGTGGTTGTCTCAGTTAATGAAGCTTTGTCTCTATGCCAATACTTTTGCATTTATTTAAAATGAAACTACTAATAGTAATTGTTAACCTGCTCAGCGGAGCAATTTAGGATTACTCAGCAGTCTTTTAAAACTCTGATATTTATGAGATCAAATCTAAATGAAGATGCTCATTCTTAACTATTATGAGCAAATGAAATCTGATTAGGTTAAGCCCCACTTTAACTTCTTAAAGTATCTGAATTTCAGGAACTGCAGGGGTGCTTTTCAAATGCTATACATACTTTGCAGATGAGACTTTAAAAATATTTAAAATTTTGCAAATATGGACTAAAATACAAGGAGAGCAAGTCATCTGCCCAAATTCTAGTGCTAGAATTTCAACATCATAAAATCAAGGCAGTGACTTTGCTTGCAAGTTTGCTACTCTATCAACAGACTAATTTCACACTGGAGATGCTAGAATGTCATGGTACAATTGAGATCACTGATAGAATACTGAGACTATAACAAAATGAGGGTCGAAAAGATTTGGAATGGGAACTCCAAAGTCAGCTGAAGGTCCACAGGGGGGCAAGCAAAATCAAGTGGAGACTCTACAAAGGAAGAAACTAAATAAAACAAAGCAGCTTCAAAAATAGCAAAGAATAGAGGCTAGCATTTTCTGAGTTTTTGCTGTCATTGTTTTAGGTATTATTTATTTAATATCTCTATTAATTTACTTAATATTCAAGTAGCCCCATAAAATTCTATTTCCTCATTTCACAGAGGTCAAAGGTCAGTTAAAATTTTGCCCAAGGTTGTAATTATTATTAAGTGGTAGATTCTGGTTTTGAACCTGGGCAGTTTGTGAATCTTGTTAACTCCTAAGTATATTTCTCTTGCAGAGCCTGGTCTCCATTATTTGGATTTTTTTTTTTAAGATTTTATTTATTTATTCATGAGAGACACAGAGAGAGAGAGAGAGAGGCAGAGACACAGGTAGAGGGAGAAGCAGGGACACAGAGAGAGAAGCAGGCTCCATGCACGAAGCCCAATATGGGGACTCGATCCTGGGACTCCAGATCACGCATGGAGCCAAAGGCAGATGTCTGCTCAACTGCTGAGTCACCCAGGTGTCCCTCCATATTTGGATTGTAACACCAGAAAGATAAAACATAAGGCCGAGGCAAGCCTTGGGCAAACTAGACAGTTTTGTTTTTTCAGGGCCCTTTAACCCACTCTTCAATTATTTCTAGCCAGGAATGCAGGAGCTTGCATTGCCCTTGACATGACCACATTGTGGCAATGAGCCCTGACATATTTCCTCCTCTCTACTATTAAGTGTCTCACCCTCATAAAAACATTGCCTTCAGTCTCACACCCTTAGGGACTGCTTTCTTTTGTAGGATAATCCTAATAATCAGTTTATAGTTTGGTATCCATAGTTGTTGAAGTGTTAGTGGGTTAATAACATATGTATTTTCTTAAGCCAAAGAAAAACAAAGGGTAGAAATTTCAAAGACTGAGGTGGGCCAATATGAGGCCCTATATTCTTCTCATTATAATGATAACACTATGAGGTGGTTGCTGCTATTATCCATATTTTATAACTGGAGAAACAAGCCCCAGAAAGATTAATTAAAAAAAAAGTTGGGGGGGGGGAAATGAGCTAGTAAATGGTAGAACTCTTTCTGGCTCTCTACCACACTAAAATGTCTTAGGATAAGTACCTAATACTGTGCCTGTCACATAGTAGGTGCTCAGAAAGTACCTGTTGAATGAATACTGCTTCATGCATGATATCAGCCTAGCAGTGGAGATGCAGGTCCATGAGTGATATTTAATCCCTAAGATCCACATATAACATTCTTAGTAGTACCATGGAGCAATTTACTGCAAAGGGCTATAAAGATGACTATAGTATTAATGTTTGCATTTAACTAGGCTTTCTCTTTGGGCTTTACCAATTCAAACTGTGTGGCAGGTAAATGAAGGCTTTCAGCTAATATCAATACTCAGTTTTTTTTTTTTAAGATTTTATTTATTTATTCATGATAGACGGGGGGCGGAGGGTGGAGTGGAGAGACACAGGCAGAGGGAGAAGCAGGCTCCATGCCAGGAGCCTGACGCGGGACTCAATCCCAGGACTCCAGGATCGCGCCCTGGGTCAAAGGCAGGTGCCAAACCCAGGGATGCCCAATACTCAGTTTTTGATGCTGGACAAATCTCATGACTGAGAGAGGCAAACCCTTTGGTTGAAAGCTGTGGTTGACTGTATGTAGTAAGTTTTATTTCATTTATTGCATGTCAGTATATCATTTAGAACACCACTAAGCACACAGGATGGGTAAGAGCAAAAATGTTGCTAAAGGATAAAAACACGATGCAACTGTATTTTTAAAAAAAAAAAAGTTTAAAAGGAGAGGAAGGTCCATGAACCTGAATTTTATCCCTGAGGAGCAACCAGCTGAGTTTACATGAACCTCAAAGCCTTCTCAGAGCAGATGGGATCTTGTTTTTTTTTTTTTTTTTTTTTTTTTTTGTCAAAATAGATGGGGCCAGGAGGATCTCCTAGTGTGAAAATTTGGAAGTAGGTTCTTGTCTCCTTGGGTGATGGTGAGAGATGTATACACTTTTCCTGTAAACTACTTTGTTCTGCTATTCAACAGGAGAATAGTATCCACTATTGTTTCGTGGGCCTTCCCTCAATGGAAATTCCTATCCAAAGTCATTTGTCTAGAATAAAATGAATGTAGTATATGGTTGTTCCCTTCGGGCTTTCCAAAATCTGATTCAGAGTGTAATGAGGCCAGGTATGTTGTGTGTGGATTTGGAACTAGACAACAAAGAGTGCCACTAGAATGTTGTATTAAGTGTGAAAAAGTGTCACAAGGGAAAAAAGTAGTTTTGTGATTTCAATGGTTAAAACTACGGAACAATGTTGATAGCTGCTTTAAAAATGCTGATAATCCAAAGCTTTTAAAGTGAGCAGCTACAACAATTTATGCAAATCAGATTCCAGGATAATAAAAACTGATTCCAAAACTTGATAATATTAAAAAAAAAAACCTTTCTGATATTTTGCCCATCTACAACTAAGTACAATTGAATAATTGCTGTTATTTCACCATCTATAATTTCTGTGTTTCTTATTTAAGACGGTTTTATTAAATAGGAAACTAAATGACAAAGTAGATGCTTTGGATATAGGCAACTTCCAGTAACATAGAGCAAGATTAAATACCTGGTAGAATAGTTTGGAATGTGATTGCATAGCTTTCAAAACCTACTTGATGTTTTCGGAAAATGTTTATATTGCCTCTAATTTTCAGATTAAATCCTGAGGATTGTTCTCTTCGATTTATGAGGCTTTTAGGACAAACTTGGCTTTGAGAAACAGCTCTGATGAAGGGATTCAGAAAACTAAGAGCAACAACAGTAACAATATTAAAGTTTTTATTATTGGCTTAAAAAAACCTTTTCACTTAAGAGGAGAGAATTCCCAGATCTCAGTTATGGATATAAAACCAAGAAAAATCAGAAGTCCTGAGATTGAGGGGGATGGATCCAAAACGTTATGAGGAATCCTGATTAAGGTGCCATGATATTCGTGTCTGCAGTTTCTCAAATGTCAATTAAGTCTTGCATTTTTCCTTCTGGCATGGCATTTCATCCTTCCAGTATTGCCTATAATAGCTCATGGTCAACAGATAAGCTCTTTCTCACTATTGTCTTACAGTGTAATAGTTCCCAAAGGATAGGACACAGGATACAAAACTGCAGGGTTGTCAAAGCATTATGAAGAAGATACTAAAAACTCTTTGTCACTTTCTAATAATATCTTTGAATATGATATTATCATCAAGGAAAGTTTGAGAGCCATGTTTTGAGCCATGTTTTATTCTGGGCTGAGATTTGGTTCTCAATGTTTTATTTTTTTGTCCCCCTTCTGGATGTAACACTTAGTCTTCTTCTATTTCCCAACATGCCTATGGCATATATAGGAACATCTGCAGATTAATTTCCCTAAAAGTCAAAAAATACACAATTTTACTTTCATTTGCTAAAGCAAATACTGTTACTCATCATTTACCCTTTGGGAATGAAGAGCTTTTGTTTCTGAAAATTTATATTATATGGTGCTGTTGTCTTTCAGTAAACTAAATAAAATAGAAGTGAGGAGATATATTGGCACAGAGAAATTAAAATGCCTAATGCTACTGGCTACTCTTCTTTCTTGTTTAAAAAAAGATTTATTTATTTTAGAGAGAGAGAGAGAATGAGAGAGAGAGTGTGAGCCAGGGGAGGGACAAAGGGAGCGGGAGAGGATCCCAAGCAGACTCTGAGTGTGGAGCCCAACATGGGGCTTGATCTGATGATCCTGAGATCATGACCTGAGCAGAAATGAAGACTCAGATGCTTAACTGACAGAGCCACCCATGCACCCTCTGGCTTCTCTCTCTCTCCTTTTTAAAAAATATCTTATTTATTTATTCATGAAAGACAGAGACAGAAACATAGGCAAAAAGAGAAGCAGGTTCCCTGTGGGAGCCTGATGCAGAACTTGATCCAGGACCCTGGGATCATGCCTTGTGCTGAAGGCAGACACTCAACCACTGAGCCACTGAGGCCTCACTGGCTTCTCTTCTTAACAAAGAATTGTTATACCTGTTCAATATACATAATTGTTCAGTAGAACCTAAGCATTACCCATGACCACAAGCAGGAGTAACAGAGTCCTTGAATAATAGCATGTTTCATGTTCCTCCTAAAACATGAGAGTGTATGGTCTGAAATAGGGCCATGTGAAAAAAGGTTGCTAAAGTAACTACTGTAGAATCTCTGTAACACACAAAGGTATTCCTATACTTTTCCCTTTATAAATAACAATAGCAGCTAACATTATATTTAATATATTGTTAAGTACTATTTTCAGTAGTTTACATATAACTTTTAATCATCATAGTAACTGTATGTAGTAGGTGCTACTACTGTTTTACAGGCAGGGAAGAAATGGTCAGTGATAAGCTAATTTGTTCAACTGCCACCCAGATACTAAGTGGTCAAAGTTAGATTTATTTATTTTTAAGATTTTATTTATTTATTCATGAGAGACACACAGAGAGAGGCAGAGACATAGGCAGAGGGAGAAGTACAGGGAGAAGCAGGCTCCTTAAAGGGAGCCAGATATGGAACTCGATCCCGGGACCCTGGGATCATGTTCTAAGCTGAAGGCAGATGCTCAACTACAGAGCCACCGAGGCATCCCCAAAGTTAGATTTAAACCCATTCTGATTCTAGAGTCCATGTTACTTCATTCTAGTTCTCTGCGTAGGAGTCAGTGGCTTGGCATTTTGATGTTATCAGTATCTTTTTCTCAAACTCCATGGTGATGATGATGAGACATTTTTAGGGAAATTTCAAACAATTCCAAATTTGGGTTTATGGCAAGAGAACCTCTACAATCAAGCAACCAATTTCATTCATAGTGCAAAAATACTGAACTGTACTAAACCCATATTTTTTCTAAAAATATTTGCAAAAAATGCTGGAGTATGAGCAAACCCAGAGATTTATAAGTGAATGTGGAATTATTTCAAAATTTCAAATGCTACAGCTGATAGTCATCAAGAAAGGTATGTGATAATGGCAGTGATCACATTTAGCAAACTGCCATTCAATATATAAATATAAGGTATTTTTACTGTTAAACTTTTATTCTGAACTCTCACATAAAATTTTTTGAGGTATTCAAGTCTACTTTGGAATACAAGATATTAGTTTGAGTTTTGCTTTGTTCAAATGAACAAAAGTTATTTTGGATGAACTTTGACTTATCAAGAGTTTTTAGGAATAATATAATATATAAGCATAAATCTCATTCCTTTGGAGATAAAACATCCTCTCAGCACCACTCTTTCTTCATATGAATGAATTCTCTGACCCTGACGTATGGAAAACATGCTGAGGTTGATATTATGCACAAAATAGAACAAAGTAGTATGAACAATATGCCCCTCAAGCTTGTACAGATTTCTACTACCATAAAGTAACAGAATTCCTGATTTCTGGATCAAAATTAGAGTCATGAGGTTATAAGAATCAAAAATTCTATAGCACATCCTTGAAAAGAAAAAAATAAAAAAGGATTTTCTTTCTAGAATAAACCTAATGGTATTATTAAGGAGGGCTGGAAAAAGGAAAGCAAAATAGAGAACATCCCTGTAAGTCTCAGTGTCTGCCTACATGTAAGGCTGCTAAATGTTTAGACATGTATATATTTATTTAACTTTCAAGCTTTATGGCTACAGCAGTGATTCTCAACAAAGGCGATTTTGTCCTCCCCACTGCTGTGGGATATTTGGCAGTATCTGAAGACATTTTCAGTTGTCACAACTTGAGGTGGGGTGCTACTGGCCAGGGGAGCTGCTGAGTACCCTATAATGCACAGGACAGCATCTCACAACAAAGTACCTGCCTATAATTCTAAAAATGCCTAGGCTGAGAAACCCTGGACTATAGGAATAGACTTTAGACAGGCCTAACATCTAGACCTACAAAGAAGGTGGCATATCTAGGAAAATGACTCTGATTCATTCATTCAAACAATAAGCATTCAAAAATGTGTGGAGGTTGTTACTAGTCATTTGTACCTGTTGATCAGGTGGGCATATAGCCAGATTCTCAGTTGAGAGAGAAAAAGTTGTGATTCCTCCCATCTACCCACTATGAGAATAGAAAAGGGAGCTTCTCAAAGAGAGGATCCTTATCCCAGTTAGGAAGAAAACATCAGCAGTGGATCCCTTCATGGGAACTTGGAAGGCCAAGGAAATTTTCTGTTCTGACTAGGATTGTTGCTATGTGACTTCTGTTCTGGGTAGGAAGTTCTCATTCCATATTGAAGAAACTCATAGCCTTTGCTGAGGTAGGTATCTTTATAATAATATTACCATCCCATTGTGACAATGTACATTGTCACAAAATAAAAAAAGTCCATTTCTTTATATTCTCTGAAGTATATTCTCATGAAAATGGTGCAGCCTTCCTTTTCACATTTCCTTTTCTCTGCTTCTTCTAGGCATTTAGGAAAAAATTTATCTTACATGATCTATATTTCTTGGTAATTACTCTCCAGTTACTTCACGTGAGTATTTTGCTCACTAGATTCTGGGCCAGGGTAAGATCTGTATCTTCAATCTCCCTGGAAATCCTCTCTGCACCTAATATAATTCTGAGCACAAACAGTCATTTAACAGATTGTTGAATGAACTAACCAATAATATGCACATAAATGAGGTCAGAATAAAGCCAACAATAAATATTTCTATGCTGATATTCCATTGTGTATACAAGGCTGATTGGACCACTCATAGAAACAAATACACCAAGCCCATAATATACAATTATCTGCAACAATTAAACTCAAAGAATGATTGTAATATGGTATTGCTTAAATTTAATGTATAGTTTTTTGCTTGGTAGAAATGTAATAGGACTTGAAAAAGAATTATATTTATACTTTATTTTCTATAAAGTAATCAAGTGAGACACAATGCTCAGCATTTAATTCTCTCAGCATCAGTGCATCAATGTGTAGGAGTGGATGGATTCTGGTTGCATAGTGATGGCAAAATCAGGAAATATTTTTTTAAAAGATTTTATTTATTTATTTTTAAAGGAGAGAGAGGGAGAGCCAGCAGGGGGAGGGGCAAAGGAAGAGGAGAGAGAATTCTTTTTTTTTTTTTTTTTAAAGGAAATCTTTTTTTTTTTTTCTTTTTTTATTCATGAGAGAGAGAGAGAGAGGCAGGGACACAGGCAGCGGGAGAAGCAGGCTCCATGCAGGGAGCCCGATGTGGGACTCGATCCGAGGACTCCAGGATCACACCCTGGGCTTGAAAGGCAAGAGCTCAACCGCTGAGCCACCTGGGCGTCCCAGGAGAGAGAATTCTGCATAGACCTTGCACTGAGCCCTACATGGGGCTCGATCTCATGACCCTGAGATCATGACCTGAGCTGAAACCAAGAGTCAGAAGCTTAACTGACTAAGCCACCCAGGTACCCCTGAAAATTCACAAAGTATTAATAAGTAAGCTTTTTTACTTGCTATTTGGTTAAATGCTGTGAACAATTGCTTGTAAGCAACTATACTTGAATACCTAACTTTTTGGGAGGAGGTATGGAATCTTCCTATTCTTTCACAAAAGAGATCATGCCCAAATATTAGGAAAATTGCACCTGAACATTAAACACAGACACAGATACAGATATGTATACACACACACCCCTCCTAAGAACTTCCTGAGCTCAACATGACCAAAAAAAAAAAAAAAAAATACTGGCTATTTAAACATGCCCTACTATCGCTTACCTGGGATGAAAAAGTACACACTAGGAAGTCTGCCTGGGAGAGAAAGTGTATATCCAGGATCACACCCCGAAGTGAATTTTCTGTGTATCGATTGTGTAGTCCAGCTGACCAAGAGATAGAGTTATCACTAATAAATTCATAAGTGGGGTACCTATAAAAAAGAAATAAATTTGTACATAGTCACTGAAATCACAATATTCTATCAGGAGTTAGTATCTTACCACCAGGAAGTAGACCTGCTCCTTTGACCAAAGTTCTTCTTTTTAATAGTAAGTAGAGCTTTAATTGTGGTATTTAATAGATTCGATGAAGCATCTTTGAATCTGTCAGTGGAGTAGAAACCATTCTGGAATGTCCTAAATATTACATGTTATTGGCATGTCACATAATATGCACAATACATGCATCAAAATGTCCTTTCTCAATTCATAGGAGTTGAAGGTTCCTTATTTTTTTTGTAATGAGTGACAAAGAGGTTTTTTAAACTGCTTTCTCATTTGGTCACTAAACTTTTCCCTTAGAATAGAAATATCACGGTTAAATTTCATTTACATTTTTAACCTAGAATTTGAGATAATTCAGACTGGTTTCCCCTAAACCCCATCCTCAAAACACTGTCTTAGCCAACAGCAGTAATGGAAAATCAGTCTAGGGCAGCCTGGGTGGCTCAGCGGTTTAGCACCACCTTCAGCCTAGGGTGTGATCCTGGAGACCGGGGATTGAGTCCCATGTCAGGCTCCCTGCACGGAGCCTGCTTCTCCCTCTGCCTATGTCTCTGCCTCTCTCTGTCTCTCATGAATAAATAAAAATCTTTAAAAAAAAAAAAGAAAATCAGTCTAATAAATATATGAAAGCAAATTCTTTACAGATGTCCACCAAGTAATATTTCAATAGTCTTGAGATAGGATATGTGTTTAAAAGTATTAAAACAAGATATCTTTAAAAAGTCCACCATATGTTCAAATGATTCTACTGTGAATTAAGAGGTTTAATTATACTCTAGTATACAGTGAATAAATTTTCTTAGTGCATAAATCTTTAGAGTTGAGTTGAAAACTTAGGGAATCATACAAAAATTGGATAATAACTGTACCTGTTTTACATAATTCTGTAGGAATTAAATACATAAGCAAAGTAAAGTGGTTAGGAGAGCATCTGACATGTATGTAGTAAATGCTCATTACATATTAGCTGTGATTGTTAAACATTCTTTTGTAGATGTCCACCTGGTTTTATTCCTTACTTCCTTTAGATCTCTGCTGTAATAAAGTCTTATTAGTGAGGACTTCAGAAATTTCTATCTTTTTTACTTACTTAATTTCATGACTTTTTTTATCATCTGACATAATACATATTTTGACTGTTATTTACTGCCTGTATCCATTCCCCACCTCCACCATCCCTAGCTGGAATGTAAGCTATATAAAGAGGCATTTCATCTGCTTTGTTCACTGTATTATTCTTAGTAACTAGAAAAGAATTGGGAATATAACAGAGAATATATTAATATCTGGTGAGAGGGTAAAAGTGCCTATCTGTAAACCCTGAACCATTAGGAGTCTGTTTACATGTCTGTCTCCCACACAGTATTCTCCTAAGTTTGGGACTAGACTTGATTTTTCTTTGCCTCACAACACCTAGTGCCCCACGCAATGCTGAGTAGGTAAATACATGAATAAGTGAGTGCTACCCATGTCTGGGACTTTGTCCTAATTCCCTAACAGCTGCTTCAGATTCTCTTCATTTCACAGCCACCGAGGAGCTTTCTCTCATTGCCTCTAATAATGACTGGGATGGCAAAGTCTCAGAGCACTGTTTCAGACTGGTATTCAGTGCTCAGATCCATTCGGCCTCATTATTTTTGACATTTTCCCCTCCTAAGCCCCAAATTAGGGAGACAAAGGAAATGTCACATTTATTTTAAAAAGAAAACAACCAAAAAGACTTTTAATGTGATTCTTGTGAAGCTGCATACCCAGGCATGGGGCAGAAACAGCAACAAATAAGTATGAAAAGGCTGGAGGACAGAGGACAGAGCGAATCATTAAAACACAGGTTTTATACTTGAATAAAGACTAACTCTGTCAGTGTGGTTTGCGTGCTCAGTGAAAAGAAAAGAGTGATCTTTTTACTGAGAAGTGACACTAACATTAATGCCCTTCCTAATTTAAAGACCCCTCCCTGGAACCAAACCAAAAGAACTCTTAAGTTCCACAGGCCTTATCTGAGACTGCTTGATGAAGGATACCTGAGTTTGGAAAAACAAACAAACAAACAGAAACAATGTAAATAATGGAAAAGGGAGACTTTGCATCTCCAATTATAAGCATGGAAATTTCTGCACAAACATACTTCTTTGTCTTCTGCCCACAAGTATGTCAGCAGAGGATTCCTTTTACTGTGACATTGTAGAGATTAGCAACGATAAAATATATTTTTTTCTTCTTCTACCTTATAAAAATTTATTTTTGCATCACTCACAAAGGGCTAACTTAAAGTTATAAACTAACAACACATTGTCTTTTCTGAAGTCTTTCTCCAGACTGAGGGAGATACTCCTCTTCATGATTTCACTGTACCTGGTATAAAACTCCTACAGGGCATTCATCTAACTATACTGCAATAACTTGTTACATGTATATGCCTACCAGTTGGATACTCCTTTAAATAAGAAGCCACATATTATCTTTTTATTTCTCTTTGTATTTCTAGTGCCCTGTAACTGTGTGTAGCATATTATAGTTCAATAAAACATTGAAAAAATTCATCACTCGTTATTGCTGAGTCTTTTTTTCGTAGGGCAAACACTTTACAAAAACTTCTAAACAAATTTTTCTTGCCTCCGTTCATTTAAATGAAACTAAATTTTAGGAGTGCTCATCCAGCATTTTTGATAAAAAGCAAACTAAGTACATAAATATATATTCTAAGAGATTTTTAAAGACTTGTTTCTTCTCCTATTTCACCCCTGTTCCCAATCTCCACATCTTAGAATATGATATTGGATAGACAACTTTAAGAGTTCTTACTTCTTGGCCAATGATTCTGCAATTTAAACTCTCTAACAGTGATCTGCCTAAGAGAGACATCTACACATTTTCAATGGCTGCCATAATCAGTGGGAAACAGGTGTGAAAATCTCAGAGATGAACTCAGTCTTAATCTAAAGAAACCTGAGATGTAATACCAAGTAGCAAAGCATTATCTACTCATTTTCACACAAAAGCCGAATATATAAAGCTAATCTTGACCACTTTTAGAAAAGATAAGCTACCCAGAAAATGGATTCTTCTCTGTGTGAATCCTATGCATCATTTACTTCTTCAGCACTTCACCCTCTTGAAGCACAAAAGTCTCATAATCATCCTGGATACTATATACCTTGATGAGAGACTAACTCATGTTTTTGGTCACCTAAAACAATGACAGAGGTTTTATGGTTTGCTTAGGTATCAAAACGAATCCTGACAGGTCTAAAGCAGAGTTAATTCAGAGCAGAAAAACATCTAGGTAAAATACTGAAGGAGAGAAATAGCATTTAAGTTCCTGGGAAAATTTTCAAAATGACTTATAAAATTGAGGTGCCTAGGTGGTTGCAGTTGGTAAGCATCTGCCTCTTAGTTTTGGCTCAGGTCATGATCTCAGTTCAGAGCCTGCTTGAGATTCTCTCTATCCCGCCCTCCCTCCCCCCCGCCCCCCTGCTTGTACTCTCTCAAATAAAATAAATAAATAAATAAATAAATAAATAAATAAATAAATAAATAAATCTTAAAAAACAAAGACTCAGAAAATTAAAATTAAAGGATTTCCAAAGAGGAAAAACAATGCATAAAATGCTGCTACTACATTTATAACAGGATATGAAAAAAACCTGCCTTCTGGACTACTGTGGAGAAGAGTTACTGGCTCTTTACTGTAAGTTACTGAGTTACTGACCACAGAAAGGAAATTCAAGTTTTACTATTCCTACAATCTTAGTAGATACTGCTGTCAACAGTACTATAAAAGTTGCTTGCTATAAAAATATCATGGGGCACTATGGATCAAAGTTGTAAGATAGATGTTCATATCTTTTTACCTAAATATTTCCAAATCCAGAAGTCTAGCTTAAGGAAATAACCTAACTAGAATATTGGGAAAATGAGCAAGTAAGCAATTGCAGAAGATATGTAGTCATTAAAAAGGGACATTTAAGATAATAATTTTTTTAGGGACCTGAGAAAATGGATCCATTGCTGTATTAAGTAAAAAAGAGTTCAAATTATATAGAATATGATCAACTACTAAAATGGGTAACTATATAAATGACTAAAGGGAATATGTCAACATTTAAGTAATTGTTACCACTGAGTAATAGGTTGTGGGTAGTATTTTTTCCTTGCCTATATACTTATCAACTTCCATATTTTCTAATGAGCATGAGTTATTTTGCTAGTCAGGGAAAAAAGAAAAACAGGAAAAAACCTTGTGATGCTTCAAGAACAAGTATAAGAGTAGATAAAATTAATATTTTAATTTCGTTTTTCGAACAAGCTACAAATTCAGTCTGGTATTTTAAAATGAAGGAGTATGGTGAACTATTTCTAATTTGTTTCTATCTAATAGGTCTGGATATCAAACTGGAAAAGTATTTGTGAAAATTTTGAATTGTGTTTTATGCCCAAATATTCATTTAATCCCTAACTATAAGCATATAACTTGGCTTATACTTGGCTGATGAATTTCATGGTCCTTTGTGTGTATGTGTGTGCAAGACAGTGAAAGTGTGTGTGTGTGAGAGAGAATACTTGATAGAGGGAGCCTTAAAAAACGCAATTTATATCAGGTTAATTTGAATTCTTAAAGGGAGAAATAGGATTTAAATTATTACCCAGTGATTTGAATAAACATTTGCATTACAGTCTTCACTTTAAATTTGTTTTTCTGCCCAAGTCCTATTTGTGACATAAAAAATTACCAAGAAAATTAATTAAACAAATAGCTTAAATGATTAGCAGTGAATAAAATGTTTTCAAGCTGATGGGATTGAAATAAACATAATTTAATAATTATTGGGCACTGAGCTAGGTAGGTACTGTGTCTAAGGTGCTTATAATCCAGTGAGGGAGACAGAGGTAAGCAAGTGCTAAACACTAAGTCAGAGCAGAAGGACACTTAGGGATTTAGGGATGATTTCTGGAGTAAATGGTGTATGAGCAAAGCTAAGACTACAGATTCTTCTCCTTCATTCCCTACTTTCACACATTTAATACATCTTTTATTAATAGTAAGTAAAGGCCAATTCTAGGTTCACTCAGATCCTGTGATAAATTCCCAATTGGGATCAGTGAGCTTTATGTGTTTTTTGAATACCCTATGTTAAAACTCTATAGTAGCTACTCTACAGTAACTGTAGAGTAATTGTTCTCCCACTAGATTAGGAATTCCTTGAGAGCAGAGGATCTTGTGTATCATGGAATACCAAGTATCTCACACAATGCCTAAAATATAGGTATGCTCCATAATGATTACTGTTCAATACATACTAGCAGTTCTTATTCCTCCACTTATAAAACTCATCTTCTGATTCTTTGCTTTTCTTTAATTTCCAGGTTCCAGAAATATTTATGAAATGAAAATTTATATTTTACATATGTTTCACTTGCCCGTAATTTCTAGTGAAGATAGTAAGAGCAAAAAGGTAAGCACTTGGTGTGTTTTATTGCTAGTAGTCCTATACAGTTGGTTAGTGTTGTGGACTGAATGTGTCCCCCTAGAATTCCTATTTTTGAGCTGTAACTCCCAATGTGATAGTATTTGGAGATGAGGCCTTTGGGAGATGATTAGGATTAAATGGGGGCATGAGAATGGGCCCCTTGTGATGGAATTAATGCCCTGATAGGAAGAGACACCAGAAAGCTTGCTCTCAAAGAGGCCATGGGAGTACATAGCAAGATGGCAGCTGCCCACACACCAAGGGAAGAGACTTCAGAATGAAATATATACTTTGCTGGCACCTCAAATATGTTTTGATTATATTAATAGTCACCCAAGTACACAGTTGTTTGAATTTTAAAAACTCCCAATAATCAGTAGTAATATTATATAATAAGAATCACAAGTCATGGGAATTAAAGATTCCTTTCAACCGAAAAGAATCCCAGTCTAGAATCACTAGTGTTCATCTAACTCACTTTGTTTTTGCCTCCTTTAATAAAGAAGGGTCATCCGTAGCCAAATACACTCTTCTTTTATCCACTTGCATTCTTCGAGCGAGAAGCTGAAAATGTTCTTCAACGTGTACCATGTATTCCTCAATGGGATGGAAAGCTGCTTCTGTTCCTACTTTGTCTGTGCGTCTGACATGGACTCTGGGGGGCAGAAGGAGAAAGTCAGATTCTGCTGACAATGTTCTGATCCACTTGGTGCTTTTAATACTGAATTTTATACCTTTATTTATGGTGGCATCACAGACATTTTAAGCCAATTTCTCTTTCAGTTTTGCCATTAGAAAAAATAAAATATTAAAAATTCAAATACATATATTCTAAATATATGTGCATGTTAACACAATACAAGGAGAATTAGAAAATAAGCTTTTGAAGAATGCTTTCTTATAAAGAAAGTAATTGGTATATCTAAGAATAATGGTAGAAAAAATGAAGATTCCAGAGTTTTATATTCCATATACGCAGCAAAATACCAACCAGCCTTCCAGAAAAAACTGGATGCAACTTTTTAAGATTTTTGACAACAAATAACACCAAGATTCACAGCTGTTATTACAGAATATTAAATATATTTTTTGCAACATTTTGGTACCAATTTTTCTTGTTCTTCATGATACCCTGGATAGTTACTCTAACTGCCAGCTTGTAGAATTTAAAGCTGTCTGAGGAAAACACAGACCTGCATGGATTCTTCCTATACCACAATCAAGGCAGGTAAATCTTTTAAGAATTCTTACTATTTTAAGTTCATGGAGATGTTCTAGCCCTTTTGTTGTATGCATAATGAATTTTCTTTCGCTGTTTTTCACTCTATCAAACACAAGCAGATATTGATCTCATCTGTCCTATTTTTAAAAAGCCCTAAAACCATAAAATTGGGAACAAAGATTTACACTGTTCTGCACTAAATAATGTGTTGACTTCCAAAGTACTCTCCTCCCATTTTAGTGCTTTCGAAGTGATTATAAATGAAAATAATAATGGTCAGAGTTTATTTTCATAAATTAAAGCTCTCCTTTAATTTACCCTTCTGCATCCCTCCCTACCAAATTACCAAACCACTATTCAAAAGTAGGAAAAAAAAAGTAGATTTGTTTCCCCTTAGATTATAAAACATGGGCATGCCTTAGGTCAAGCCAAAAGCTGGCTTTTTTTGTGAATCTGGAGCGGGGAGGGGCGGTGTCTATTCTCATGGTAGTTAATCTGTTGTCTTTATAGGTATTATTTCCTTTGCATTCCAGACTAAGTTCCAGATGTGAATACCATCATATGAATACCTATCATTCTTTCTTCCCACATCATTATTTTTTTTTTAAGATTTTATTTATTTATTCATAGAGACAGAGAGAGAGAGGCAGAGACACAGGCAGAGAGAGAAGCAGGCATCATACAGACAGCCTGACCTGGGACTCGATCCAGGGTCTCCAGGATCACGCCCTGGGCTGCAGGTGGCGCTAAACCGCTGTGCCACCAGGGCTGCCCTTCCCACATCATTCTTAATCACTGCTTCTCTCAGGAAATTGGAATTATTCACTGTGCTCCTTCGAGATGAAGTGGGCCAGAAAGAACAATTGCACTGAATTTCAATGAAAAGCTTCATGAGAAGAAGCACTATACTCTGGTTTCACCATACACTTTCTTTAGCTCTAACATTTAAAATAGGGATCGAGGGTGCCTGGGTGGCTCAGGCCATGATCTCAGGGTCCTGGGATAGAGCTCTGATTTGGGGCCTCCTGCTCAGCAGGGAGGTCTGTTTCTCCCTCTGCCTCTGCCCTGTTCCCACACACACGTGCTCACAAACGCTCTCTCAAATAAATAAAATATTTAAAAATAAATAAACAAACAAACAAATAAATAAGGGATCAGTAGCTTCTCTACATATGTAGACTAAGACCCAAGGGAAGATGTGGGGTGGGAGATATGAAAATGAAAATAAAAACAAAAACAAACAAAAGCTGTAATGACGGACGAAGAAGCAGAGGTAGTGGCAGAGTACTACCAATCAATTTTCTCAATTCTCCAAATACCCCTGAAATTAGAGAGGAGCATAATGGAGTCTTTATGGAAGGATCAGAACGTTAGGCCTGTGAAGGATATTTGAAGTCATTTTAATGTAATGTAAGTCTTTCATTAGAGAGTTAAGGAAACTGATGCCTCTGAAGACATTATCAGCGAACAAAAAGACAACATAAGGCAAAGGGAAGCTGGTTTCTCTCACATATATTCAACCTAGTCATCACAAAAGTTAAAGTTCTTTGTGTACTTGCCTGACTTTCACAACAGTTGCCCCTTCAACAACATGGGTGTGAACTATGTGGGTCCACTTATATACAGATTTTTTACAGTTCAATACTGTAAATATATTTTCTCTTCCTTATGATTTTCTAATAGCACGTTCTTTTCTCTAGCTTACTTTATTGTAAGAATACAGTATATAATACATGTAGCATACAAAATACATGTGAATCGACTGTTTATGCTATTGGTAAGGTTTCCAGCCAACATCAGGGTATTAGTAGTTAAGTTTGGGAGGAGTCAAAATTTATACATGGATTTTAAACTGTATGGGGGGTCAATAGTCCTAACATGGCATTGTTCCAGGGTTATCTATATTAGATATCAAGCTCTTTCCGGGCAGGGAATCTTTTTTTTTTTTTTTTTTAAGATTGTATTTATTTATTCATGAGAGACACAGAGATTGAGAGAGAGAGAGAGAGGCACAGACACAAGCAGAGGGAGAAGCAGGCTCCATGCAGGGAGCCTGACGTGGGACTAGATCCCGGGTCTCTAGGATCACACCCTGGGCTAAAGGCGGCGCTAAACTGCTGAGCCACCTGGGCTGCCCTCGGGCAGATAATCTAATTTTATTTATTTCTAATAGCACCAAACACAATAAATAAATGAATGAATTCTGGGTCCACACAAAAATCTAATTGTTTAGTACCATGTGAATAGAAACCTTAGATATCACCTTAGTTTCTTCAGTTTTAAACAAAGAAGAGTGGCAATCAATGAAGACCCAGAATGATCAAGTACATTGCCCAAAGTCAGATTATTTCTTAGTGGTAGAAGTTAGATGGTACCCCCAGATTCTTGAATTTTAGTGTCCTCTTTCATTACAGCACACCACCTCAATGTACAAATAACTTAATTGTCTGTGGTATTTCAATTTTCTATATTTGGCCAACTCTTAATATGATGGATGGCCCATGGACAATTAGGATAGCTTTCTGGTATACAAAACTGTAGGAAAGCTTCCAAGCAAAGTTAAGATGGTCTAAGCCCCGGTTTTGTTTGTAACTTTGGGGAGAGATTTTCTTCCTTTAGTTTCCTTACCTGTAAAATAGTTATCTCTACCCACTTCACAGGACTGTGTTATAGGATGAATGAGAGAACATAAAGTTATTTTGGTAATTTAATTACTACACTGTTGTCTTTCAAGATCCTGTTCAAACACTGAAGCTATGAAGACTTTCCTGATCTAGATGGAAGTACATTTCTCTTTCTCTGACCTCTCATAAAACTTTTATACTATTCACAGGGTATGTATCACATTCTACCCATATAATGTTAGCCATATGTCTCTTTTCCAATTGCCTGTAGTAAGCTAGAAGAAGCTATTTAAAAAAAAATTAATCTCTGTCCCCCACAGTAGCAGATATTCAATAAATGTTCTGCAAATAAGTGAACGAATCAACATATGTATTAATATTAATCAATAGCTGACTTTATTACAAACGGTATAAGCTACAGAATGTCACAGCCGCCTAGCCTACAAGTCTATTTTCAGGAATTATTTTAGCATCAGTCTCTCTGAAACGTAATAATACTTTACAGTATGTTTTTTTTCACTTAACTAAAATCCTTTTATACTCCTTGTCACATCACTTTTAGGTATTAGCTTCACTATTTTACAGATGGAAAAATCAAAGCCCAATATCATTAATAAGTTACTTGGTCCAGATTTAGGGAAAAGCCAGAGGTACTGCCCAGGTCACTTAGTCTAGGTATAGTATTATTTCCATTAAACAAAGACAATTTTCCCAAGGTATGAAATCTGGCCCTAGGACCTAGGAAAATTCCTCTTTACATAACTTTTTAATG
Source organism: Vulpes lagopus (assembly GCF_018345385.1). Taxonomy (NCBI): domain Eukaryota; kingdom Metazoa; phylum Chordata; class Mammalia; order Carnivora; family Canidae; genus Vulpes; species Vulpes lagopus. The sequence goes on from NC_054829.1 coordinate 33,510,702, forward strand.
TATGTGTACAGGAACACATATTTGTGAGCAAGATGCTCCTTTGGATTCTTCTCAGTCCTAGGATTTCCTGATATATCTATCTTCCCTGAATATAAGCATGAGAATGATCACATATGTATATGAGAAGTGGGCCAAGAAAGAATTTAAATAATAATTTTAACATTATCTTACATTATATATACTCCTCTCATTTTCAAAAATAGCTTCCAGGACAAAAAAAGAAAACAGAACATCAAAAAATGCAAAATAATCACCAGTGGTAATTAATGAAGCCTAACAAAAAGAGCAACAGAAAAGCTATAAATGTGACAGCTTTATCTCATGGTCTTGTTAAGGGTAAGACAAGAATCATGTATAACATCCAAAATACTCTCAATAAAATAAAATTTTGCTAGCTTCCCCAGAAGAGATAGCTAATTTTAGAAGCATCAGTTTAATATATTTGTTGAATGAATAAATAAGTGAATGAGGGTAACAAAGTATGATGATTTAGCTGTTCTAAGTGAACAAAGAAAGAATGATCTCCTTGTGACCTAAGGTGAACTGTGGAACATCTGTTTTTGGATGGGGCTCTGAAAATTTATGAAACTTTATGATATAAAGTTTACAATATATTGTGAAGTATACATATCTCTGCTACTACATATCACTTTATGAGGAACAAATCAGATTCTTACCCAATAACTGGATGTTTGAAGCCAAGCTTCTTGGTAGCCTCTTCTATTTCCTTTTCTAGCCAGGGTTGTGGGCGGATCAAGTATTTGACAAACTGGGACACCCACCACACTGCAGGATCACCATGGACTCGTACAAGCCGATCTGCAAGGTCTTCTGGTACAGCCAGGGGTAAATATGGTGGACGAGGATGAAGACTGTCTACAATGGGGAGCTCAACCACCTGAACATTTTTGTCCTTTACTTCACCTGAAAGAATATCAAAATATGTCATCACCATGCTGGATTCCTCATACATTTACTATTTAAGAAGAACTCACTCTGGATGCTTTCATCCTCATAGCAACTCTAAGGCAGTATTATAATTCTCACTTTACAGAGGCACTTAAGTAACTTGATCAAGGTACTAGGACAGAAGTGACAGAGCAACTTTCACATTTGGGTTGGTCTGCCTCTCAAGTCCATGGCATTTTTTTCCCGTTCATAACGTGCTGCCATATCAATACCTCATATCCTAGATAAGGATGCATCCAGCACTCGAAGAATCTAATCAGAGAATAATCAATCATATTGCTAGTGAACACAGCCAAAGAAGCAAAGTTCTGCTTTTTTGTACTTTTTTTTTAAGATTTATTTATTTATTTATTTATGATAGACATAGAGAGAGAGAGAGAGAGAGAGAGAGGCAGAAACACAGGAGGAGGGAGAAGCAGGCTCCATGCCAGGAGCCCGACGTGGGACTCGATCCCAGGACTCCAGGATTGCGCCCTGGGCCAAAGGCTGGCGCTAAACTGCTGAGCCACTGAGGGATTCCCTTGTTTTTGTTTTTGAACTAGACAATAAAGTGTTCTCAAAACTTCTAGATTGTCATTATAGCAAATGACTCTTGTATTACTTTCATGCTAGAGCACAATGATATTAGAGATACCTCAAGATTTTAATTATAAGCCAAGCAGTTATATCTTTTAAGAAAAAAAGAGATAATTCTAGTCTTTTTTTTCTTGGCCAAATTATCCATTGTATTTTCAATTATGATATCAATATAATCTATGTTGATTGTTTACATGGATATTAATGTAAAGTTAGAACAGATTAGATGCTAATTTTTGTAGATGATGATTAGCTTCAGAATCCAACTTCTATATATCATTAATGTTACTATGGTTCTATCAATTTTATAATGCAATGAGATGAACATCCCAAAATGGGATAAGCTAGTAACTTTAGAGTTTACTTTACATATCGAAGACCACATAGTAATAACTAGAAGACACAAAGATACCAGGCAGAGAAACTTCACAAATATAAAATGTACTGAATTAAAATTTCAGTAACAGAAAATATTAACCTGAACATACAAAATAACTCCACTTAAGATGTTGTCAATCTGTATAATGAATTAGAATCACAGTTAATCACTGGACCATTTGAGAAAGAATGTACTTGCAGAGAATAAACCTAGAATACATTTAATATGTATTCACTAGAATGGAACATAGTCCTCAAATTCTGTTTTTTTTTTTTTTTTTTTTTTTTTCAAATATACAAAATGTCTTAAAGCAAATTACATGATCTGGGAAAGTAATCACTCAAACCAACGGCATGATTATTAGAAAGTCAGTTGGCCTAACTAAAAATTAAAAACGTCTGGTTAATATTCTCTCTCTCTCTGATATGTAAAATTCATTTGAGGATTCTTAGAACAAAGCCCCTGAAACATGGTATTTGTTGCATGAATAAATGGAAATAAAAAAATTTACCACCAGTATTGCAATTCATCTAGGGTACCAGTTAAGAAAAAAGTGGGTACCTTTATCAGGTGAGAAACTGTAATTAAGGGTGTATAGGGAAAGAGTGAGCTACATTTTAAATCAAGCTCTAATAATCTCCCTAAGGCAAGGGAAATTGGGATGACTTCTTTGACATGGACACGATAAGAGATGTAGTACATGAATAATAGAGAAATAAAGGAAGCGAAAACAGTTTTTTATAAAAAAAGAAAGGAAAAAATCTAGCTCTTCTATATGACCATAAACAAAAGCAAAATTAAAAGGGCTTCCTTTTGTGATTTCTTCCTAACAAGGTTATTCTCTGTGTAACTAGAGCATTTCACTTAGATAAGTATTACACTGATTGCCTCAAGGCCTTAGCTTTCTTACAGCTAGTCCTACTGACAGCCTTCAGATAGAAATGAAAACTATGCCTATACCTTCAAGACAGAGAATTTAGTTTGCTTTTGTTGGTTCATTGTTCATTCATTCATTTATTCAGTTGTTCAAATATTTGTTGAACACTGTTATAGGTCAAATACTACATGACGCAGAGTATATGGTGATAACATGGTCCTTACCCTCAAGATTTCTAGCTCAAAAACCTCTCCTAGAACTGACCACTTTCAGTGAAAGAAAAATAAACAAAATAAAACAAAATGCCATCACCAAAAAACTTATTATCAAAATGATATCAATACTCAACTGCCTAGTAAAATATTAAGAATTTATCATTTTCATATCAATATCATTTTCATTTATACAAAAAATAAAGTTTAGCTTCTTCAATAATGATATATTTCAGAATAAATGAAAATAACATTATACATGCTATGTTAGAAGGTCCTTTTTTAACTTGGTTGACCACCTATTTATTTTTTATTCTACTGACATACATAAGCAAAAAGATTAAAATTTGGAACAGATCTATAATCTTGTTCAGTGTTTTCTAAACTTTAGTCACTAATGTAATGAACGTTATAATTTTTACCATATCCATATACTATCTGTACTGTTTAAAGTTTTAAAAATTCACTTTTAAAACATATGAATTTATTTTATAGATGGCAAATAGAAAAATAACTTCATTGAAACAATATAGACACTATTCCCTGTGAAGGATTCTGAGCCCAAGCCAGATTTCTATTTAAAAAGGAGATTACTGGGGCACCTGGGTAGCTTAGTGGTTGAGTTTCTGCCTTTGGCTCAAGTCATGATCCCGGGGTCCAGTTCCACCTCAGCCTCCCCACAGGGAGCCTGCTTTTTCCTCTGCCTATGTCTCTGCCTCTCTCTCTGTGTCTCTCATGAGTAAATAAATAAAATCTTAACAAAAAAAAAAGGAGATTATCAGTGATGTTAAAGGAGTATAATTGCTTTTTTTCCTTACATCTCCTATGAGTTTGAAACAAAATGAGAGAGAAGAATAAAATGGCCATCAAAATACCAGCTTGATCACCAATAAGGATGAACTAGAGAATGTAGTTTTTTGTTTTGGATTTTGGGCCTTATGGGTTTTCCAACAGTTCCCACCCAGCCCTATGCAGAGTTTGTTAACCAAGGCCTACTATACGGGAAGGAGGAGGAGCATGCCTTCTGAGAGAAGCCAGAAAGCTCTGTGCCTCACACGTTCAGTTCCTCCTCCTAAACTCGCCAGTTGTACACTATTTTCCTTCCAAGTAGAAGGGAAATGAGGTGGACAGAAAGGAGCAAAAAAGCACTTTAGTACTTTCTCCTTGAAGGAATGGAATTAATTTCTATAGGAACTCTTGAAGAATGGAAGATTCCCAGTACGTGTTCCTACCCATCTCCACCCCTAAAACAATTATCCATTGTTAAAGAACTATTAAAGATACCTTGATACCAAACTGAGAATTTGTCTGACATGCTCAGAAAGACTGAAAAAGAAGTAACTTTCTCAACTATGCAATTCAATGTTTATTTTAATCTTTTATCAATAAGGAAACTGAAATTATTTCATACAGATTACTACAGATTATTTTATTAAAATATGTAGGTTCAGAGTTTGGGAAACAGATTTACCTAAATTGTCTCATTTTACAGAACAAATAAACTAGAGAAGCTAAGTGAATTTCTCAAAGGTAATGAAGCTAAATAAAAGGGCCAGGATTAGACAGACTCTAGTATTTACTGCATTATTTTTATTACATTCTGCTTTCTGGAATATATATATATATATATATCTCAAAGCATTTAAGTATGTTCCCTTTTAATCAATCAGGAGTGCCCTGCCATTCTAATAAGACTTTATTTAGTATTGAAAAGAAAAAAAAAAAAAACAGCACTGCATCAACATTCCAGCAAGAGAATGTTTTATGTATGTGTATAAGTCACACAAAAGTCAACACTATGCATTTGGAGAGCATCAGAGCAAACTAGCCTAGGTATTACACGAATGACTGCCTGGTTCAACTTGAACTGATAGGACCATTATTATTTCAGAGACTTATTTTCAAGACTACCTTCTCTTGCTGCTAATTCTGTTTTATAAGGTCATTCTCTTTGCTAAAGGCAGGGAAGAGTCAATAGGCTTGTTAGTGCACTTAGAGCTCTCTGCCCATAGCACAGATAGCTCTTTGACAGGGAGGATATCTACAGGTGCAGGCAAGTATCTCTAGAAAAGCCCTCTTCCCTGCTGTTCAATCCATAGCAACCCCATTTAAAAGCAATACTCTGTTATCATTCCATGTGCCATAAGACAGAAACACTAGCCCTAGAATTAGTCAATTTGAATTATTAACCATCAGTAGACTCAATAGAAAGATCTTAATACCTACCGTGAATGAATAGGTTCTGCTATAATGAAAAATGTTTCAAGGGTAGAAAAGACTTGGAATCCTAGTCCATGAGACATCTTCTGCATTTGCTGTCTTCTTTCTTCGGTTGCTACTCAGTGACTATAGCACTCTGATTTGTGAGAGAAACAGAACTTAGGAGGGGAAAATCTTCTAAGACAGAACTCATGTAGCCAGAATGGCCAAGGTAAAGAAGTTTGGAGTAGGGTTGCCAGTTGCCAGTTGGGAAAAGTTGCCAATAAGACATCACTACCTGAAACTTAAATTTCAGGTAGGAAGAGGAGGGGATTATTAGTAACACTATGGCAATTCTGAAGCTAAAAAGTTGTCTGCTTTCTGATCCCAAGACTCCTAAGGAGATTTCCTTAATATTCACATAGGTCTACGCTTCCCTCAAATAGGTACAGAGGGGTAGAATGAGGTTTTAATTCCCTTCCTAGAGGTTGCCTTGATTGGCTATAGTTGGTAAATGCCATCACACTCAAGAGCCTTTCCAAAGACTGTGCCCACTGCTGAGACTCATGGCTCTACCTGAGGCTGGAACAAGGGAGAAACCAAACAAGTATGGTAAAGCAAATGCCTATTCATACAGTACCTTGACTGTAGTGCAGAGTGATTATGAGTATGGGCTTTGTAATGGCAAAAACTCTGTGTTGAAAAGTCACTTAACAGTGGTATGATCTTGGGTAAATTATACTTAACTTCACCCAAATTTCTTCATCTGGAAAATGGCTCTGATAATAACACCTTATTATCTGTAAAATGGGATTAATTATAGGATCTTACACCTCGAGTTATTTTAAGGATAAGATATTACATGGAGAGATCTGACACAATGCCTAACACATAGTAATTCTCAAAAAATCTTTACCCTGGAATCAATCCTGTTAAATAATTCTCAAAAAGCTAGCTAGAGTTTGGTCAGGAAAGAGATTATTTGCCAAAATATTACATTCTTTGAAAAAATATCAAAGTTCCCAATTTCAGTGAGCCAAAGATATATTCTCAAATATACCAGATATAAGGAGACATAAGATATATACCCAAAGTAAATCTTACTCATATTGTTTACCATAGGCAATACAACAATAAAGAGCTTTCATATTTTCAAAATATTCAATAAATATTCAAACTGAAGGGTAGTGACTCTGGCTATCTGAAAACTCTGACATCCTATCATCACTTAACTGATTTGACCGAAATTCTGTTGTTTATGAAAGCACAGAATGACAGTAAGTTGGCTTAACTAGTAATGCATATTACAGCAAAGAATTTGTATGCTTAAATTATATCTGCAAAGACTTTCTGGACTTCTGGGATTTACATTTCCTTTAACACTGTGTGGCCAAATATGACTGATTAAATCCTTACTAAACTCTGAGACTCATTACAGGAGATACGGAGAGTGACTCAGTAAGTAAAGGGAGAGAGAGATCTCCTTGAGTAAAGGGAGATCCAGACTGAAAGCTAACTAGCTGGGGAGGCACTGGGGAATTTTCTTGATTTTATTTGGACACAATAAGATGGACTTAAAAAAAAAATCACATAAATGTGTGAGATCTGTTTTTCGGGATTATTAACAATGATGAGATTAATATTTATATCTTCATTTAATGACTGAGCTCTGTTTTCATTTAAAATACGGAGGAAAGATATACTATTAAAAAGTGAACAGCTGGGCTACTTTCCTTTTGTTTTTCAGCCACTGTGGCTGATAGCGATTTCTTCTAGAACTTGAATGAGCAACTGTTGCCTGCCATATGAATTCCATCACTGCTCTACTTATGCAACAACTCAAAAGACTGTTATTACTGCCAGTTTGAAGCCTTCAACCAATTGAGTGAAAGTTCTAAATTCAATCATATGAAACAAAGTGCAGTGTTAGCAACATTCTTAAGAATTAGCATATCACACTATGGGAATGACTGTGCAGCAGTCTTATGAGGTGTTTTCTGCTTTTACTAGTACAGAAATGCCTTGCGAAGGCAACTAGACTCATGGTTCATCAACCTCAATGTTATTCTGAGAGATTTAGCTGTGGATATGGGGCTAAAAGAATGGCTAATGGAAAATATATATCTTAGTGAGTTAGGTAGTTCAGGATAAGGCAGGCAGGACATATCAAAAGAAAAAAGACCAAAGAAATTTTTTGCTTTATACCACTAAACAGAAGGCTCCCTGCAGTCATTCTGCATGTTTCTGAAACAAATTTAATCATTTAACTTTTATATACATATGTTACTTTGCCAAGATTCCAGACAGTCCACAGACAGCTTGCTCAAAACTGGACAGTGCCAACAGGTTCTCTGATGACTCACACTGCATAGGCCCTATAGTATAGCTCCATATAGAGATTTGAAAGAGTGGTTGTATTTTGTTTTGTTTTAAATAATTTAGTAATTTTTCCTAACTTAGAAACTCCTTATAACCCAAAGGATCCCAAAGAATTTTAGAACAGCTTTTCTCATGGGGAAAAAACAAGAAAAAAGAGGAATGGAAAGCAGCAGAAAGAAAGATAAGGCTTAATTTCATCAAATTATTAAAGAGCCAAAACCCAAACTCTCTTCTCCTCATTCTCATATAAAAAAAAAAAAAATCACAATTCCACTTTCACATTCCTCTTATTCCTTCACCACAAATCACTCTCCTCGAAAGAAACAGGTAGGAGGAAGGACCTCCAGGTAATAATAGCCTTTTATCCCTTGAGGATTCTTTTTTTTTTTTTTTTTTAAAGACTGTATTTATTTATTCATGAAAGACACACAGAGAGAGAGGCAGAGACACAGGCAGGAGGAGAAGCAGGCTCCATACAGGGAGTCTGATGTGGGACTTGATCCAGGGACTCCAGGATCATGCCCTGGGCCAAAGGCAGGCACTAAACCCCTGAGCCACCCAGGGATTCCCTCCCTTGAGGATTCTTGAAAGAGATGACTGAGTATACTGGTGTGCCATCAGGATCTCACAGGATATAGCTGTCAGTTGGCATGCTGTGTTACCTTTTACTTTGGGGGAATTTTACAGCAGCCTTTGTGATTAGCACTTGGTTGGAGTTAATAATTCAAAGTTTCATGTTGGACTTATAGTTCCTTGTGATTCTTCTGCTTAATTATCATTCAAATGATAAATCAGGAAGGACTAATTTGACTTTCCTGATGGTAGTGTACATACAGGTCAATCCTAATACCCTAAAACAAGAATTATAACTAGAAATTCTGGCTACCCCATGAGAGAAGAAAATGAAAACACGATCATCTTGGAAGAAAAAAATCCTGACAAAACAGTTAAGACTTCTGAGGGATATGAGGAGAGAAGACAACCAAATTGACTATAGTATCACCATGCTAAAGCACTCCACAAATTGCTGATCAAACAGACAAACATCTTGCCTACTAAACCAGGGATCGGGGTAGCAAATCTCCCTCATTTTGTATGCCAACCCAATCCATAAAGTACCAGCAGCTCCAAAGTCACCCTACCACCACTGCCACCTTTAGCTTGCTGCCATCGCAGACTATAGAATCTGTCTTCTTTCCCAGCTGCCCTGGCTTCCACTGTGGAAGAAGAGATGGGGGGTGGGGTAGAGCTTTATGTGCCAAGCCACAGTTGCTTCTGTCCTTGCAGCCGCTGACCTTCCCCTTCTCCTTTCCTTTTCTGGGTTGTGTTACATCTCTAGAGAGAAGAGAGCTAATACTTTACAATCTGGAGTCTTGGTGGCATAGCTGAGATAAATACTGTAGAGACGTTACTCAAAGAGTAGCTATATTTTCCCTTTTGGGTTTAACTGAGGGAAAAGCAGGGGATATACCCACACATGAAAAGAAAAAACTCTGAGGCAAAAGGCATGAAATCTTAACAGAGCATGGAAAGGGGAGGAAGAAGGAAGATAAATGCATCAAATAGGGCAAGGAGATGTCTGAGATTGGGAAAAGTAGTCTTTTGCTTGTTACTGCTTACAAAAGACAATACCTTATACAGATTTGATACTTCACGCTATGGTTCCCATGACATTTTTCATTTATACTTAAATCTGGTACAGCACCATCACAACCCTCTTTAGAACCTGGACTAGAATTTGCAAAGGAATACTTCTGTCACCCCCTGCCAAGAATGGTATCTATGGTTTCTCATCATCTGCAACATATTTTTCAACCTGTAGAGAATTATCTATCAATAGGCTCCAAAGTCTTACCTTGTAAATTTCCAAATCAGAGGCTACTATTTTATCTTAATCATATCTTCATCCCAAATCATAAAGATTCTGGCAAGGATGAGGGCCCAGAGTCTGTTCTTTTCATATGTTTTACTTCTCTTCAATGACCTATGCATGCTATAAGCCATTTCTAAAATAGCTCCTGCATCCGTTGTCTTCCTGCCTCAGCAACTTTAATTAAAGGCTAACATTTATTAGGCACCAACTACATGCCAGGTAATACACTAGATCTTTTCCATGTATTATTCCAATTAATCCACAAAGTCTTTATGAGGTCAGTAATCTCTTTATCCTCATTTGAGTTAACTTGTTTAAAGTCACTCAGCAATCAGAAACAGGAGCTGAACCCAGACATCCTGATTCCAGAATTCGAAGTTTTCACCACCCTACTCCATTACCTTAAAATTTCACAGAAAGCAAAAGTGACTCTACGTGGAATTTTTTAAAAATGGGGGCCTCCCGATATGAGTAAGGTAGCACCAATGGGTAAGGTCCAGGTCTCTTTTTACAGCAAGCATTAGATTAAGGAACTTAATATTAAGTAAAGGACATAAACTTCAAACACTGACCACATGTATACATATAAAGCAATTAGATAGTGACTAAACAAAACAACTTAATTCATTGTCATTTTGGGTTCATATTGGGATCCCTAAAGAAACAAAAATAACAGCTAAAGAGAGATTATCTCAATTTTAAATTATTTGCATGAAAAAATTAGGGTGCTTTTTAGTCAACTTAAAGCTCATGGTTAAGAGCTAATAATACCTTTATAATTTGATTGTAAAGAGAATATAAATTAGCCAACCTATAACAATCTTATTTCCTAATAATTATATAATAACCCTTCCATGAAAGAGAAACAGCCTACTTCAGAATAAAGAATCTAAAAAGCAAAGTTATCATAGATTTATTTGACATGTAAACCACTCTCATTATCTATTTACTTAGTTATTTTCAACTATTAAATATTAAAGCAAACATATTTTGCAGTCTTAAATATCTTATCTAAAAAAATTTCCTCCTTTAATTTCTTAAATAGCATATTTATAGATAAAAATGAACAAGTTTCACTTTGCTCCTAAAGGCCTTATAAATTGAAGTATCTACTTCTGAAATTATCCAAAATTTGAGATATAGTAATGGATGCTATCCCAAATGAATCACAAGATATAAATATTTTATATTTTCAGAAACAAATTTCAGCCTTGATTATTAACTTTACTCATGTCAGTGGAATTTCTGAGAGATTAAAAAAGATCAGAGAAAGGACTTTTAGAAGTGATACAAAGTAATTTTTAAGTCAATTCGATAGATCATTTAGTTGAACATAAATGAATGCGGACAATCACAACTGTGCTTATATACTAATAAATTCATGCAGTTAAACTACTGTATCTTAAGACCAAAGAGAAATAATATTTAGAAGGATGGAGATGTTCCAAATGACAATAGGATGATTCTTTTCTATCTGAAAAGATGAGAACTGAGAATTATATGTTCAAAGCATATAAAATCATGGAAGATTTAAACACAGTGTTCAAGAATGTGTTCACCATATTTTAGAATTATTAGGGATCTTTTGTTGGTGTTTGAAAAAAGCAGCTTAAGAATAAATAAAATAAACCCTAATTTTATACAATATTTAGAATTCTTACAGAACTCATTATTCCAGGAGAAGATAACTTAAGCCAGAAATGATGTTTGGGGTAAAATATGAATGTTCATACCATGACACCATGGATGACAACCATATTTCCTATAAAACATCACTGAAAACTACTGTTAAATCAGAGTACTTAACTGGATTAATCAGTGGTATGACCTCAAGTACCATACGTAGCTTTCAATGCACAGGAAACAACATATATCAGATAATAAGACTATGTTACATTTTGGTTCTAAAGGATGCTTTTTCTTTGTATACCAACAAACCATTATTTCTTCTCCTTGCAGTATGGAAATAAGAGGTAGATATACCACAAAAACAGAAAAAGATAAGAGGAGGAAGAATAGAATATTACTTATGCCTACAGATACTGCTTGCTTGATTAGAGTAAAATATAAAATTCATAAATATAAAGGATATTGGAATTCTGAAGCTAGCATCACATAGTTGTTTTGTTAGAACAAATTCTGTACATGACTATTTCCTCTCACCAATATCAAACAACCAGAAAATACTTACTAAGAACTTTTTAGCCAAGGATCACTGGTTGCAAAGAACAGAAACTTAGTCAAATTAGCTCAAGTAAAAAAGAAATTACTGAAAGAATACAAGGGAATTTGCCAAGAAACAAAAGGCAGGAAATATAACTGTGTCTCAGGAGATGGGAAATTCCTGATCTATCATGCCCAGATCTCAACAAAAAATTAAAGACATGCTAAAAGGCAAAAAGTAGACAGAAGGGACAAAGTAATCATCAGTTCTAGACTCAAACATGGCAGAGATTTTAGAATTATCAGACCAGGAACTTAAAATAACTATGATTAATATGCTATGGACTCTAATGATAAAAGTGGACAATATAAAAAAAGTGGACAATATGCATGATGAATGATGTAAGCAAAGAGATGGAAACTCTAAGAAATAATCAAAAGGAAATGTTAGAAATCAAAAACATTGTAATGGACATGAAGAATGCCTCTGATGAGGTCATCAGTAGAATGGATTTGACCAAGGAAAGAATCAGTGACTTTGAATATATAGGAATATAAACTTACAAAATTGACTGGAAAGAGAAAAAAGAATGAAAAGGATGAGAGAGAATATTGAAAACTGCAAGACAATTACAAAAAGTGAATATACATGTAAAGGAAATACCAGAAGAAAAAGAGAGGAAGAGAAGTCGTTGAAGTAATAATGCCTGAGAATTTTCCAAAATTAATGACAGACACCAAACTGCAGATATAGAAGTTCAGACAGAACCAAGCTGGATAAATATTTTTTAAAAAGTCTATACTTAGGAATATTATACTCAAACTGCAGAAAATCAAAGACAAAATCTAGAAAGAAGTCAAGCAGATGAGGGTGGGGATCTTATCACTAGAAGTAGGATAAAAATCATATCAACCTTCTCTTTGGAAACCATGTAAAGCAAGAAGAGGGTAGAGTGAAATACTTCTAAAGTTTTGGAAAAAATACAACCATCTACTTAGAATTCTGTATTCAGTGAAATTATCCTTCAAAAGTAAAGCAGAAATGAAGATTTTCTCAGACAAAAATTAGGTGAATCTACTGACAGCTTCAGAGAGAATGAAAATGGTATAGGTCAGAAACACTAAATATGTGTGTTAGAAAAGGAATAAATAGAAGGAAAATAAAATTTATCTTATTCTTAATCTAACAGATAACAGTTTGTTCAAAGTAATAATAGGAACAAAATATTTGATGATCATAGCTTACAGATAAGTGAAATAAATGACAATAATGTTATAAGGTATAGAAAGGAGGATTGGGGATTATTGTTTTATAAGGTGCTTGCAGTTCCTATGAACTGTGTTATTTGAAAGTAGACTTGTATTATTTGTAAATGTGTATTACAAACTCTCAGGCAACCACTTAAAAAATACAATATATATGCTAAGACAGGATAAAAAATGGGATATACAATGATCAGTTAAAACCAGAGAAGGCAGAAGAATAGAGGAAGATAAAGAAAGAACAAAAGGTCAATGAATAGAAAACAGTCAAAAATATGGTTTACATTAATCCAACTATGTCAATACTCACTTTACATGTAAGTGGTCTAAAAAATACTAATTAGAAGACTGGGACTGTGAGAGTGGATAAAAATGCAAGTCTCAACTACATGGTGTTTACAGAAACCCACTTTAAATATGAAAATACAGATTAAAAATAAAGGGATAAGAAAAATACATCATGGTAACACTAATCAAGAGAGACCTGGAGTAGCTCTATGAATTTCAGTCAAAGCAGACATCATAGCAAGGAAAACTATTAGCAATAAAGAGAGAGGCATTGTATTATAATAGAAGGTCAATTCGCCAAGAAGCCATAACTATCCTTAATATGCATGAACCTAACAACAGAGCACAAAAACACATGAGGTAAAAGCTAAAAGAATTGCAAGGACAAGTACACAGATTATAGTTGGAGACTTCAACACTGCTCTATCAGAAAGTGACAGAACCAGCAGTCAGAAAGTCAGTAAAGATATAGTTGAACAGGATAGTATCATCAATCAACTATATCTAAGTGAAATGGAATACTTCATCCAACAAGCAGAATGTATATTCTCAAGCTCAGAGGGAATATTCACCAGAATAGACCATATTCTAGGCCATAAAACACACCTTAACAAGTTTAAAAGAACAGACATCATATGAAGTATGCTATTAGACCACGATGGAATTAAGTGAAAAAATATTAACACAAAGATTAGTAGAAAAATCCCAAAATATTTGGACATTAAACAATACAATTACAAATAACACAAGAATAAAAGAAATCTTAAGAAATTAAAAACTTTTGAACTAAATAAAAATGAAAAAAAACATTAAGATTGGTGGGATATAGCAAGATTAGTATTTAGAGACAACTGTACAGAACTGTAGGCACATATTGAAAAAAGAAAAAGTTAAAATCAATATTCCAACTTAGAAAAATAGGGAGGAAAAAAGAGCAAATTAAATCCAAAGCAAACAGAAAAAGATAGAGAAAAATCAACAAAACCAAAAGCTGGCTTTTTGAAAAGATTAATAAAATAGATAAGTTCCTAGTCAGGCTAGTCAAGAAAAGAGGATAGGGTACAAATTAGTAATATCAGAAATGAAAGAGGTATCATCACAGTTGATACCATGGACACTGAATGGATAAATGAATATTATGGACAAGGTTATGGCCACAAATTTGATAACTTAGATGAAATAGATCCAGTCCTCAAAAGACACAATTTAGCAAAACTCACACAAGGAGAAATAGATCATTTAGTTAGGTTTATATCAATCAAAGAAACTGAATAAATAATAACTTTCCAAAACAAAAAGCACCACACCCAATAGTTTCACTGATGAATTCTACCAAATACTTAAGGAATAAATGACGCAAATTCTCTATGATTTGTTCCAGAAAAGAAGCAGAGGGGAAACTTCCCAACTCATTGTATGAGGCCATTACACTAATTTCAAAACTATACAAAGACATTACAACAAAGGAAACAGATTAATATTTTTCATTAATATAAATGCAGTATCCTCAAGAAAACATTAGCAAATCAAAACTAACAATGTATGAAAAGAATTATACAGCATGACCAGGTGGGATTTCTTCCAGGTTATTCAAGGCTGGTTCAACACCTGAAAACCAATTAATGTGGGGGCACCTGGGTGGCTCAGTCAATTAAGCATCTACCTTTGGCTCAGGCCATGATTCCAGGGTCCTGGGATAGAGCCCCACATTGGGCTCCCTGCTCAGCTGGGAGCCTGCTTCTCCCTCTCCATTACCTGCTGCTCTCCCTGCTTGTGTTCTCTCTCTGTCAAGTAAATTAATAAAATCTTAAAAAAAAATAATTAGTGTAATTCCACACATCAACAGGTTAAAGAGGAAAAATTCTATAATAATGTCAATAGATACAGAAAAAAACACAATCCATAATCTAAAATTCATTCATGATAAAACTCTTAGCAAGGGGAATTTCCTCAATTTATTAATTATCATCTAATAACAACCTACAGCTATAGCTAATGGCATATATAATTTTAAGAAACTTGATTAGGAACAAGGCAAGGATGTCCCCTCTCACCACTTCTATGCACCACTGTACTAGATGTCCTGAATAATTCAGTAAGACAAGGAAAGGAAGTAAAACATACGCAGATTGGAAAAAAAGACATAACACTTTATGTTTGTTCCCAGATGACACGATCATCCATGTAGAAAATCCCAAGTAACTGACCGAAGAACTGCTGAAACTAATACGCAATTATATCAAAGTTGCAAGAAACAAAGTTAATATACAAAAGCCAATGACTTCAAGAAACAAAGTTAATATACAAAAGCCAATGACTTCCCTATACACTACCAATGAGCAACTGGTATTAAAATTAAAAACATGTGGGCACTTACAATAGAACCAAAAAAGAAAGAGAGAGTGAGAAACACATTTAAATCAAAATATGTATGATATCTATAGCTGTAAGACAATATCTATAAGAGAAAAACTGTAAAACTGAAGAAATACATCAAAATGATATAAATAAAAGGAGAGATAGTCCAAATTCATAGATAGGAAGACTCAATATTGTTAAAATTTAAATTTTTCACAACTTGATCTATAGATTCAATACAATCTCAATGATTCTAAAGTTAAATGCAGAGGAGAAGACTCAGAACAGCCATTACCAATACTGAAGAAAAAGGACACAGTCAGAGGACTGAACCTACCTGACTTCTAGACTTACTGAAAAGCAACAGTAATCAAGACTGCAATATTGGTGAAAGAACAGACAAACAGATCAATGGAACATAACAGAGAGACCAGAAATAAACACACACAAATATAGTCAACTGATCTTCGACAAAGAAGTAAAGTCAATCCAACTGAGAAAGAAGAATCTTTCAACAAAGGGTGCTAGAATAACTGCATGTCCACATGCAAAAGAGAGAGAGAGAGAGAAAGAGAAGAATCTAGACACTGACTTTATAGCTTTCACAAAAATTAACTCAACATGGTTCATAGACCTAAATGTCAAATTCAAAAGTGTAACAATTTTTAAAAATAAACACAGGAGAAAATACAAGTGGCCTTGGGCTGGCATGGAGTTTTTACATACAGCACCCAAAGCACAATCCATAAAGGAAAAAATTGAAAAGCTGGACCTCATTAATATTGGTTAATTCTGCTTGCTCTATGAAAGACATTGTTAAAAGAATTAAATGAAAAGCCACAGAAGGGAGAAAATATCTGTTAACAGAATTACATCCAAAATATAAAAAGAGCTGAACAGACACCTCACCAAAGAAGACATATAAATGGAGAATAAGCATATGAAATGATGCTCAACATTAAAGATCATTGGCACACTGTAAATTAAACAGGATACCATGACATGCCTTATTAGAATGGCTAAAATCTAAAATGGTGACAACGCCAAATGCAGGAGAGGATGTGAAGCAACACAAACTGTCATTCACTGCTGATGAGAATGCATTATACTATAGTTACTATTAAAGACTGAATGTTAGTGCCCCCTCACCCGCCATTCATTTGTTGAGTTCTTAACCCCCCAGTGTGATGGTATTAGGAGGTTGGAGACTTTGTATTTAAGAATACAGCAAGAAGGTAGCTCCCTGCAAGGCAGGAAGAGGGGCTCTCACCAAGAATCAATTTGCTGGCACTCTGATTTGGACTTTCCAGCCTCTAGAACTATGAAAAATAATGTCTGTTGTTTAAGCCAGCCAGTCTGTGGTATTTTGTTATAGCAGCTCAAGCTAACTTAAGACAGCCATTTTGGAAGATAGTTTGGCAGTTTCTTATAAAGCTAAACATAGTCTTACCATACTACCAAGCAAGCACTCTCTTAAGTATTTCCCTAAACAATCTGAAAACTTATGCCTGCACAAAAACCTACACATGAGTGTTTATACCAGCTTTATTCATTAATTGTCCCCAATTGGAAGGAACCAAGATGTCACTCAATAGGTGAATATACAAACTGTAGTACATCCATACAATTCAATATTATTCAGCAAAAATGAAATGAGCTGTCAAGCTACAAAAAGACACAGAGAAACTTTTTAAAAAAACTTGTCAGAAAAGACTTCCTAATGTATGATTCCAACTTCCTAATGTATGATTCTAGAAAAAGGTAAAATTACAGAGACAGAAACAAAACAAAACAAAACAATGCCTGCCAGAGGTTGAAAGGGAGGGAGTGGGAGTGAATCAGTAGAACATAGGAGTTTTTTAAGGCCAGTGAAAGTATTGTGTATGATTATGTGATAGTGGATGCATAACATTATGTATTTGGCAAAACCCATAGTACTACACAACACAAATGCTGAACCCTAAAGTAAACTATAGACTTTAGTTAAAATAATAATGTATCAATACTGGTTCATTGACTGTAATAAGTGTATTACATGAAGGTAAATATTAACAACAGGAAAACAGGGCCGTGGAGGTGGACAGAAGGAGTAAGAAAGAAAAGGAGAGAGTATATGAGAACTCTGTACTTTCTAATAATTTTTCTATAAATGCTCTAAGAAATAAAGAAAAGTCTATTAATTAAAGTGCATTTATAAAAGAATACACATACACATATATATTTATGAATTTTTATTTTCTTTGTTATATTTTCTACACTTTCTGGGTTTTTCAAAAATGAGTGTTCACTGCTTTATATTTAAAAAATTTTTAAATATCCCAAATGGAATAAATAAATTTGTCATTAAAACAGAACAACAATCTGATCCAGATTAAATTAAATCCAGAAAACTCTGATCTCTGATCCTGTTGTCCAGTTAATATAATCTCTAATTCTTCTTTTTCTTGTCATATGTTAATTAAAAATCATGCTACCTCCCCTTACAGTTGTTTTCTGGGGAGACTAAATGAGGAAAGCTCCTTAAACAACAACAAAAAGAGTATAAAAGAAAGTGCTAAAAATGATTAATTATAGGAAAAGATAGGTGTTTCCTTTGATTGAAAAGAGAGGTAGGCCTGGAGAGATTTCAGTGAAACCTTTAACCAACTAACAAAGGCTAAATTTATCACAAATTAGAAATACAAAGAGAGCATTCTATTAAACCAAAGGTTTTCTCAGTCCAACTGTAAGGCTATATGGAGGAACAGCTTAAATTCAATGAAGTATGAGTCATGGTTTAACTGAAACTTCTGCCCTGGGGAAAAACTTGTTTTATCTGAATGTATTTCTACTTCGGTGTAGCTGTTTTCAAATTCACAACTGTAGGAATTTTCTGGTCAGTATTGATCTGAAGGCTATAATCTGAGATAAATGGAAATACAGTGTTTCCAAAGTCCTTTCTTTTATGGCCAACAGCTACATAAAATTTGTCCTCACACATAAAGGTTTCTTAGTCTTTCGTAATTGATGGAATTTTAAAGCTTAGAAGAAATCAAAGCAACATGTAATCAAGCCCCTTTCCCTATTTATTGTCTTCAGACTGTTAACAAAAACAAAACAACTCTTAAAATTAACAACATTAATCCTTTATTGAAATGACTTTGGTATAGTATCTCATATCCATTAACAGCCTCAACCATTCACTTAAGCCCATCTAAGTAGCTTGATCTGGTTCCATTATAATAATGTATGCTTTATTCTAGCATGACACAGCATAGAGATTTATTTCACACTGAACTTTTCTGAATTAAAAAAAAAAGATTCAAGAACAGGTGTCTCAGGCTAGATTTGGGACTGCATAAGTGAGCTTTGTGTTAGGGGATGATAAGAATACATTTAAAATTTTAATTGAAGAATGCCAGGCACCAGAGGCAAATAGCATGCAATTTTTTTAAATGCTAAAAACAGCCAGCTGCCAAAAAGGGCAAACTAGCTGATGGTTACAGCTGTTTACAATCATGTAACAGAAACACAAAAGCTGTGGGAAATATCAGAAAGGGAGACAGAACATAAAGACTTATATTTCTTGAGATATGTCTTATCCACATGGTGGACTATGGCCTCTATATACAATTTCTGTACAGTGGTGTTAAGTTACCACAGCATGGCATAAAACTATTCAAAATGAAGGAAAAATGACTTTCTGACTATACTGTTTTAAATGATCTACAATTACATCTTGTTTAGTTAATTTAGGAGAGAGTTGACTGCATCATTCTTACTGTTTTATATAATGGCCACTGAGAGAAAGTGAATTATTCCATGTAGTGCTGCTAGGAAAAAAATGTGTCCAAATCTATCTTTTGAATTGGGAAATTGAGTGGCAGATTGCAAAAATGTGTTGTCTAACATTCCAATGACAAAAGAGATTGTAAAATGTCAAGGAAGCGAAAAAAAAGTCTGAGCTTTTACCTTTTCCTTATTTCTGGTAGTCACTAACCTAAACAGAAGAGGAAGGACAGGAGAAAGAACAATGGCCTTTTAAAACATCCACAGATTGAACAGTCTTTTTCTGTAAGTGTTTCTTATCTGTCATCCCTGACAGAAAAAAGCATTTGATTAAATTAAACTGATTAAACATAAAACTGGATAACAACATATTCTGTTTTACTAAAGAAGCAGAGCTTTAAAATCCTAGTTTGCCCTTGACAACAGACAATTCATTCCATCAACACACAGCTGTGGAACCACTTTTTTCCCTGCTCTTATTAAATAATGACATAGCTAGATAGAGGGTTCTATTTTTTAGCTACAATGCAAAAGACTTCATTCAAACCTTCTCCAAATGATTCTTTTTCCTCTTCTTTACTTTAATCTTCTCGACATACTCAAAGACCCAAGGAATTCATTTCAATGGGACTGAACTGCAAAATGGTCTTTAAGAAGTGGTATAGCAAATGCAATAATTTGCAGAAGTGTTGTTTTTGCACCTGTGGCCACTCCTGATTTTACTCAGTTACATAGATAATTCCACTACTAGAATAGAGAGGAATATGTACAAAAAAAAAAGTTATGGACATGCTAAGACTTATAGTTAAACATGTATCACTCTTTTGTTAAAAACTAAAAATGCCATCAAATATACATTTTATATAAAATTAATGCTAAACAAAATATCTGCACCAACAATAGAACACAGAAACCAAAATTGCTACTTATCACTAATATATATTTCTTTCAGGCTAAGAAAAATGTTCAAAAAAGAGATTTCATTTAACCAAATGAGAAATACTTATATACCCACAACAGACTAGGGAACAGTGACATGTCCATATACGTTAATTGGTTCATTATCATTAATATTAATATTAATGATATTCAGAAAAAATAGCTTGAAGCTAGTGTCAGATTTTTTTAAAATGTCATGAATATGTACATAACATATATTACTCATACATTGGACACCAGTCTGCATGAACTACAAAATTAAAGAATTTTTATGCCTCCATTGATTTTATTTTTTGTTTGGAATATTATTCAATTGGCATGGAGTATTTATTCTTTTCTCTCTTTTTGAGAAAAATCCTTCTGTCTCCAACCACTTGATTAATCATTTAACTGTCATAAATTATGTTTAGCAGAAAATGCATCTCCTGATATAGTTTAATACTTTCTTGTGTGCTTAATTTAGAAAGCACAAATCTTTCAGGATGACATTCATTGTTTATATCATTGCCATGGTTTACAACAAAGGGCTGAGTGAGTAATAATAATAATGCAATTCTATCATTTCCTCAATTTAATTAAAAAATTTCCTAACAAGCAATTCTGTATTAACTTGACTGCTTTTGCTGCTATTCTTCAGAAGCATAGCTGCATTTATTGTTTTTCAAAAATGATTGTTAACGTTATAAAATTACATGTTGAATCCTTAGACTTAAAAGAAACTGATCACAAAAATTGCAATTACTATGAATGTAAACACTGGTTTTCAGTTTCGCCTATTCAATGACTGTTAAGAATGAATATAAAATGCAAGGTTTATTTAACTAAAGCATTATCATTTTCATACTTTAACAGCTGAGAAAATACTTGTACCTAAGTACCCTCTATCAGATTTGTTTTGGCATCCCTGAGAAATGCAACGTAAGTGCTATCGAGCCCATTTTTTTAGTCACTCTCTCCTAAAGGATAAACTGAGAAGCAAATGGTCTAATGTTCTCTTCCAGATAATTCAGCAAAGGATAGGCAGAAGGAAAAATAATGCCCAGGAGCTCTGATACTTTGGCATTATTCTAAGTAAGATATTACAGGTACATAAGCATTTTTATCATCATCTGTAAAGCAATCCAGTCTGTAGACTTGTGTATCTAAGATTTCTGGTCATTTTACAACTTTTAAAAGCCACTTCCTTCTCATTTTTCTGGCCTTTTGGCAACACTTCTCAATCCTTTAGGGTCTTGTTTATATCTTTATAACATCACTAACTATAGTTTGTCTTCATGAGATCAATTTTTTTAAATGTTTGTGTTAATCTCTACTTAGATTGGGAGCTTCTTGAGACCAGGGACTCTGTCTTAATTATCTATAATGAGATTGGCAAATCTCATTTTTTTTTTTTTTGGTATTCAAATAAGTCTCAATTTTAAGAAGATCCTCTACATACACATTTGTTACTAAAAATTGAAATAGCACATCAAAAAAATTACAATTCAATTTCTGAAAACCAGAAAAATCTACCCTATGCACACTCTCCCTTAATTATACTCTAACCAAAGCACCCCAAGTTTCTGTGTATTCCTTCTGCACAAGTTACTTGGCTTCCAATTTTTTGATGTTAGGTTTTATCTTAATGACTTTAAGTCATGAAGGTTTCTTATTACTTCTGGCAAATTACTTATCTACATAAAATATGGGTAATGATAGTACCTACCACATAGGTTTATTGTGAATATTAAATGGAATAACATATGCAAAGTTTTAAGCACTGCTAGATATAAAATTCACTAAATGTTACCTATTAGTATATACAGTATTACTTTCATAATGCCTAAATGAAGTGTTTACTGAGCCGAAGATATCCAAAGAGACAGACATACACACATACATAGCTGAGACTTTGTATAGGAAAATGCCATCTTAAGTTAAAAAGTATGGTTAAACTTAGCTATTTTTTAACTTAGCATTTTTTTTTTAAAGATTTTATTTATTTATCCATGAGAGACAGACAGAGAGAGACAGAGAGAGGGAGAGAGAGAGAGAGAGAGAGAGGCAGAGACACAGACAGAGGGAGAAGCAGGCCCCATGCAGGGAGCCAGACATGGGACTCGATCGCAGGTCTCCAGGATCACACCCTGGGCCAAAGGCGGCGCTAAGCCGCTGAGCCACCCAGGCTGCCCCAACTTAGTATATTTCAATGTTAAGTATTTTCTTAGTTATTTTCAGTTTTACTATTTTACTGAACATATTTTTTATATCTTACTAAAAATATTAGGAATAAAAATTTTTTTAAAAGTCTTTTAACATTAGGGTTATTTTAACTAATGCAAATATGTGAAGGTGAATTCTACCAAAGTAAAATTTATGAGATACCAAGAAGGTTAACTTCTATTAGGATTTTGTTATAGGCAATAATAAGGTCATATTTTAAAAACATTTTTCAAATATTTCCATGCCTTAGTAAAATAAAATAAAACATAAAAAATCATTTCTTTAAAAATAACAAAAAACAAAGCACCTTTTTCCATACCTGTTGCCTCATTTACTCCTCATCAGAAACCTGTGAATCACAATAGATTAGGCTATATTTCCTTTATTTGGTAGATTTGGGAAAAGAGCCTTACATTTTCTAAGGATCATTTTGCTTAGAGGCAATTTAATTTAAAACAAAAAAACAAAAAACAAAAACTGAGTAAAAAGTGTTGGCCAGTACTATTAGGCAAAAAAAAAAAAAAAAAAAAAGACAAAAATAAATCAGACAAGCTTCTCAAAGATTTTACAATATAGTCAAAGGGACATATAAACAAACTATTTAAATATAGTGTATAAGGGAGAACATGGGGTCAATTAGAGAGAAATATCACAAAAGAAATGATATTACAAGATAAATAGGATTTCATGTGATGAAATGGAGAAAAGACATTCTAGAAACATGTTCCCAGCATAGAAATACAAGTGTCTATTACTTTGAAGAAATAAATCAGTAGCTGGACTGGTGAGATCAGGAGTACTGGGTACATTTTGAGAAGTGGGTTATTTCCTATATGCTAAGTAAGGAATTTATACATACCTCTCTAGACACTGAGCAGTCACAGAAGAGCTTAAGAAACAAAATCATATTTGATTTTGGAAATATCATTCTGATGGCAGCATAGAGAACAGATTAAAAGGAGATAGATTCTGAAAGCAAGAGGGACAGTTAGGAGACTACTGAAATAGTTGCCCACAGAAAGATTAGGCATATGTAGACAAGATAAAGATACGTACAGTCTTCTATGACCTAGTGATATAACTACACTTCTAAGCTTATATACAGCTTTCTTATCAACACACTGCAAAATATCTGATGGCAGGTAAAAATTTAAGGTGTAAGGACAGACATAAATTAAACAGTTGAACAGAACTGAGAGACCAGAAATAGGCCCATATGTTGTCAACTGATTGTTGACAAAAGCACCAAGACAATTGAATAAATTGGAAAGACAAATTTTTCAACAGATAAAGCTGGACAGACTAGATAAACATATGGAAAATAATGAACTTTAACCCTTAACTCATACTGTACACAAAAAATAGTATGAGTGGGGTCTAAAAATTTTAGATTAAAACCAAGAAGGCTTTCAGAAGAAAGCATAAAACAATATCTTTGTGATCTTAGGAAAGGCAAAGATTCCTTAGAACACAAAAAGCATTAACTTTTACAGCACTAGAATAAAAATTGATGAACTAGACTTCAACAAAACACAGTTAAGAAAATAAAAAGACAAGCCACAGACTGAGAGAAAATACTTACAAATCATGTTTCTGATAAAAACTTGTATCCAGAAACACACACACACACACTCCTCTTATCAATTAAAAATAAAAAGATAAACAACTCAATTTTAAAAACTAATTAAAAAAATAAAATAAAAACTAATTTAAGACTTGGATAAGGATGTTGGTTACATTATCAAAACTCATTGGATTATACAATTAAGATCTGTTTACTTCACCAGAAACTAATTTTACCTCACACTAATAAGTACATGAAGAAGATCAAATTTTAAAAAACGATTCACAAATTTACAGTGATTGAAACTATACTTGTTTGGTAATTATTATTTTAGAGGAGGAGTCAGCAAACTTTTTTTGTAAAAAGCCAGGTGGTAAATATTTTAGCTTTGCAGGCCATATAGTCTCGTTGCAACTATTCAACTCTGCTACTATCGTATGAAAGCAGCCATAGACACTATGTTAACAAATGGGCATGGGTGTATTCTAGTAAAACTATCAAAATAGTGGGGAGCTGAGTTTGGCTGAGGACTACATTTTGCCTATCCCTTTTTTTAGAGCCTAAGATATATATATATACACACACACACACACATATATATATATACACACACACATATATATATATATATATATATTTTTTTTTGTAATACACTGTCATAGAGATCTCTACAGCTTTATCATATACCAGTACCTCCCAGGTGATAATATGGGCAGTAAAGATATATTTAACATACAGTAAGATGTGAAAAACTTTTATAAGCACTGCCCTAGAGTAACTAACACATATGCCCAAGGAGACAGGCACAAAGATATTCATTCATTATTGTTTGTAATGGGAAAAACTAGAAATAATTTAACTGTCCATCAATGAGGAAATACACAAATTATGACACATATTTACAATAAGATGCAGTATGTGAATGAACTACATGTTAACTTATTAACACTGTATAATATAAATGGATGCCTCTAAGATGGTCACCCATAACAAGCCATAAGGTAATGTTTTTAAAATTCTAGTAGCATTAACATACACTGTAATTAGCTTTAAGTGTATACTGTAGTGATTCAACACTTCCCAGCAACACCCAGTGCTCATTACAAGTGCGTTCCTTGATTCCCACTGTCTATTTCACCCATTCCCTGCTACCCTCCTCCTCTCTGGTAACCATCAGTTTGTTCTCTATCGTTAAGAGTCTGTTTCTTGGTTTCTCTCTCTCTCTCTCTCTCTCTTTATCCCCTTTGCTATTTGTTTTGTTTCTTAAATTTCACATGAGTGAAATCATATGGTATTTGTCTTTCTCTGACTGATTTATTTGGTTTAGCATTATCCTCTCTAGCTCCAGCTCCACCAATGTTGTTGCAAATGATAAGATCTCCTTCTTTTTGTGGCTGAGTAATATTCCATTATACATAAACACACACACATACACACAAACACATACATATACACCATATTTTCTTTATCCATTCATCTATCAATGGACCCTTGGGCTGCTTCCATAATTTGGTTATTGTAAACAATGCTACAATAAACACAGGGTATATGTATCCCTGTATATTAGTGTTCTTGTATCTTCTGGACAAATTCCCAATAGTGTGATTACTGGATTGTAGGGTAGTTCTATTTTTAACTTTTTGAGGAACCCCCATACTGATTTCCACAATGGCACACCAGTTTGCATCCCCACCAACAGTACAAGTACAAAACTAACACATCCTCACTAACACTTATTTCTACCATAAGAAAATCTTTCCTCTAAAAAAGGGATGGTTATCTTTGTCTCTTTGGCATATCTTTGTCTCTTCTGTTTTCATTTATATTTCTGAATGAGTTTCACCAAAAGCCACTGGGTACTTTTAAATTCCATTAATGTTGGTTGTCAAAGTTTCTCAAAAGAAACCCTTGCTGAAATCCCATGACCTAATTATGTTATTATTTTGCTTTGTTCCCATAAAGCTAAAGTGCTAATAAACATACAAGGTGGTTTAAAATATATAAAGCATTGTCTAATACACTATCACTTTGAATCCTCATAACTCTGTAAGGTACACAGACCAGATATTTAAAAACATTGTGGGACACTAAAGCTACACGCTAATAACTCCTGATTCCAAATCAAAGACATTGACTTGTCCTTATTGACTACGCCTTTCCTCATTCTGTAAAGGCCTAGCTTATGCTCCCAGTGATGTCTTTAATTTCCTCAGCCAGAAACAATTTCTCTATCCTCTGATGGCCCACAGAACTTTATACCACTCTTATGACACTTATCATATCTGGTCTTTGTTACATTAATAGATTTATGGGTCTTACCATACTTACTGCAAATTCCTGAAGGGCAGGGATTAGATCTTTTTTATCTTTATATCCCTGACAGCATCTAGGAATACTAGTTTTACTTGATGTCTAGCACACTACCCTGTTTTCTTAGAAGCTTCATTTTAAAAAATATTATAAATACAAATGTGCCCATTTATATTTATACTCAAATAAATATACGGTATTTGTGTAGCAGTTGTACCTTGAAAAAATTTAAGATGGAGAGAGAAAATCTCAAGCAGGCTCCATGCCCAGTGCAGAGCTCTACACTGGATTCAATCTCTCAACCCTGAGGATCATGACCTGAGCTGAAATCAAGAGTGAGATGCTCAATCCAGGTGCCCCTTTAGTTGTTTTTTTTTTTTTAAAGTAATCTCTATACTCAGTGTGGGGCTTGAACTTAAAACCCCAACATCATGAGTCACAAGCTCTACCAACTGAGGCAGCCAGGTGCCCTGGCTGTACAGTTTTTGAACAAGAATTATAATACTCCTAATTGTAGTATTATATCTTTTAGGAAAATCAATTTGACTTATAGCATTACTATCTGAAATTTCTTGCTTCTAGGGTTTACAACCTGCATTGTTTGAAGGCTACTTATATTAGTTTATTAAAATTTAATTGAATGAAAAGGAGTACCTCTTTTTGAATAGGTAGGGAACTCAGATCTAATCCTTTTCAATACAATCAGGAATATTTTTATTCCTAGCTTCCTAGGCAGCAAAACAGGAGAAAGAATAGTGATCGCTAAAGTATCAGGGATTTTATAATTCTGTAATCTGCTTCTGATCTTCTGCTAAAGGCAAGGAAAATGTGTGAGAAGGAATGTCTATTATCTAAATTACATATATATAAAATATATTTTATACCGTTACCTAATGTATAAATCTCTACTGAGCTTTCTTACTCAGCAATATCCTTTTGGAAGGAAAGAAAGGATATGTATAATTCCACTAATGATCATAGACTATTATCTTCCTATTCCATGGAATTAGCCTATAACTTATATAAACTCAAGGAAGAAAGATAAGAAAATTCTAGATTTATATCATATCCAGAGCTCTTGCATATAAAACTAACCAAAAGAGCTAGGAGGGATTCTTGACTTTATCATTTCAATACTTATTTTATTTGTAGAAACATTTCTAAACTTGATAAGATCCACATGTTTTAAACAAACAGAACTCTTATCAAAATGCTACTGAAAGACTGCATTCTTCATTTACATACTTTGATATTCGAATCAAAAGTCAAATGTGACTAAGCCTCAAAGACTTACATAGATGTGCCTCAGGAAAACAGAAAAATCCAATCATTTGAAAAAGGAAAGAAGGTGGAAGGAAGGGAGGGAGGGAAGGAAAAACAAGTGATGAATCTGGGTACTACTTGATCATATTAGAAGAAGGATTCTTTACTTTAGGAAAAAATCCTTTACATACATAGCTCCACTAAAATGTTTAAAACATAACTTGATTTAATTGACAATAATTCAATTTACAGCAAATTTTTAAGATAAAAAATATAACATAACATAAAAAGCATATCTGTATTTACAAAACCAATGATAACTTCTGAGACTGGCATCATGACTATGTGGCCCAGTCACTGCATAGGAAATAAGAGTGCCTCAATTCTATTTCTAGCTCTAGCAACCTTGGGTAGGTTCGAACTAGAAATAAGAGATTTAAAAAAAAAAACAACTTTTCCAATGAAATTGTGTCTACTCCACAATGACTTTAATGCTAATTATGTATTGCTACTTTCTAAATCATACCTCTTTTTATCTCTGAACTCACTCTGCCAGGAACCTCCTCTAAAGTCTGCCAGAAACCTGGTCTAAAAAGGCCAGAATATACTGCTAAAAAGATTCATTTTAGTGATAAACTATTTTTTTAATAAACAAAATCTACAATTTGGTAAAAGTGCTTCATACAGCATTGCAGGGTAACAGTTTGAGATATGGATCAGAATGCAGGAGAGGTAGGTTTGATTTGTTTCTTTTGTTGCATTTATTGTGTTCTGATCAAGTTCTTGGCATTGTGTAAATAACTAAGGAGACCTAGGGCCTATTGCCCTTTGGAGTTTCCCCTTAAAGATAAAATAAACAACTAAAAATTTAAATACAAAATGGCATTTCTTAAAGTTTTCCACCAAAATGCTTCCAATAACAGCAGAAGCAGAGGAGGGTAAACTTATATTACTTAGGAAGTTTTGTCTAAACCAATGGACTGAAGTTTGATGTTTCATCAAATTTTTCATTTTACTCCATTATAATATCCTGTTTGTTTTATTACTTGAAAGGATTTAACTTATATACCAGCAAATAAATTAATAGTCCAGGAAAATGTACCGTGTTTATTTATCCTGACAGTCCATAAGCCTCTGACTCACTTCCCCAGGTTCCTTATAATTCAATTTGAGAAGTATTTGATAAATTTAGAAATAAACATCTATGTGAGCTCACTCTGGACAAGGCTGCTGTGTGGTCAAAGCTTCAGCTCTCTAATACTGTATTTCATAATTATAAATGAGACATCAAAGGTTTCCTTTTATGTCCTCAAGTGGGAAGCTAAAGATAAAGGCAATGTCATAGTGAAAAGTAGTTTGAGTTCTTCTGAGACACACAAAATATAATCTGGTATTTTGCATTCCTGAAATAAAGATCTTTCTTTTATGAACCATGAATAGTAAAACAAAAGCCACACAGGTTGAAACAAAAGTCCTTATGTACCTGTAATGATACTTGCTTAGATCAGTAATTCTCAGAGAAGTGGGGAATAGGACAGATAGACTTAGAATCTTGAAGCACTGACATCTTGCTTTTCAACTACATATGGCACCAATTCACTCTCCAAACCCTGTACCTCTTGCTCCCAAACTCAACCAGTTTAAAAATCACTAACTACGGTGAGCCACTGTTATGGGTGGGAGTAAATCCTCTATCTCGGATGTGTTAGTATAGAAAAAATATTGAGATGGAGGCTTATGGCAGCCTCCTTAAAAATTTTAAGTATATTAAGATTAAATGATGGATGGTAACTAAATTTATTGCAGTAATCTTGTCACAATATATGCCCATATTAAATCATTATGTTGTATATTTTAAATTAATACGTTATAATATATCTCAATAAAACTGGAAAAATTATTTGATCAGCCAAGCTGAAGACTGAATTATCTTCCTATTCTTTCCATAAAATGATAATGCAAATTGTTGTCATATAGAAATTATCTAATTTTAAAATGTAGGGAAAATAGAGTTGTAAAATTGACTTAATAAAAATATCTTTTTTTTCTGAATTTTATGAGTTTGTAGTATTTGTCAGCTTTTTAAAATTTACCAAGAGTAAAGTCTAAAAGATATTACAAATAAAACAAAAATTTTTTTTATTAAAAAAAAGTTTATTGGTTCCTAAATGACACCAAAAGCCAGCTGAAAGCCAATTAATTTGTAACTTTGCCCCTCTCTGCTGCAAAAACAAAACAAAGGGCTTTGAGTCTTGAATTAAAGTCTATTGGTTTTAGGGGAGGAATAGAATCATACAGTCATCCAAATGGAAACCTGACAAACAACATGTTTTCAAAGCAAAATTTTAGTCTCTCAATAATCAAACTCTACAAGGAACTACTTCTAGTTCCCCTAGTGATTCTGTGCTCTCTTGCCTCTCTTTTCCACACGTGATGCCCAATGACAGAAAATTCTTCTATCATATCTCTACCTCATGGACTCCTATTCATATTTTGGGTCTCAGTTTAAAAATCATTTCTTCCAGAAGAAACTCAAATATGTGTTAGATATGTGCTTCAGAGTCCTATCAACTTACCCATATCACAATATATTTTCACATTACATTCAGTTGTCTGTCTTTCCCCCTAGGCTGTCCCTGACGGGGCAGCGACCATGTTTATCTTCATGTAGTCCAGTAGGGTGCCTGGCACAGAGCAGGTGCTTTTATTAAATTACTTTATTTTAAAATTGCCTCCATATAAAAATGACAAATAAAACTCTTTGATCAAAACGTTTTTGGAGGTTTGGAGGTATGGAGAGGAAGTAGCCATCCAGTTTTGATAATTAAATACAGCAAATGGCACTCTACCTAAAGATATACTTAAATCAGGCACCGTTAGGGCATTAAATTTTATCATATTTAGAAAATACTTTCTTGTTACTAGTCATTATTTTCACTTAAAATATTTTTTTCCAATTATACCTATCAATTAGGTCTTAATTTTTTATTAAAACAGTGGAAAAAGACAATGGAAGGAAATTTAAACAGCCAAAGTGGTTTAACTGCTCAACTGAATAAATGTTCAATTTTTAAAATAGAATAAAGAGTGGAGAATTGAGTTTAAATGGTTGAGGTTCTGGGCAGCCCTGGTGGCGCAGCGGTTTAGCGCCGCCTGCAGCCCGGGGAGTGATCCTGGAGACCTGGGGTTGAGTCCCACGACCGGCTCCCTGCATGGGGCCTGCTTCTCCCTCTACCTGCGTCTCTGCCTCTCTCTCTCTCTCTGTGTGTTATTTATCATGAATAAATAAATCTTTAAAAAAAATGGTTGAGGTTCTTTGTTGCTAAATCATCTACTCAAGAGTAGATCAACTAGATAAGCATTTTGGAAGCTGGTCATTGGAACAGCTCAAAATAGTTAATATATATTGAAAATCAGATCAATAATTGTTGGAAGAATACTTCAAGCCACTAAACACCAAAATTCCATTCTGAATTATCATCATGAATCTATTTGGAATAATCAGTCTTATTACATGTAGTTAGTTCAGATTTAGGAAACAGCTTGTATATATAGAAAAATAAATTGTATGTATAGAAAAATAAATTGATCATTTTATCAGCAACTTTAACACAACATCTAGAGGGAATGGGCAAGATGATGATGATGATAATGATGATGATGATTTTAACTGGAAGCATAATTTTGAATATTTTGCTTCACTTAATGAAATTACTTACTGCAAAGGATAAGGTTTCATATATAATGAAGGAGAAAAACAAAACTCAACCTATAACAAGGTATGATTTAGATACTTAAATGATCAGATGTGCATACTAATTCCTGTACTGGTGACAGATTTCAATAGAAATCACAAAATTCCACCTGCAGGCACATCATGTCAAGTGTGTATAAACAACAATAATTTCATGGTAGTGGTGCCAGGGGAAATATCCCACGATTCTTTATACAAGTCAGTACAATAACAGATGCAGTAGTTGATTTATGGCTAACTAAAGAATTAATGTTAAAGAACTAATTAAAATTCATTTTATTTCCTCTAATTCTAGAAATATGTTAGTTTCTCCAAAAGGTACAAATACAAGTTACATATAAAAACAGAAACAGAAGTGGATGGCCACCACAGCTTTCATGAAAATTAAATATTCTAAGCTCAAATATAAATCTCTTCCTCCTTTTAGATAACCGATTAGCATCTAAATTACGTTAGTTACAATGAATTCTGCAAGCATACTGAAAATAATCACTAGTTTAATTAATTAAAGGTGTCCAACAGGCACAGTATAATTCATTAGCACAAAGAAAAATATATGATTTTATAGAATATCTGTAGTGATAAAGGAAAGGTCTATAAATTAAAATCATAATTCTGTGTTACAATAATAAAATGGCTAACCAAGGACTGCAAATGACTGAGAAGAAAATACCACTGATAACTCTTCAGTGGAAATTATATGGAAGGTCTGGAAAAAGTTACAGGACAGGGGGAAGAAATAAATTAGTAATTTTATTTAATTCCTAGACATTCAGGACAATCTTGATGGCTGTCCTTGTTCTAATGGGTAAGGTGTTTGGCATGAGTTTACTGGGAAGGATGTAAACTGAAGGTAGGTAGAAGTCAATGTGCCAACCACAGTTCTGTCATTTATAAGCTGCATGATCCTGGATAAACCATGTGGTATCTATTTGGCCTTAGAATTCACATAAATAAAAGAAGGATGATTTCTAGAACCTGTTTAACTATAACATTAAGAAATTCTGCAGGTTTCATATTCAAGCCTGTCTAGCCTTCATATCCTGTAGTTGCCACTACAGACTACAAAATCTATGAGCAAGGACTAAAAATCAAACCAAATAGCTAATTGTAGCTTTTAGGCAAGGACAAATTATATACTAAATTTGGTAGGTCTGGTGAGGCCAACTTTTTACTTTTCTATTAACACAAGAACCTTGCCCTACTCTGGCTACATATTTGACAAGCAAAGATGCTTAAAACTAAACCAAGTTCACAAAGTGAAAAAGCCACAATGAGTCTGACAGATCTGTTTTTCCTGTATCTTCCTAACCTTGACACCCAATCTGTTTGCACCAGCTGTAAACTACAGACCAGATCAATGAAAGATGCAACCTCAAAATTAAAGCTCAGCTAAGGTTCTAGCTTAAGAGGTTCACTTTAAAACTTGGGTGAGTTACAAAGAAAAAATATGCTGGTATATACCATAAGGCTCCTAAACCATCCTAAGGAAGACAAAACTCACATCACAAAATAATACTTTTAAATCCATATAGAGTCTTTTATAGAGCAACTTAAAAAACATTTTACAAAAAATTACCCAATTAACTTTTCTGTCACTTCAGTGAAAAGTCAACGGTATTATCTGATATTTTCCAAAGAAGTTAAAAAGAAACAAAGGAACTAAAGTTACTCACTTTGCCAATTACAGAGCTTCTTAATTCCACATCCAGTGTTTTAAACTTATGAAAAAAGATGCTCAGCTCCATGACAAATTATATTAACAGAAATACCTCAGCCTTTTGAAAAAATTTTGACTTTCCACAAGATGTAAATGCAAGAGATGGTGTACTGTCTTGCTTAGCATTTCACCTAATCACTTAGTTCAGCATATACCACACTGTAGGTATTCTCTGTATATTTACCCGAATAAAGCTATTAATGATAGCTAATAATTACTAGAGTTCATGTATCAAGTACTGTGCTATGTGTATTACATATATTGCTTTACTTAATCCTACTAACAACTCAAAGAGGTAAGTAAATCATTCTCATTTTACTGATGAGAGAACTGAAGGCCTAGGTTAAGTAATTTGCCTAAGATTATAAACAGATAAAACCACAATTTTTACAAAGGTAGTCCAACTTTAGACCTTGTTTAAAGATCATCATTACAGAAAGAAGAGATTAGAAGTAAGAAAGTCTGTATTTTATTTCATTTATCACTAAATTCTTGGAGATAATGTCTAGCATTGTACCCTACTCATATTTTTCCTCATCAAATGTTTCATGGATAAAATTAAAATTGCACAAGAAAATTAGGTTTCATTGGCCTCAACAATATAAAATGGAGATAAAAGTACTTGCATGGTCTGTCTCAGTGGTTCTCAAAGTGTCATCTCTGGACCTGGAAACTTTGTTAGAAATACAAATTCTCAGCACCCTCCCCAAACCTACTGAATCACAAGCCAGTGTTTTCACAAGCCCGTGTTTTAACAAGCCTTCCCAGGTGATTCTCATGCATGGTGGAGATTCTCATATATCAGTCTACCTTACTAGCTAATTATATCAAATGATTTCAATAATGTGAAAGTACCCTAAAAAGTGAATCATGTATCATCATTAAAAGCATAAATTACATTCCTTAAAAAAACTTAGTGATTTTGCTAAATCCAGATAAAAATGAACATGAGAAATGAAATAGGTCATAAAGCACCTTTTTTTTTTTTAAAGGTTTTATTTATTCATGAGAGACACACACACACACACACACAGAGAGAGAGAGAGAGAGAGAGAGAGAGAGAGAGGCAGAGACACAGGCAGAGGGAGAAGCAGGCTCCATGCAGGGAGCCCGATGTGGGACTCAATCCCGGGTCTCCAGGATCACGCCCTGGGCCGAAGGCAGGCGCTAAACCATTGAGCCACCCAGGGATCCCCCATAAAGCACTTCTAAAATAAAGTATCATTCTAGATTTTACCTTGGTATGTAGAGCAGTCATGGATCCAGAGAAAAAGATGACCATAAGCCATAAAGCTGTGCCTAGAAATCTGGTAATTGGAATGTGGCAGTTCAATACAGAGATGTGAAATACCATACAGGCCTCTTACCTGACCAGTGTCCAGTGGAGGTGCCAGATCTATCTGTACAGGTCTCACTTACAGGTCTAAACACAGTTTCCCATCCACCAGTAGCATAGCGCCAATTCTGCGATTCCAAGATGAGTGTTCGCTGAGTACCATATGCAATCATGAAGCAATAGACCACATGATGGAGTTGACAGCCATAGCCACAGCCTTTGTTGATATTACATACCAGCTTCTTGGCTTTGCTGCAGTCCTTGGGATTCTGTCAGGAGGAAAAGACAAACAAAGGTGAAGAGAGGTCATCTTCTTTTTCTAAATGACAAGTGTCAAAAATCATATAATAAGCAAGGACTGATCCAGTGTATCTTACTAAGCAAAGCATCCAGCTTTAAGGTTTGAATTTCAAAGAATCCACGGAAAGTTTATTATAGAGAGATGGTAATGAAAAAGAACAGTTGCTTTGGAAATATCATGAAACAAATATGAGAGATACGTTCGTTAGATTACTCCTTTCTGCCCCGGACGCCGCCGAGGAAGCATCCTTAAAGTCTCCCCTCCCACCGCCGTCATGTCTAAGTCAGAGTCTCCCAAAGAGCCCGAGCAGCTGCGGAAGCTCTTCATCGGAGGCCTGAGCTTCGAAACGACCGATGAGAGTCTGAGGAGCCATTTTGAGCAACGGGGGACGCTTATGGACTGTGTGGTAATGAGAGACCCCAACACCAAGCGCTCCAGAGGCTTTGGGTTCGTCACGTCCGCCACCGTGGAGGAGGTGGACGCGGCCATGAACGCCCGGCCGCACGAGGTGGACGCAAGAGTCGTGGAACCAAAGAGGGCTGCTCCCGAGAGGATTCTCAAAGACCCGGTGCCCACTGAACTGTGAAAAAGATTTTTGTCGGTGGCATTAAAGAAGACACTGAAGAACATCACCTAAGAGATTATTTTGAACACTATGGGAAAATTGAAGTGATTGAGATCATGACTGACCGAGGCAGTGGCAAAAAGAGAGGTTTTGCTTTTGTGACCTTTGACGACCACGACTCTGTAGACAAGATTGTCATTCAAAAATGCCATGCTGTGAATGGCCACAACTGTGAAGTAAGGAAAGCCCTATTGAAGCAAGAGATGGCTAGTGCTTCGTCCAGCCCAAGAGGCCGAAGTGGTTCTGGAAACTTTAGTGGTGGTCGTGGAGGTGGTTTTGGGGCGAATGACAACTTTGGTCGTGGAGGGAACTTCAGTGGTCGAGGTGGCTTTGGTGGCAGTCGAGGTGGTGGTGGATACGGTGGCAGTGGGGATGGCTATAACGGATTTGGTAATGACGGAAGCAACTTTGGAGGTGGCGGAAGCTATAACAATTTTGGCAATTACAACAATCAATCCTCAAATTTTGGACCCATGAAAGGAGGAAATTTTGGAGGCAGAAGCTCTGGCCCCTATGGTGGTGGAGGCCAATAGTTTGCCAAACCACGAAACCAAGGTGGCTATGGCGGTTCCAGCAGCAGCAGCAGCTATGGCAGTGGCAGAAGGTTTTAATTACTGCCAGGAAACAAAGCTTAGCAGGAGAGGAGAGCCAGAGAAGTGACAGGGAAGCTACAGGTTACAACAGATTTGTGAACTCAGCCAAGCACAGTGGTGGCAGGGCCTAGCTGCTACAAAGAAGACATGTTTTAATTTTTTTTTTTTTTATTTATTTATGATAGTCACAGAGAGAGAGAGAGAGAGAGAGAGGCAGAGACACAGGCGGAGGGAGAAGCAGGCTCCATGCACCGGGAGCCTGATGTGGGATTCGATCCCGGGTCTCCAGGATCACGCCCTGAGCCAAAGGCAGGCGCCAAACCGCTGCGCCACCCAGGGATCCCCAGAAGACATGTTTTAGACAATACTCATGTGTATGGGCAAAAAACTCGAGGACTGTATTTGTGACTAATTGTATAACAGGTTATTTTAGTTTCTGTTCTGTGGAAAGTGTAAAGCATTCCAACAAAGGGTTTTAATGTAGATTTTTTTTTTTGCACCCATGCTGTTGATTGCTAAATGTAATAGTCTGATCATGACGCTGAATAAATGTGTCTTTAAAGAAAAAAAAACAAATATGAAATGAAGCAGTTACACTGAAAAAAATACTTTCATTTCTGTATCATTCAGAACATGTAAGTATGATCATCTCTGAACTCAAAGTTGCATACATTAAGATCTTTATGAAAAAAGTGAAATATGCTAGCTGTCCTTCAGCATGCTGTGCTTACCTTCCCAGCTGAAACTCAAATAATCTTAAATGAAAAACTATAATTTACCTATTAATTCCATCTTCCTCTAGAGTCAAGTGTCACAAACAAAATGTACTTTTCATTATGGAAGTGAAACTACTGAATAAAAAATATGATTAATAATTACAAGATGTTAGTTACAGGATTTAAAAAAAAAACCCTAATCTTGATGATGGCTACTAGTAATTTTCACAATACAATGTAGACTATGTTCTATACTGTCTTGAGACTGTATTATGTCAACTTTTTAGTCATTGAAGTATAATTAACATACAGTGTTATGGTAGTTTTAGGTGTACAACATAATGATTCAACAATTCTATACATTGCTCAATGTTCATCATAAGTGTGTTCACCATCTGTCACCAAACATCATTACAGTATTATTGACTATATTCCCTATGCTTTACTCTTCATCTCTGTGACTATTTTACAACTGGAAGTTTGTTTACCTCTTAAACCCCTTTACTTCACCCATTTGCCCAACCACTGTTATGCCAATTTTTAATCAGGAGGTCCATTTTTCTATTTGTGTACCCTGCTATAAGATGAACAGCAAGTGGTTAAAACACTTATTATTATCTAACAGTGGATGTGATAGGGTTAGTTAATGAGAGATGCCTTTTTTTATTCTAAAGCTTCAACTCTGGGGCACCTGGGTGGCTCAGTGCTTAAGTATCTGCCTTTGGCTCAGGTCATGATCCCTGGGTCTTGGGACGGAGTCCCGCATCAGGCTCCCCACCGGGAGCCTGCTTCTCTCACAGGTTCTTAGTTTATATGAGTCTTGAAAAAAAGCAGTTGCCAAACCACAAACCTAAAACTAATCTTCAGGGATATCATCTGTTCTGTCAAGAAGAGCCCTAGAAACAAAAGTTAGGAATGTGATGGTATAAAATGATTCTGAAGGAAAAGCTGGGAAGGGAAAATGCAACATGGTTACTTTCAGAAGAGGTATCTTTTAAGATCAAATGTGCCATAGCAGGCTGATCTTTTTAAAATCAAAGCTCTTGTTCATCAAGAGCCCTCTGAAGAGTTAGAACCCTTATGAATTTGAGAGAATCCACATAAAATTCAGCAAGATTTGGTCAATACTGTTTTCCCAATCAAGTACTAGAGTTGCTGATTCTTTTCACTTTTGAACTCCAGTTGGTTTAGCTGCAAAAGATTTGAGGGGAACAGAAGAGTATGAGATGTGCTATTGAAAGACTAATATCACTTACTTTCTATCCAATATTATAGAATAATCCTGGGAATAAGTAACATTCTCAAACTGACCCAAAGCTTTATTTTAATTCAATAGTTTATCAAAAGGGCATATAAAGAACACTGACATTTGTCAGATTTTTCAAGATTTGTAAGAAATACAGCACTTGAATATCTCTAAAATCCCTATGAATACAAAAGAAAATATTCGTTATATATTTTCAATAGACCTTTTTTTAGAAGTTTTTATTTTATTTTTTAAATTTTTTTAAAAAAATTTTTTTCCTAGGCAAAGAACTTTATTAACTTTGTTTCAAACTTTATTCCCAGGCTTCTTCAGCTTAATTAGCTGCAAAGAATGAATTGTGTATAAGCAAAAACTGAAAAGAGCTGCAGTGTCCAAGGGGCTTGGGCTTAAAAATATTAGAGATCTATATTTTATCAGATCCATGAACAAAATTTTAAAAAGCAGTCATAATATAAAATAGCAGCTCCCAGTAACTTCTTCAAGTTTTATCTTCTTCAGAAGTTGACTCAATTCAGTTTGCTTCATTCTTGGAAGCTTCATTAAAATTCTCCACAACATCTGGAACTTCATCATCATCATCCTCTCTGGTAGCAAGTGGTGCTTTTCCACCCACAGATTGTGTGGGCAGAGCTTCAGCCAGTCTTCTTAAACTAGTCAGACTGTCTGCATCAAGCTGGTTTAAGATACTGGGTAGCATTTCTGTCAGCTGCTTTGTCTCAGCATGGCCTGTAATGGTGAACATGTTCGCTGCCAGCGATGCCTGAACTTTAGGGTTGTTAAAATGGATCACTGTTCTTTTGTTTGTGAACATATTCACTTGTTCAATACCAGAGATACTGTTTACCCCTAACTTCTTTAAGGAGAACTGAAGTTTTTTATCATCTGCTGTAGCTGTTCTATGAACCACCTTCTTCTTTCAGCGAGCAGTTCCTTTCCCACCAATGCGCACTTGTGCTTGCAGTTTGGCGAGTTTCTCCTGGTTCATGATAGTTTCTTTCATCTTGTTGGAGTGCAAATGGGACCGCGCGGGGGACTAGGGTTAGCGCTCGGGGGATCTCGGGCGGACCAGCTGAGGTTAGGCGCACACACGCGGGGACGCAAGATGGCAGCTAGAGGCTAGAACAGTTTTTAGATATATAGAATTATTGCAAAGAGTACAGAGATCCCATAACATCACATCCAGTTTTTCCTATTATGTTTTTTTTTTTCCTATTATGTCTTACATTAATCTTCATTTTCTTTCAAGGAAAAAAGAGTGAGGGGACATAATAATTAAACATTTGAAACTAAGACTTTTTTTAAATAAAGAGAAGATATATATGCATTTATTTTTTTAAAAGATTTATTTATTCATGAGAGACACACACACAGAGGAGCAGAGACACAAGCAGGCTCCATGCAGGGAGCCCAACATGGGACTCGACCCCGGGTCTCCAGGATCACACCCTGGGCTGAAGGCGGTGCTAAACTGCTGAGCCACCTGGACTGCCCGACATATGCATTTAAGACAGGCACACCGCTTATGCTTCGAGAGTTTAAT
Source organism: Vulpes lagopus (assembly GCF_018345385.1). Classification (NCBI taxonomy): domain Eukaryota; kingdom Metazoa; phylum Chordata; class Mammalia; order Carnivora; family Canidae; genus Vulpes; species Vulpes lagopus. The sequence goes on from NC_054829.1 coordinate 33,550,136, forward strand.
TAGAATGCAATGCTTTGAGCACAAGAACTGAATCTTAAAAGAAAGAAATGGCCAGTTTATGAAATTAAGCTCAATTCAAGAGTTTTAGTGCTCCTCAAACCAAGCTAAATCAAGAATATATTAAATCTGTTAAATCATAGGTAACATGGAGAAAGGAAAAAAATCCATTATGTTTGGTTCTGGAATTAAAAAGGTCTACAAATATACAGGGTAATCAATGGAAGAGTCCAAGGCAGAGGCTAGCAGTAAGAGAAGATAAAATGAATGACTAGAATAAGAACAGTTACCAAAGTACTGAAGAAGCTCAGAGTCACGGCTCAATTTTTTCACAAAAATATTTCCAAGTCTGAAAAATTCAAAACATCTTGTTCACAGAAAGGCAAAGAGACAGTGAAAAATAGAAAAAAATACATGTGTGTTTCTATCATAAGATTAGGTTCACCAGAATAAATGTCTAGAAAAAAACAAGCAGATATTTATAAGATAAACAAAGCAACAATTCTGAGATGGGCAAGGATTTATTCAGATAGAAAGGATCCTTATGGGACAACCTTTACCTGACCTAAGTCTTTGTTACCCATCACTGTTACAGAGTAGTAACAGATATTTATAGGAGCCTATAAAGGGGACACAGAACCTTTGTTACACACACACAAGTGTGCGCATATATATGTATGCATAATCTTCAAATTTCTTACCAAATAGTCTTTGTCAATTGCCACTGATCCTGGTTTTACACTTTCTGTCTGCAAAAGGCTTGCAGGTATGTCTCATCCATAAGCAAGCATATACAGAAGGGCCTCATTACTAAAAGAAGCTATAATTATGCTAACACTTTAACAGGGTAGCTATTTCTGATGATAAAACCTGTTTTTCAATTGTTTCTAGTATGCCTAATGCATTTTATTTTCTAATTCTCTATCAGTTATTCTAATTCTCTATCAGTTATCTCTATACAGTTATCAGTTCTCATCCTTATACAAGGATGCGGGCATATTGCTTTGTTCTATATTGTCATTCTTTCAATCTTTCCCCTCCTTTCCTTTTATGACACTCTCCACTCATCTCACACACACACACACACACACACACACACACACAGACACATACCCACGCGTGTGCATAGAATATCATAGGATACATCCCCAGCAGAAGTCCTACTAGGAAGTACTTCTCATCTTAGAGTGGAAGATGGGGAAATACAGATTGAAAGTACACCTCTTATGTCCCCAAGACATAAGAGCAAGAAGGTCTCACCTCTTCCTGCCTTGAGTATCACTCACTGACCAAGTATAGGTGAACTTTTGTTCATTAAATAAGTATTTATTAAACACTTAATATATACAATAAAACTCAGGAGATGACAATCCAATAGATTAAGAAAAATCACTTTCAGCTGGACTGGAAAGGGTTATGAAGAAAAATTTGTATTTAAGTTAAACCTTAAAAGGTATAATTTATTGTAGTTTTTGAAATGCCAAGTAAAAGTACTTTTTTTTTCATTATTAAATAAGAGTCTATATTGTAAAGAATGATGGTTAAGGGCAAAGTAAAATTATAAACTCTCTAAATTATACTTGTAATGTGGGATTTTTATATATAGGGTCTTCTTGAAGTCAAAGTCATTAATAGGCTCATATATTCTTCCTTGCAATGATGATGATTATTCAAGTTTTTGAAACAGGAGGTAATTTTGTCAAAATTACTTGAGACAACATGCTTAGTTAAGGAACTTTGCATAGAGAGGTTTAAGATAAAATTTTGTTCTAATTTAGTCTCTGTTATGAATTAAATTGTGTGATTTTTGCCTCATTTTCTTAATTTAAAATTGTGACAAAAATTCCCTCCCTCCACAATCTCTTTCTGCGTACCCATCCCTTCCTTCTCAGATACAAGGAAGCTAAATGACACGGTATATGCTCAAAGCTAATTCAAACATACTATCTCATTTATCCTCATAATCTCAAGAGACATTATTTCACAATGGATAAATGCAGTATCTTTTGCATTTAGTGCTACAAGGTGGTCCAATTATGGAGCTTTATAAGCTAACAATGTTATGTAACATTTTTACAGTTATACTTCTGCTGCAAAGTTAACACTATAGTACATATAAATCAAGAGATAAGGACTTAAGATAAAATAGGGTTCTTCTGTATTCAGTTTCCTTCTCTTCAGTTTTTTTTTTTTAAACACTATCTGAGGCATTTTTTCTGACACTGCTAGTTCCAAGAATGATCCTAGATCAATAGAACCAAAAGCAGTGTTTGTTCTCATTATCCTATAAATCAAAATTGAGAAGTATATTAAAATCAATATGCCTCTAAGATGGTACATTAAGAGAAGCAGCATCTCTTAAACCTAAATGATTACTAATTCACTAAAGGCATCATCATAACGCTGAAATATTTTAATCTTTTTTACTTTGGTTAAAATAAATACAAATAAAATACTTTTGAATGTATTTCAAATTACAAAAAGCCATTTTAATCTCTACTTTGCTAAAAAAGAATAGTTTTGAATCAACTAGCAAACCAGAATTATTCTTATATTAAGTAGGCACTGCTAAGATTTAGAAGTTTCCACTGCCTTCACCTAGTAATAAACCAGTAGTAATTGTGAATTAATGATGTAACATTATAAAATAGTATGGATTCCATGGCTTTTAAATTAAATCAAAGATAATGCCTTTTGCCCACAACTATTTAGGTTTCCAATAGGCTCAAGTAAAAGGCTCTTCAGAGGAAAATTTTCCAGGTACCATGTAATTTTCCTCTTATCTGCCTAGATTTACTACAGACCAAAAACATTACATTAAAAGGCTAAATTCACAACAAACAAAAAAGTTTAGTCAATATAAACTGGACATAATATCTCCAGGCATCTCTTGCAAAGAATAAATGCTCAATAACCATTAGTTCAATTGAATTGCATGTAGGGAGACAAAGATGATGTCAAGCTGACAGTGACGAAAATAAATTAATTGGTGACAAGCTAGAATTTAGAATTTGGCTCTCTCAATCTATTGTTCAATGCTCTTATCTATCTTCCCATGACGTCTTTAATACAAGATTCAACAAGAAGTGCACTCAGAGCACTTATCTGGTTACTCCCCAGCTTTATGGACATATGTATACTTGATGAATAAAAATTGAATATATTTAAAATGTACAACATGTTGATATATATACATACACACCATGTAATAATTACCACAATCAAGCTAATTAACATAGCTATTGTTTCATATTGTTACAATTTTTAAAATTATTTATTTATTTATTCATGAGAGACACAGAGAGAGAGAGAGGTAGAGACACAGGCAGAGGGAGAAGCAGGCTCCATGCAGGGAGCCCGATGTGGGATTCCATCCTGGAACTCCAGGATCACACCCTGAGCCAAAGGCAGGCGCTGAACCTCTCAGCCACCCAGGGATCCCCAACAATTTACTTTTTGGTGGGGAGATCACTTGAGATCAAATTTCAAGTATATAATGTCAGTATTATTAATTATAGTCAGCATGCTGTACATTAGATCTCTAGAACCTACTCCTCCCACATAAGTGAACCTTTGTACCTTTGGTCAACATTTCTCCATTTCCCCCAGCTCCTTGCTCCTGGTTATTACTGTACTATTCTCTGCTTTCATGAATTTGACTTTTTTAGATTGCACATATGAGATCATGCAATATTTGTCTGTGTCTTATTCAGTCAGCATAAAGTCCTCCAGGTTCATCCATCTTGCAAAAGCAGGTTTTCTTATTTTTGTGGCTGAATAATATTCCATTTTACACACACACACACACACACACACACACACACGCACACACACACATCAAAACCCCGAGGATCCTTCCAGCAACTCTCTAACAGCATGTCTTCTCTAGGGAGTAGTTAAGCCATAGCTCCTAGTTCCAATGAAGAGAGGTCAGAAAAACCAAAGGACTGAGCCAAGTAAGTTAAATTTTATTGTGCTCTTTGCTCTAATCACTAAATAGTTTTTAATTTGTTTGTTTAAAAAGATCTGCAACATCTAGCTTTGTGTTGGTGATAAAGAAAAGATTCATTAATAGTGTAGTGAAAACATTTCACTGTATTGGAAATAGTCTGATTTTATTTCTCTAAAATTATTTTCAGAACTGAAGGAGAAAAGGTAATGAAGCAAATAAAAGAACTGGAATACTGCACTGTGGTAATTAAAACAAAGACTCTGGGCATAGTTAATAACCATGAAAGACAGAGTTAAAAAGCATTCTCATTTTTAAAAGCCAGGACTGTAAATTATTGTCTTTTAACACATTAAACAAGATTATTTTCATAGTAAAGTTAAGATAGTATCTAGGTGTCCTTTCTACCCTTCTAGCAAAGAACAATTTGTTGCAAGTACTAAGAACAATACAATAGTTGAGGCACATACAGGCTAACAAATGCTGCAGGAAATCAATGTTCCTTTAGGTATTTTATAAGATTTTAAGTGGGGAAACTTAATGGAGAAAAGATATCAAGATGCATAGTTTACAGGCTGTAATCCTGACACACTGAAGCAAAGGTCTATACAATTATAGAAGAGGAAAGATCCTAGTAAGTAGAGCAACAATTGGCTTAGTTAAACGCATTCTTAAACTTTTTGCTCTTTGCCTAGAAGTCTCTATTGAATGTTCTAAAGCCATTTTTTTTAAAGATGGAAATTCTACAAATCCAGTAGAAAGCAACAAACATTATGGGGGATTTCTACTGTGGATCTTTGACACAGTAGTCTGTCATCTCTAGGTATTCCAGGTGGTGTCTAAAAATATCTCTACTTCAGGTTCAAGAGATAAGTACACCAGAGCAACCTTGGTAATATTTTCTGCTACTATAAAAGCCACAAAGGAAGGAAGAGAAAGAATGAGACCAAGTCTAACTTTCTCATCCAAGAATCTAATGTAAACAAGGCTAGAGAAGAAAAGCTAAGTTACCTGAGAACCCAGACTCTGCCCATCCTACACAAATGTACAGAAGAGTTAGTATAACCTCAAGCACCTTCAAATGTTTTATTTTGTTTTAATAAAAGTCAGAGTAACTTAAACTGTTTGCCAGCTCTTCCATTCTGCAAAGTGCCATTCATCCCAGTAGTGGTGGTACTTACAGCACTTATCTGTCTACTCACTGGCTTTTAAAATCAAATCATAAACAATAACTACACCAGATGTCAAATCCTGCTGCCTGGATAGAGGCATCGTTCCACTTCTCCATGCAGCTATCCATGCTGTGAATCCACTGTTAGCTGAGCATAAATTTCCTTGAAATCCCAGTTATTATTATTATTTTTAATTAAAAATAAAACATACTTAAGACCATTTTTCTCACTGCCTCAGTTTAACAGTGATCTAACCAAATCAGGCTATTTACTTTTTGAAATCTTTAACCCTGTATTTTTTTGCTGTTTATTTTTAAATAATTTAAGACACACAATAAATTATAAAAAGAGTAGAGAGTTACCATATATACCTTCCATAGTGCTTTTCCCAGTGAGAACGTCTTACTTAACCACAGTTCATTATCAATACCAGGAAATTGACATTACATAACATGATTAATATATAGAAATTTCTTTGAATTTCACCAGGTTTTACATGCACTCTTTTTTTTTGGGGGGGGGGTATATCTAATTTATAACATGTATAGACTCATGTACCTAGTACTACAATCAGGATATAAAACTATTGCATCAAAACAAAGAAATTCTCTTACACTACTTCCTTTAAGAGTCACACCCTTTCCCCAAATGTTAATCTCTGTCAACTACTGATCTGTTCTCCATGACAATGATTTAGTAACTTTGAGAGTGTTGTAAATGGAATCAGATAGTATAGTATGTAAGTAGCCTTTTGAGATTGGCTTTTTTATCACTTAGCATAATGCTCTTGAGATCCACCCAAGTTATTGTGTATACCAATAGTTCATGCCTTTTTATTACTGACTTGTAGTCTCTTATGTGCATTGTGTCACAGCCCATTCACCCACTGAAAGGCATTTGGGCTGTTTTCATGTTTAGGGTATTACAAATTAAGTTGTTATGCATACAAGTGTACAGATTTTTGTGTGGACATGAATTTTTATTTCTCTAGGATAAATATATAGGAGTATAATTGCTGAATCTAACTGCCAAACTGTTTCCCAGAATGACCATACCATTTTACATTTCCATAAGAAATACACAAGAGCTGGTGGCTCAAAATTCTTTGTATTTTTTGTTAGCCATTCTGATAGGTGTGTGGTGGGATCTCATCATGTTTTTAGGTTACGTTTTCCTAATAGTTAATGATTCTGGACATCCTTTCATGTGCATTTTTGTCATCCATATATCTTCATTGGTAAAGCTGTCTGTTCAAAACTTCTGCCCACTTTCCAATTGGATTGTTTCTTACTGTTAACATTAAAGAGATCTTGATACATTCTGGATATAAGACCTTTGTTGGATAAGTGGTTTGCGAGTATTTTCTCCCAGTCTATGGCTTGTCTTTGCATCCTCTTTAACAGGGTTATTCACAGGACAGAAGTTCTAAATTTGATAAAGTCCAATTTATTGATTTTCTTTCCTTTTATAAACCATTCCCTTAGTATCATGTTTAAGAACTTTTAGCCTAGGTCACAAAGATTTATTATAACATTTTCCTCTAAAGGTTTTATAGTTTTGTATGTCACATTTATTTTATCTGTCCTGTTTACTATCCATTTTGAGTTATTTTATGTAAAATGTAATGGTTAGGTCAAGGTTCATTTTTTTCCCTATGAGATGTCCTTCCACTGAACTGCTTTTATACCTTTCTCAAAAATCAATTGCCCACTCATAGGTATATATTCAAAAGAAATGAAAACTGTTATTCAAATACATGTAAAGATGTTAACAGCAATGCTATTTTGAAATAGCAAAAGGTGGAAACAATCCAAATGTCCATCTACAAATGAATGGATAAATTCATTTGGTATACTCGCACAACAGAGTATTACTCAGGTATAAAAGGAATGAAGTGCTAATATACGCTACAACATGGATGAAATGTCAAAACATTATTCTAAGTCAAAGTTGGAAAGAAAAGATCACATATTGCATGATTCCATTTATATGAAACATTCAGAATAGGTAAATCCATAGAGAATGCAGATTGGTGGCTTCCAAGGGTTATGGGAAGAGGGAATGGGGGAATGAGAGCAACTGACAAATGGGTATGAGGTTTCCTCTTAAGCTGATGAGATGCTGTGCAACTAGATAGAGGTAGTGGTTTGCACTACCTTGTGAATGCACTAAATAGCACTGAATTATTCATTTTAAGATGGTTAATTTTAGATAGTTTTATAAATTTCACCTCAATGAAAAACAGCATACCCATGTGGTTCCATTTGAAACTCTGTCTCATTGATTTATATGTGTACAGGGGTACACTCCAATACCTCCAATACCATACATTATGTTGATTACCATTGCTATAGTTGTCGAGCCTTTAAACGATAAAGTATAATTACTCCAACTATATTCTTCTTTTTCAAAATTGCTTTAGCTATTATCATTCCTTTGCCTTTTAATATACATTTTGGAATCAATTTGTCTATATATACAAAAAGGAAAAAGGACTTGCTGGGATTTTAATAGGAATTATATTAGGTCTATGGTTCAGTCTGGGAAGAACTGACACCTTTTCTATGTTGAATCTTCCAACATAATATATTTATTTACTCATTAGATTTTTAGTTTCTTTCATTAGCACTTTTATATGTATTTTTACGTAAGTGTTCCATTTTTAATTTTTGGAGCAACTGTAAGTGGCTATATGTCTTAAAATTCTGGTTTCCAATATTTCTTGCTAGTATATAGAAATATGATTAATTTCTGTGTGCTGATCACATATCCCACAATTTTGCTAAATTCACTTATTCTAGGATCTTTATTGTTGTGTGATTATTGTTATTGTTTGGTACATTACTTGGAATTTTACTACGTAGACAATCATGTCACCTGCAAATAGAGACAGTTTTCTTTCTAGTATATATGCCAATTATTTCTTTGTCTTGCCTTACTGGATTGCACAGAACTTCCATTACTATGAATAGAACTGAAAGAGTAGGTGAGAGAGGATATCATTGCTCCTTCCCAATTTTAGGGGAAAAGCATTTAGTCTTCCACCATTAAGTGTGACGATACCTGTAGGTTGTTTGTAAATTCTTTTTTTCTTTTTTAATCAGATTGAAGAATGTCCCTTTTTTCCTAGTCTGCTGAGTATTAATCATGAATGGGTATTGGATTTTGTAAACTTTTTTTTTATTATGTTGACATTTTTTTACCACCTTATCAACGTGTTGTATTACCATTTTTATCATTTTCAACCTATTTTAGTATATATGCATATATGATATATGAATATATATTTTTATCATGACCATATCATGACCAGGTGGGGTTTATTCAAGGAATGCAAACCTAGTTAAGTATTCAGAATTCATTCAATGTAATCTGCCACATTAACAGTTTAAAGAAGAAAATCCACATGATTATACCAATTCATAAAGCAAAAGTATTAACAAATCCAGTATCTATTCATGCTTTCCTGTGCATAATTTGAACTTTCAGTATTCAATTTTGATTCACCTATACTGTTTTTAAATATATTTCCTCAGAGTTTTGTTAATGGCCATATATGTATTTATACACAAACATACACAAGTAATTTATTACAGTCTACTCATATCAGCATTTTATTATTTTTTAAAAGATTTATTTATTTATTTATTTATTTATTTATTTATTTATTTATGATAAGAGATTGAGAGAGAGAGAGAGAGAGAGGCAGAGACACAGGAGGAGAGAGAAGCAGGCTCCATGCCAGGATCCCGCTCTGAGCCAAAGGCAGGCGCTTAACCGCTGAGCCACCCAGGGATCCCCAGCATTTTATTATTTCAAATGGGATGTAGAAACCTCACTACCTTTACTCTCTCCCCTTTATGATATAATTCTTAAAGATCACTTATATATACATTAAAAACTACATCAGACAATATAAATTTTGCTTTCCACCACCAAACATTTTTAAAAATTTCAGAGAAGACTAATCAATCACCCTATATCTATGCTTTCATTTGCATTCTTAATTCCTGACACTCCAAGTTTCCTTCTATCATTATTTTCTTCCCATCTAAAGAATTTCCTTTTTTTTTAGACTTAAGATTGTTGGCAATGAATTCTTCCAGTTTTCCTTCACCTGAAAATGTCTTTATTTCACCCCATCATATTTTCACTGGATGAAGAATTCTAGGCTGCCACTTCTTTCCTTTGGTACTTAAAAAGGTATCTTACTACTTCTTTCTGGTCTCCGTGTTTTCCAACAGGAAATTCACTGTCATTCAACTTGTTCCTCTGTAGGTAATGCATTGCTTCTCTCCAGCTGCTTTAAAGAATTTTTTCTTTGACTTTAGTTTTCAGCAAATTACTTAGAAAATATCTGGAAGTGGATTACTTTGGGTTTTTCCGTTGGGAATTTGCTCAACTTCTTAAACTTGATGGCTTGCCAAATTTAGGAAGTTTTCAGTCATTTCTTCAATCCCTTACTCTTCTTTCTCTCCTTCTTAGGCTCCAAAGATAACATACATAAATTTTTGTTGCTCTTGTTATTGTCCCACAAGTCTGAGGCTCTGTTTATTTATTTATTTAATCTTTATTCTCTGTTAACGGACTGGATAATTTCCATTGCACTGATTCTTTCCTCTGTTACAGCTATCCTATCATGAGCCAGTTTTTTTTTTTTTACTTGTTATTGCATTTTTCAGTTCTGAAATTCTCATGTTTTTTCCTTGTACCATCTATTTCTTTACTGAGGCTATCTATTTTTTCATTTGTTTCAAGTCTTGAATTTGAGTAATTGAGTATTCGAGTATTTTTATTATATATCTTCTTTAAAATTCTTATCAGGTAATTCCAACCCTTATGTCATTTAAGTGTGCTGTGTGCTGATTATCTTTTGTCATTTGAATTATGATTTCCTGATTTCCCTGGTTCTTGGTATATGGTGAATATTATGTTATGAGACTCAGCTTTCTATTAAATGATCTATTTTGGTAGGAAGCAAACTACATAGATTCCTAGCTTATTTTTACTGGCTGTTGCTCAAATGGCAATTTAATTATTAAAGGTTTATCAATGTTATTTTGCTCTGCCCTATTTGTGGCTAATCAAGAGCCAGTGCGAAGCCTAGGCGGTATATCATACCAGAGTTCAGTTCTCAAACCCTTTTTTTGGATTGATTCTCAAGAGTTACATGGTTACATGTATGTGATGTTCAGAGGTCTGCTCAGGATATCAAACACAGACTTGAAAAATCCTGTTCTCTAATTCTCTTTTCTCCATAACTTTCTTCCACTCTAGTGGTGAGGAGAATGGGAGTTGCCTCATGATTGGAATAGGATAAATGTAATCAAAATGAGGCCTTTTTGGCTTCACCCATTAGCATTTTTAGGTTGGAGGATTCTCCAGCACCTCCAACGAGGATATATAGGAATAAAGCAAGCAAATAAATGTAGAAGATTCATATTGTACAGGATTTTGGTTTTTACTTAGCAGGAAGAATAGGAAGAATATTACTGTATCTTATCCAGAAACTCTCATTTAATGCACATTTAATTCATATCTGTAATGCTACTTATTTATTGGCAAACTAATGACTTTGTATTTCCAGAGGTATAAGTTTCTTTTAAAAATGATAAAACACCCTTTTTCAATATTTGAATCTTGATAACACTATGGTACTGTATCTTCTTATGTAAAAGGAAAATAGAACATCTGCTGGGAGAAAAGAACTCTAGGAGTGAACATTTAAAAGATTATTCAAAGCTTCTATGGAATGTAAGCTTTGAACACAGGCAAAACTCCTTATATTTAAAAGGTTTTTCTTAGGGTACAGCTTTATTTCTTTTTTCATCCAGGGCACTAAGTTTTTTTTTGGTTGCAAGCCAAACATAGTATCTATCCTGCCCCTAACCCTTTAATCATAACCAACCCTCTCACAAGGCATCCTATAACCACCTCTCTTTATTTCTAGCAGTACCTGCAGCTTTAAGGCATGGTCTCTTCTACTAGCCCTGATACTTCCAAACCCAGCAAGTACAACCACTTTAATCACTCCAGGGAAGAGGATTTAGACCAAAATTCAGAATAAAACAAATAAATGAAAAAACCTCCCATACAAGCAAACAAAAAACCCCACCAACCTCTGAGCAAGGGAGATATCCACAAAGCTATAGGACAATTTTACTGGCAGAATGTTAACTAGAATTCTTCCAACAATCGCAGATAGTCCCTGATATGCTTCAACTTGTAAAAAGAAATGATGGGGTATGCGAGTATAAAAGTGTTGGCTTTTTATAGGTGATACATTTTGTCTAATAATAAACAATGGTTATGCCAATGAAAAGAGAGAGGAATAAAAGGTGCAACAGCTCTGAGAAAGACATGAAATAGTTGAAAGAAACTAGTAACAAGCAATGGTAAAAATAGTGACCTATCTCTATCTATTAAGATATTAAAATCTATCTGCTTCTTTTTCTATCTGCATTGTTTTTTTTTGTTTTTGTTTTTGTTTTTTTTATTTTAAGAGGGAGAGTATGCACGAGCAAGGGGTTGGGGACGAGGGAGAGAATCTTAAGCAGGCAGGCTCCATGCCCAGAGTGGAGTCCTAGATGGGTCTCCATTCAGGGTTCAATCTCATGACCCTGAGAGCATGACCTAAATGGAAATCAAGAGTCAGATGCTTAACCGACTGAGCCACTCAGGCACCCCTATCTGCATCTTAATCTTTTTTGGCTATTACAGCCTCTTGTGATAGCATGACAACAATAGCCCAAATATACCAGAAGCATTTTGCTATACAGTAAAACAGAAGAAAATTATTAACTAAAAATAAAAATACTACTCTCATTCCTTCCCTATCTCCAACATGTAAGAAATAAAAGATAAAGTAAAATAAAAACTGATTTCATTAGCTTAACTGCTTTAAAGTCCCTCTAGTAGAACCTGATACTATTCAGAATATATCAAGATGTGGCCCCCAAATTTAAGTTGACATCATTTTGCATTTGAAAGTTTCATAATCATTAACAGTGTTCCTTACTATATCTTAAGGAGATCACTGTGCTCTCAATAAGATTTAAAGTAAATATGGCCAAAGTCTGTAACAGAGCATATTCTTGAGAACCTACATATGCTTCATATCTAGTTCCATGATCTAACCAGTAAATCTCAACTCACCCATAAATGTAAAAAATAACCTATTAGGATAGGAACTTCAGCAAGGGGCAAAGGTATATGCTCAGAAAGCTGGTATCTCAAATACAGATAAGAGCTTATATACAGCTGAAGGAACAGGAAGAGGAAGCAAAGGAAAAAAGAAGGCAAAAATATTTAAGAATTATTTCTATCAACGTCTAGCCCAGGATTAACAAACTTTTCCTGTAAAGGGCCATACAGTAAATATCTCTGGCTTTTCAGGCCATAAATTCATATTCTGTCACAATTACTTAGCTTTGCCATTGTAGCCTGAAAGCAGTCATAGACAATATTTAGACAAATATGCATGGCTTTATTCTAATAAAACTTTATTTACAAAAACAGCTGAGCTAGGTTTGCCCTGAGAGTGATAGTTTGCTAACCTCTGGTTTAGGTCAATAAAATCTGTAAAAACAGGGTGGCAAAAGGAAGGACAATATTAGACGAGATGGGTAAGAATACATGTTCTCTAAGAACATTGGAACCTATGTCTTTTTCTGTTTTGCATTCTGATTTGATAAAACTTCTGAGACCTTACCATTAGTGAGATACATAGATTTAGCTCTTCAATAAATCTAGGATCCAATGCCCACATTATTTTCTACTTACACGACTAATAGTATTTTCCTAATGTCTCAGCTGCTTAAATCTTGACTCCTCTTTCTGAAGAGGACATTGACCTCATCTATAGATATATTTGAAGGATACCTCTACAGTGTATTGAACAACACTGAAAACTAGATAGGAACAAGTAATATTCATTTCTTACCACCTGGAAAGAAAGATGTTTGATAGATCTGACTTAATAGGGAAGTCAGAATATGTTTAACATTTCTTCTGTGAAAAACCAGGCTTTCTATTCACACCTCTATCTAAATTTTAATCTACTTAGCACATCATTCTATACTTTACCACCATTAAAGTTAAACTTTTTATAATTCAAAGAAAGAAAATCACTTCTCATGACTACTGTCATGATTACAATCACTTTTTAAACATATTTCCCCTAGATTTCCATATCATAATATTACTGTATCTTTTTTCTTCAGATTTGTTCATTACTGAAAAAAAGTTCATATTCTCTAATGACTTTTACAAATTTCTACGTGTTTTCACAATTCATAATCTTTTCTAATGACAAAGAAATCATCTTAAGAAGTGAAAACAATATATATAGGCAAAGGCCACTTCTAGAAACTTTACATTTTGTGTTTCTACTCATTTAGTTATTTAAAAGTTATATATCACTTTCCTCTATTAACTAGATACATGAGGAGTCTGTTTTAAGGTTTCTGTGGCAAGGTCCTATATTGCTAATGATGGACAGATGCAAAAGAGGATGTGGCTTCACCAGACAATATTAAAAGCAGCCCTAAAGCTTATATTCAGTTAGTCACCTTCAACAAAGCACCATGAAAATAAAATAAAAATCAAAATACTCATTCCTCAAAGCACTTGTTAATGGTAAATATAACAACTTGGAGTTAAGATTCTGCTTCTTCCCTCTGTTATTTACTAGGCAAGTTATACAAACTTCTCTATGCCTCAATTTATTCTCCTACACGCTGAATATAACAACACCTGCCTTGTAAGAGTTTTGCCTGCTACTGAGTAATACAGAAAATGTAAAAAAGGGAAGTGTATAGAAGCTTACAGACATTATCCATGCTCACAGCTTCCTTTAATGTAGCAGAAGATTTTAAAGAAATATCCCCTCTTTCACCTTCCAATTAAAGGACTTTAATGAGACCGTGGGCTACTTGGATGTTTTATCATCTATTTTCAAAATGATTGATCCAAACCCTGAACCCAGTATAAAACCAATGTAATGACTTGGAATGCCTAAATTTTCCACAAAAAAACCCAGAATCACTAAAACCTTTCTCAGGTGGGTTTTTGAAGTGATACGAGCTGTGCAAATCACACACACCACCCCCTGATAAATATTGATCACAACTGGCCTTTTTGGTTTAGGTAGGTCAAACATATGATGGCATTCATACAGAACATCTAAGCACATTTTAGAATCACTACTACAGTACCATAAGCAATATGAGAGCATGCATCATTTTCTAGCGTCAGAGCATATCTATATATTTTAATGCTATATTTATATGCTTTTATAACTTATCACTGAGTCACATCTAAGACTTATTTGATCTTAGATTCTTAGTCAGTACTCTGTCCTGAGTTAAGCAATTAAGGAGTGTGAGCACAGGAAGAGTGAGCAGTGAGGCTTACTGAGCAGATACTATTATTGTCTACAGTAACCAGGACTTACACCTAGAGTATGGGGTCGTACAGAAAGGCTGTGGACATTTACTGAATAGCAGCTAATAATCAATTGCAGGCTGGTCAATTTGAGAAAGTACTGCATACTCTAGGGAAAGACAGTGAAAGTCCTAGTCAGAAAGCTGCTTTATAAATAAAGTACAATTTTAACTGGAGGCAACCTAGTCTTTCTTCATTATCTATGTACTTGAGACAGAACCCACTCAATCTTAAACAGTCAGCATCTATTACTTTTCATCTAAATTTGCCATATGTCTTTTTCTATTTCAGGCTTCTTTTTTTTTTTTTTTTTTTTTTTTTAAATTTTTTTTTTTTTTATTTATTTATGATAGTCACAGAGAGAGAGAGAGGCAGAGACACAGGCAGAGGGAGAAGCAGGCTCCATGCAGGGAGCCTGATGTGGGACTCGATCCCGGGTCTCCAGGATCGCGCCCTGGGCCAAAGGCAGGCGCCAAACCGCTGCGCCACCCAGGGATCCCTATTTCAGGCTTCTTAATTACAGTGGTTCTTAGGTAATCTTATGTCTAAGGGATGTTAGATTCCCTCTTAGTTCAGTGACAAAGGCGTCCTTAGGAGCAGAGTGTGTTTACTAAGATGTAAGCTGAAGGGACCCTCATTTGAACAGGTCCTTTCAAAGGCCCTGGGAGGAGGAGGTATACGTAATGTGTTTACCTGGTCATGTGTTTTTACTAAAAAATGCAAAATTTGATCACAATGAGTTAAGATAGCTGTCTTGTCCCACTTAGAATTCCCTTCCATCTCACTTTCCCACTATTGGTGTCAATATTGGGTGGCAATGAAGTGGCCTTCAGCATTTTTGGGATCCTGTTATGGGAAAATTAAGGTGGGGATTCATTTAGTTTAGATCTATAGGGATGTATTTATGTGGTTCAGGATTACTTTTGTGCAGTTATTTTTGTGATATAAATAGATACAGGGCAAAGGGATGTACTACAATGTCAATGGGTCCCCTGGCACCTAGCA
Organism: Vulpes lagopus; assembly: GCF_018345385.1. Classification (NCBI taxonomy): domain Eukaryota; kingdom Metazoa; phylum Chordata; class Mammalia; order Carnivora; family Canidae; genus Vulpes; species Vulpes lagopus. Next base: position 33,565,703 of record NC_054829.1, read on the forward strand.
TGGGAAGTGTCAGGTAATCAGAGAATTGGGAGTTAGTTCTCAATAATGCCTAGTCAACACAGTTCTCTTCTGTCATTAATATCCTAAAAAATGTAGTGTATACAATGCAAAATGTAGTTAAATAATTATATGTATTATTCTTTGTTCCTTTTTTTATAAGAATCACATGCAATAGAATTTCCTTTATTGGCACAAGCTTATAGAAGTACTACAAACATGAGATATGTATATGTAAAGTTGCAAATTTTGTGCATCACAAATATCAGTAATTAAAAAACAATTTTATCAACAATGTTAGAGAAAGATCTGATTGAATTTTTCTGTTCTCTTCATAGAAAATATTACAAAATCACTGTAAATTCACTTTACAGTATATCCTATAAATCATAAAGAGCATGAAGCTAAGAAACGGTATTACAGAGTGTCAGGCAATAATAAGACTTTCAATTTTTCTGGAGTATTGTGTTATGGTATTTGTCAACTTTGTAAAATTTGTAATTTATTGGTATTTTGTTTTTTTTTTCATTTTAAATAACCAAATCTCACTATTCACAGGTTCCATATTTGCAAATTTGCCTACTAGCTAAAATTTACTTGCAACTGCAAAATCAATACTTGAGGTGCTCTAGGGGTCACTTGTGGACACATACAATATAGTGAAAATATGAGCTGCCTGAAGCACACAGTTCTCAGCTGAGGTCAAACAAGGTAGCATTTTGCCTTCTGGTTTTAGCTGTCATACTACAAACAAGCATTCTTTTTGCAGTCTATACAATGCCATGCTTTTTGCATTTTTGTGCATTTGTTGACAACTTTACTGTTTAAAAATGACCCCTAAACATAGTGTTGAAGTGATGTCTAGTGTTCCTAAGCACAGGAAAGCTGTGATATGCTTTACTGAAAAAATATGTGTTACATAAGCTTCATTCAAGTATGCCTTGCAGTGCTTTAAGCTATGAACTCAATGTTAATGAGTCAACGATATTATATAAAATGTTTTTAAATGGAAACACACATAGCATAAGGTTATATATTAATTGGTTGGCAAAAAAGGTGTGACAAGATTTCCAGGAACCCAGGAGCTGTGGTTCACTAATTCAGTGTTTATGGTGACTTTATAGAACATAATGATACAAATAATGAGAGTTGGCTGTAACTATTTACTTTAATATTTAATTCTGTACTTGTATTCCTTTTTATAAAAGAAGAGTGTCAAAAACTGTTTCAGGTCCAGCCCATCGATCTGAATCCACCTCTTGTCAGTACCCTCCTTCTTCCTTTCATGGGAGCTTTGCTACTCCTCAGTATTTTTGCCTTGCTAAAATTGAGAATAGGATTCTGGAAAATGAACTCCTGGCCTGGGACTTGGTAATCAAGATCAAAATCACCAAATACAACAGTATTCCTATATGGCAACCAGACCTGCTTTAAGATTTGGAAAATTGTTTCTATAACACTGTGTATATTGTAACCTAAGGCTAATTACTGTGAAATTTGCCATTTCTTAGGAAAAAAAGAGTCATATTTCCAGAAACAGAAAACCACTCAGAAACTGAGTAACATTCAAAACAAGCAGATGCTAGGTTGATAGACCTATATTAAATAAAATTTAAGTTCAACATATTCAAAAAAAGTAAAGAGGATAAAATATTAGGTAGGGGAGTAGCACCCAGAATGTTGTCAGTTGCTTATTTTTTTCTAGGTAATAGATGTTAAGAACCTCACATGCATTCTCTTATATACTTCTACTAAGGAATGATGTTTTAAAAAAGCCTTTCTTAAACTAATATTATACCATATGTTAACTAACTGGCATTAAAAAAAAAACTTGGCAGAAAAAATAAACAGAAGTTAAACACACACAAAGAAATGCCTTTCTTATCGATAATTAAGAAGATATGAATATATAAGAAATATGTAAACTTAATAACAACAAAATGCTGGGGTGCCTGGCTGGTGCAGTCAGTTAAGTGACTGATTATTGGTTTCAGCTCAGGTCAAGATCCCACCATGGTTGTGAGATGGAGCTCTGCATCAGAATCCACGCTCAATGCACATGCTTCAGATTCTCTCTCTCTCTCCCTCTGACTCTCCTGCTCATAATCTCTCTCTTTCTCTCTCAAATAAATATTTAAAAAACAACAACAGCAACAACAGAGTGATGGCATAGTTGTGCTGACTACATTGCTAGGAATTTAAAAAGTTCCTCCATAACCACTGGACATCTCAAAATGCTTTGTTTTTTTAAGATTTTATTTATTTATTCATGAGAGACACAGAGAGAGAGAGAGGCAGAGACACAGGCAGAGGGAGAAACAGGCTCCATGCACGGAGCCCAATGTGGAACTCAATCCCAAGACCACGGGATCATGCCCTGAGCCAAAGACAGATGCTCAACTGCTAAGCCACCCAGGGATCCCCTTCAAAATGTTTTTAAACTCTTGCTAAGAAAACCTAAAATCCCAAATCAGACTTTGGCAATGATTTTAAAAGAAGGAACTAAATTTGTGATTCACTATATTGTTATGCTAATATTAAGTTACACTATTTAATTAAGATAAGTGGCTTTTAAGAGAATACTACAAAAATGGCATCCAAATTGAAAATGATTAAATGTGTCTATTTAGGTATGACATGATAATTTATGTGGTAAACCTGATGGAATCTACAAAAATGCTACTAGAATTAATGTATGAGTTTAATAAAGTTGTAGGATACAATATCAATATACAAAAAAATCAAGCTTTTATATGTTGAGGTCATTTCCTTCTGTTCCTATTTTGTTCAGTCTTTTTATCATGAAAAAGTACTGGATTTTGTTGAACATTTTTTTCTGCAGCAATCAAGATGGTCAAATGGGTTTTTTCCTTTATTTTGTTGATGCAGCATATTATAGTGATCAATTTTCATATGTTGAACCATCCTTGCATTCTAGGAACACATAACAGCTGTCTGTCATGAGGCTGGGGGTATGGGGTGGGTAGCTGCTGTGGAACTAAGAGATGAAATTAACCAAACTTAACTGCAATTTATAGTTGAAGATTTCCCCTGGAAGTTGTTAAGCCTTCAACTGACTCCAGAGTTCCAAAACAGTTATATTACATAGTTTCTGCAGTGCAACTGATGTCTAGGTGAGGAGACAGATTCTTGGTGCTTCCCACTCTGCCATTTCTTGGAATTCCTCCCCAGATAATCAATTTTTGATTAGCACATTAAAATGTGCTTGGCAATCAGAGAAATTTGATCGATGACTGGTTATTTGATTATATTAAAGAACTATTCTTAGTATGCTAGGTGGAGTAATAGTATGTGGTTATGTTTTGGAAAAGTATCTTAAACTTTTAGAAATTTATTCTGAAACATTTATAAATAAAATTATAAATAACTGGGATTTGCTTCAAAATGATCCTGGAGATGGTAAGGACTGGTGGCAGTATAGATGAAACAAACTGAGCATGAATTCATAATTATTAAAGCTGGATAAGGCATACATAGGGGTTCACGAGTCTCTCATTTTTATATATGTTGAAATTTTCCATAATAAAAAAAATTTAAGGGATAATAAAAAAGCCTGTAGCAAAATTAGTGTAATAGGGGAATTAGTAAAAAGATCCAAATAATGAGACAGAAATATAAACCTCAAAACAAAACAAAACAAAACTATGGGAATTAAAAAAAACAATGTGTGTGTGTGCAAGTGTGTATATATGAGGATAATTAATTCAGAGATACTCTGAGATTGTTACTAAACTTTAAGCTTTCCGAGAGCAGACAACATACCCTGTTTGTTCACCATCCTAAATCCTTAGCAACATACCTAATGTCTAGTACATCCAAATACTTATTGAATAAGCAAACAATTCAATCAGACCTATGCTCCCACATGCAAGGACTCTGTAAAATCTATAAGAATTCAAGATAGTATGGTTTTTAATAATGCTTAGAAAACTAACTTTAATAAATTTTCCTTTTTTCTCATCACCACCTTTGTCCATCGACTTTTAGTATAACAATTCCCCTCTTTCATTTTATGAAAGCTATTCTTGATGTTGTATCTACTTACCACTTCTTGTTCCTCCCTCATCAAACCTGTTTATATTCTTGTTCTTGGGAAAGATATTCTCCATCTCAGTATATTCTTAAGTCTTAGATCTAAGAAACTGTCTACTTTTCTCCATTTGATCTCTTTAAAACTAATAATTTCTTTCAAACAAGGAAAGGTTGTGAAAGTTTCTACCTACTCCAGTTGTTTTATATATTTAATTAACATCTTAATACAGCTAAGCTAATGACTTTGCCTAATGAGTTATAAATATTAGTACCTCTGACTTTATTTTTAGTTTTCATCCTTGTTGGTCAGAAATACAAGTGTTGCCTGAATCACTCAGTAGAACACATTTTACAACTCTGAGAATACCTGATGATGGGTTTGATCTCATGATCAGTACACCAGCAGACAAATAAATTTATAGTTATATTCTAACTTCATTTATTTTATTTATTTATTTGAGAGAGAGAGAGAGAGAGAGAGAGAGAGAGAGAGAGAGAAAGGGAAGAGCACAAGCAGGGATAATAGCCAAGGGAAGAGCAGGGAGCCCGATGCAGGGCTCGATCCCAGGACCCTGGGAACATGACCTGAGCTGAAGGCAGACGCTTGACCAACTGAGCCACCAGGGCCCCTCACCTTAAATCTATTTTATTTGTGTTATTTTATATTTCTATTTATTTATTCATGAGAGACACACAGAGAGAGGCAGAGATATAAGCAGAGGGAGAAGCAGGCTCCCTGGGGGGAGTCTGATGTTGGACTTGATCCCAGGACCCCGGGATCACGCCCTGGGCCAAAGGCAGACACTTAACCACTGAGCCACCCGGTGCCCCGCATTAAATCTATTTTAAAGAATTTGTTTTGTCAAAGACAAATGTGTCTACATTTTGTGTTGCGAGTTAGAGTTTCTTCAAAATCTGAAATACATGTTTAATAGCCCCAACAATGCATTCCTAGTATGACCTGGCCACATTCCATTTTATAGACCATCTACAGTTGCTGGAATCCATACAGGAAAAGAGAAATTACTATTTCTCTAGCCAGTCTGTTATATTTGAATGGAAAAAACAAATGTCTATCGCCATTTAAGAAGTAGAATACTTGTTTTCTATTTGCACATCTTTTACTATTCTATGAGAAAAAGGAAAATTATCACCCTACTGATTTCCAGTAAGAGTCCTATTCACAACATAAACAAACAAATCCCTAAAAAAAAGGACATCTTTTACTATTGTTACTTTTTATAGCTTTACTTAGATTCCACTGAAAATGGGCTCAATATTACTTAAATAGTCAACTTTGGGTCTAGGTAGAAAAAAAATCATCCTGAACCAGAAGACAGGCAATTTCAAGTTAAACTGGGAAACGCATTTTGCCATAAGCTATATGCCATAACTAGTAGCTCTCACCACTGTGAATTCAAACTGTTTCAAACAAGTTAAGAAACAAAGGCATTGTGATCTCTATCATTCAGTGTGTTTAATATAACCAGACTAGAATTTAATATGAGCTAATTAGAAGCCACAAAGTAAATTCTAATAACAGTAATAAAAATAGAATCTCTTCCATGTCATTCAAAAGTCTAGAAAAATGACTTATATTATGGCAAAATGTAGACTCATAATGACAGTATCAGCAATGTATAGTTTTTAAAATAAGCCTGGAATTGATATCAGAAACTAGATTTCAAAATATAAAAAACAGCACTTTCTCAATTTGTTATCATTACACAGCACACTTGTAATAAAGACCACCACAAAATGGTACTTAAACCAACCCAATATTACATGGTTACTTTATGGATAAAGAACATTTTAGGTAAACATATAGAAGACAAACACCTTAAGAGAATTACTTGCTCCATTCTACTAGAGCCTAACAGCATATTCAAGGTTGCTCAATAAGATTATTATAATCTTTTAGTCAGTTTAGTCTTTTTATACTACACCATAAGCCCTTCAGCTCTAAAGAGAAAATAATTTTAACTAAGACAACCGTAGAACTTTGTCCCAATGAAGTCTAGTTGCCGTAAGTATTTTTTTATTTTCTAGTATCTTTTGTGAAATGGCTTCTCCTAAGTAAAACCAAGATATAAAATTAATGAATGAAAATCTAAAATGGAGACTAAACTTGACTGAACTACGTGACTAAGTCAAGCAGCATTTTCATGAGACATAATGAATGTCAATGGGTTGGAATGGCAAAAAGGCTTAGATTTAAACTGAAACCTATTATTGATTAAGATAAAGGCTTAATGCAGGTTGTTTTCTTTGACCAGGTTTTGTATTACACTTTAAATAAATCAGAGTTTAGAAAATTTTACAATTGCACCCAAAACCATAAGACACCTAGGAATAAACCTAACCAAAGAGGTAAAGGATCTGTACTCTAAAAACTATAGAACACTTATGAAAGAAATTCAGGAAGATATAAAGAGATGGAAGAACATTGCATGCTTATGGACTGGAAGAATAAATATTGTGAAAATGTCCATGCTACCCAGAGCAATTTATACGTTCACTGCAATCCCTATCAAAATACCATGGTCTTTCTTCACAGAGTTGGAATAAATAATCCTAAGATTTGTATGGAACCAGAAAAGACCCCAAAGAGCCAGAGGAGTGTTGAAAAAGAAAACCCAAGCTGGAGGCATCACAATGCCTGACTTCAAGTTGTATTACAAAGCTGTGATCATCAAGACAGTATGGTATTGGCACAAAAACAGACACACAGATCAATGGAACAGAATAGAGAACTCAGAAATGGAGCCTCAACTCTATGGTCAACTCATCTTCAACAAAACAGGAAAGAATATCCAATGGAAAAAAAGACAGTCTCTTCAACAACTGGTGTTGGGAAAATTGGACAGCCACATGCAGAAGAGTGAAACTGGACCATTCTCTCACACCATACACAAAGATAAACTCAAAATGGTTGAAAGATCTAAATGTGAGACAAGGATCCATCAAAATCACAAAGGAGAACACAAGCAGCAGCCTTGTTGAAGTAGGCCACAGCAACTTCTTGCAAGACACATCTATGAAGGCAAGGGAAACAAAAGCAATAATTAACTATTGGGACTTCATCAAGATAAAAAGCTTCTGCACAGCAAAGAAACCAGTCAACACAACTAAAAGACAACCTACAGAATGGGAGAAGATATTTGCAGAGGACATATCAGATAAGGGGCTAGTATCCAAGATCTATAAAGAACTTATCAAACTCAACACCCAAAAAACAAACAATCTAGTCAAGCAATGGGCAGAAGACATCAACAGACATTTCTCTAAAGAAGACCTACCCATGGCCAACAAGCATATGAAAAAATGCTCCACATCATTTGGCATCACGGAAATACAAATCAAAACCACCATGAGATACCACTTTACATTGGCGAGAATGGCTAAAATTAACAAGACAGGAAACAACAAATGTTGCTGATGTTGGAGATGTGGAGCAAGGGGAACCCTCATGCACTGTTGGTGGGAATGCAAGCTGCTACAGGCACTCTGGAAAACAGTGTGGAGGTTCCTCAAGAAGTTAAAAATAGAGCTACCCTATGAACCAGCAATTGCACTACTGGGTATTTACCCCAAAGATACAGATGTCATGAAATGATGGGACACCTGCACCCCAATGTTCATAGCAGCAATGTCCACAACAGACAAACTGTGGAAGGAGCCATGATGTCCTTCAACAGATGAATGGATAAAGAAGATGTGGTATGTATACACATATATATGGATGGAGGAGGTGGATGGGGGAATAGGGTAACTGGTGACAGACATTAATGAGGGCATTGACGAGATGAGCACTGGGTGTTATACTACATGTTGGCAAATTTAAATAAAAATAAAATAAATAATGCTTACTAGTAATAATGAGAACTGATACTAAATTTCATCAAAATGAGTAAAAATCTAGTAAAGCTTAAATTGATTTCAACTGTCCGGACCAATCACTGAAGTAAATTACAAAATCATTTGAATTATTTATTAGGAATACAATAAGGTATGACTAAAATCTCCCAAACAGATTTGAACTATTAAAAACATTTTCTTTTATTGCACCTTTTTTTTTTAAGATTTATTATTTATTCAGGAGAGACAGAGAGAGAGAGAGAGAGGCACAGACATAGGCAGAGGGAGAAGCAGGCTCCATGCAGGGCGCCCGACGTGGGACTCGATCCTGGGACTAGATCCTGGGACTCCAGGATCACGCCCTGGGCTGAAGGCAGGTGCTAAACCACTGAGCCACCCAGGGATCCCCTCTCTTATTGTACCTTTTCCCTATTATTTCCTTGTTAGCTATAAATTATTATCATTCTTTATATAACTGCTGCCTGATAGGCCAAATAAAAAGAATCTTGTAAATTCTCCATTAAGTTATGTAAACTATTTATTTTTATGTAGAATACAGGTATCAAAGGTCAAGGTTTTTTAAAAAATATTTTATTTATATATTCATGAGAGACACAAAGAGAGAGAGAGAGAGAGAGAGAGGCAGAGACACAGGCAGAGGGAGAAGGAGGCTCCATGCAGGGAGCCGGACGTGGGATCGTGGGATCGACGCGGGACTCGATCCCGGGTCTCCAGGATCACGCCCTAGGCCAAAGGCGGCGCTAAACCGCTGAGCCAGCCGGGCTGCCCAAGGTCAAAGATTTTTTTCTTTATCCTCCTTTACACTTGATTCTAGCCAAAAGACCAAGAAGCTATTATCCTCCTTTACATATTTATTTTCTAGTATAGTACTCGGTTTCTAAGCCTGTTGATGTCTTTTGGGATTTAAGTTGCTTAAATAGCCTTTTTACAATAGTATTTCACTTAAAGCAATGGTTTGGGAACACCAGTACATTTGAATACCAAGAAAAGTTATAACAAGAAAAAAATGTAATCACTTAAAAAATATGTAAAAATAGCTGACCTCATCTGATTAAACTCTCTAATTCATTTAGTTGAACCAGTCAAATAATTCTTTTTAAAGTAGCTGCTGTGCTTTTCTAAACTGGGAATAAAAGTTCCAGTCAGAGAAAGCATTCTTTACTAACACAAGTGCTTAATTTTGTTGGAGTGGGAGAAAGGACTCTTATTTACCTGTAGCCAAAGAAGGGAAAGTGCAAGTGACTGGCATTGTTAATCTCTAACAAATAATATGCTAAAAATATAGTTCCTGAATTCAAAGAGCTTTTGGACTAGATGGAAAAAATGATCATGAATACATTAAATAATTAAAGAAAAATATTTTTCTGAAATATGTTTTTTCCTACTGAGATTTTCCTCATCTCCCTGAAGAAAAGCATGAAAGTAAGCATCTGTTAAATGGCAATATTTGAAAGTGAAAGTAAGGTCCAACTGAAATGCTGTTTTGCTCTACTCTAAAAGATTAATAAAGCCAACATGGGTTTAAATCATTAGCATGATTTACTAGTGAAATTCTCTAATATAGAACCACAGAAATCAGCACATAGAGGATCAGATTTGCACTACAAGTAAAAGCACTTGGCCAAGGAGAAAAAATAAACTAAAGCAGGTGGCAGGTACTTGTTACAGTATGCAGAGCTGAACTATGACCAAATCATAGTTTAAATATAACTTTTGTTGAATAAAATCTAATGAATATGTGGAAATGGAAGAAACTCAGAAACTATAGTTATTTCCATTTTAAATGAGGATGATAGTTCTGCACCACCAGCTGTTTATAGTTCATTGAATGAAGTTCTGGTTGATAGGAGATAATTACCTCTTCCCTACAGGAGGCAAGTGTTTCTCATTCTGCAGACACCCCTGATAAATGGTCATGGGAGTATGAGACCAAGACAGCATGCCAAGATCATTTTGGTTTTTAATGATCTCTTTAAACACTTGATTTTCTATTTTTTTCCTATGTAAGTGTAGGAAAACGTGCACCTTGAAATATAGAGAATTAGGTCACTGGCTATTATTTTGCTTTTACAAGGCACTTCAACCTTAGAAGGAAAGCAGAGTGACTGTACACAGAAAGTATACCATCCATAGTATTAGAAATGGATGGGCATGGTTCCAACTTCAAGCATTTTGAAGTTACTTACTAATTCATTGTTTACCCCAAGACTATTCTTTAAGTTCCCTGTCAGATAACAATGCGCCCATCATCCCAGTCACTTCAGCTCTCTCAGCCACTTGGAAGGGCCTATCAATTATACCTTCCCAGTCTCTCTCAATTTTGTCTCTTCATTTCCAATGCAAACTGCCACATACCTCCATATTTCTCATCTGCAGGGTGGTCCTCACCTCCTAAATGGTCTCCTTGCCTCTAGTCTTCCTATACTATTCTAGTTCAGCCAAAATAATACTTTCAAATTAATAGCAACACTCTCATCATGCCACTCTTAGATGTAAAAATCTTTCAAAAGTGGGTTGTAATTCCAAAATGGAGAAAAGCATATTAAGCAAAAATCCAAAATTTAAAAAGTAAACCACTTCTGTTATTAGAAATAGTTAAGATTGGGTATGCATATTAATAAGAGTTAGAAGAAAACACAAAAAATGAAGAGAATACATTTAAAAGGGCCTAGGACTTGAGGCTGTTTATTGTTAAAATGATGTTTATGCAACAAATTCTCTCAGCAACCACTTGCTGCTTATGCAACATAAAACTTAACCAGCACCCAAAGAACCCTGCAATTTGGCTCCCAAACCTACCTTTTCCAGCTTATTTTATACCCCACCTATTCATACAACCCAAAACTCCAACAAATTAAAATATTCCATTACCCAATGGGTTCCTGTCCTGCACTTTCCCGGCTATGGACTATTATTCATATCATATGCTCCAGCTAGTATACTCTTTTCCATTTCTATGTGTCTAAATCCTACCTAATCATCCTCTTCAGCTCAACTCAAATAGCTTTTCCACAAAGCTATCCCTGACATCTTCTTCCTCCAATGAACATTTCACCTGTATGTCGCACATAAAATACCACTTTCTACTTTGCATGGTAGTGTGTGTGTGTGTGTATGTGTAAGCAGTAGCTCCTTTAAGGCAGGGACTTTGTTTTAGCCATCTTTGTATTGTACTGGAGATATAACATAGCATCTTTCTGAATAAATACGTAAAGTGAGTAAATACTTTAAAAAAACAAGGGCTAGAAAGACTAAAAACCAACAGCATCTCTTATATGCTTATATGATTTTCCTTCTTTTCTCACTCAGGTTTACTTCTTTACCTAATTTTCTTACCTGAAGGTATGTTATTCTCCGCTGGACCAGGTCTGTCAGATCTTTGGCCTCTTTTTCCCGCCAATCACCTGCTCCATCTGTTTGACTGAGGTAGTATAGATCCGTCATTATAGACCTATAGACAAACAACATTTGGAGGTCTAACTTATTTGTACTTCATCATAGGATTACACAGAGTCATAAGAAGAGAACCAAATTCTTCATAAAGATTGGTGCTCACACTGATGCTGGTTCTCTTCCTTTATTTTCTATTAAGACTGTGAAATTCAACAATTAGTTCCTAACATCCAAGATTCATTCCTTCAGTAAATTTCCATTGTTGAGAAAAACATGCTGGTTTTTCCCATGCCAGTCAGCTGCATTTATTTCCCAATGCAAAGTGCCACAGACATTGGGGGAAATGGAAACCCATAGCAAAGAAATAGGTAAATTAATATAAGGGAGAGAATTAAGTTGGTGCCAGTATTTGAATACTACATTTTTGTTCTCTCTGTCATTTCCTTTCCCCACTTAAATGATCTCTTCATACATAAACACTCTGAGTGGTTGGAATAAAAGATAGAGGAAAGTTCTGACATAAGTCTTAAACAATGGTCCAAACCAAGGTTCAGCAAACATTTTTCTGTAAAGAACCAGATAGTACATATTTCAGGCTTTGTGGGCCTCTGTTGCTTTTGTAGCAGGAAAGCTGCCATAGACAATATGTAAATGAATGTATGTGCCTGTTTTCCAATAAAACTTTATTCATAAAAACAAGCTACAGGCCAAATTTGGACCTTTGGGAGGTACTTAGGTCATGAGGGCAGAACCCTTATGAATGGGATTAGTGCTCTTATAAAAGACTCCACAGAACTCCCTAAACCCCTTCCGCCATGTGAGGACACAGTGAGAAAGTGCTGTCCATGAACAAGAAAGCAGGTCCTTACCAGATACCAAATATGGACTAGATCTTGGACTTCCTGGCTCCAGAACTATGAGAAGTAAGTTTCTGTTGTTTATAAACTACACAGTCTTGGGATCCCTGGGTGGCGCAGCGGTTTGGCGCCTGCCTTTGGCCCAGGGCGCGATCCTGGAGACCCGGGATCGAGTCCCACATCGGGCTCCCGGTGCATGGAGCCTGCTTCTCCCTCTGCCTGTGTCTCTGCCTCTCTCTCTCTCTCTGTGACTATCATAAATAAATAAAAAAATTAAAAAAAAAATAAACTACACAGTCTTTGGTATTTTTGTTGTAGAAAGCTGAACAGACTAGGCATTGCTATTTACACTATAATGCCTCAGAGTTGTTTTAGAGCTTTTACCTTGTATATGAAGAGTGCCTATGAATAGTTCTACAACTAAGAGAAAGTGACTATTGGGTGTGGGTGACATGGTACTGACGGCCAGTCAGAAAAATGATCCAATACCCAGTGCCTTACAGGACTCTTAAGAAGAGGTTTGATCAGTGAGAACTCATTTGGGAGATAATGAAGCTAGCCTTTAAAAATTGTGATTTACCTAGGAGTACATGGCATAGTCTTAATTCTCTGTTATTCCTGGCTCTTAACTAGTTGCTAAACCATTTAATAAAAAACCAATAACACCACACAGGAAAAACTAAAGTCTTATTTACTATCATAGAAAATTATTTAAAGGGATGCCTGGGTGGCTTACTGGTTGAGCTTCTGCCTTTGGCTCAGTTTGTGATCCTGGAGTCCTGGGACTGAGTCACACATGGAGCCTGCTTCTCCCTCTGCCTATGTCTCTGCCTCTCTGTCTTTCATGAATAAATAAATAAAATCTTAAAAATAAAAAAGAAATTAACTTATAGTCTTACACAATGGATAGAGGTTCAACTTGTAAGATTTTTCAGATTATAAAACTGAGGCCCCTATGGATTTTTAGGTAGCCTACAGTATTTTTATAAAGTTTTACATTTAAAAAAAAAAGATTTTATTTATTTATTCCTGAGAGACACAGAGAGAGAGAGAGAGGCAGAGACGCAGGCAGAGGGAGAAGCAGGGTCCATGCAGAAAGCCTGACGTGGGACTCGACCCTGGGACTCCAGGATCACGCCCTGGGCTAAAGGCAGGCACTAAACCACTGAGCCACCCAGGGATCCCTAAAGTTTTACTTTTATTAGGAGAAATGTCACTACCCATAAGAAATTGTGTGAGTTGATCATGGAAACACATGAGAAGTCTTAGACTATAATGGTGCTACAGGGCTCCGCTGGAAGTTTATTTAAATTAGTTTCTCAGGGTTTATTTATTTATTTTATTTTTTATTCTTTTATTTTTTTAAAGATTTTATTTATTTATTCATAGAGACAGAGAGAGAGAGGCAGAGACATAGGCAGAGGGAGAAGCAGGCATCATGCAGAGAGCCTGATGTGGGACTCGATCCAGGGTCTCCAGGATCATGCCGTGGGCTGCAAGCGGTGCTAAACCGCTGTGCCACCGGGGCTGCCCTCAGGGTTTACATATATATATATATTTTTTTTTTTAAATTTATTTGAGAGATAGTGTGTGCAGATGTGTGAGCAGGGGGGAGGGGAAAGGAGAGAATCCTCAAGCAGACTCCCTGCTGAGGGTAGAGCCCACAGAGAGCTCAATCTCAGGATCCATGAGATCATGATCTAAGGCAAAACCAAGAGTCAGATGCTTAATGGATTAGGCATCCAGTTTCTCAGTTTTATAAGCCTCTGCCCCATCACTCTCATCATGATGATTATTTTTTATACCTCATAGGTTTCATCATATTCAAATATGGTTATTTGCTTTTTTCTGCCTATCAAATATGAGTGATCTCAAAACCTGTTGTAAGCCTCAACTTTTTTTAAAAAAATATTTATTTATTTATTTATTCATGATAGAGAGAGGGGGGGCGGGCAGAAACACAGGCAGAGGGAGAAGCAGGCTCCATGCAGGGACCTCGTTGTGGGACTCCATCCTGGGTCTCCAGGATCACGCCCTGGGCTGAAGGCAGTGCTAAACCCCTGAGCCACCCAGGCTGCCCTACAATCTTAAATTTAAATTAATTCTTCGCTGATACAATAATATTTAGAAGTTACCATCCCATAAAATTTATCATCTTTTAGCCAAAGACTTGAGAATAATCAAATAGAAAGTTATGGATCATTTCTGGGAAACAAGGTGACTAAAAGTCATTCTACAGAAATGATGAGTTTTCAGTGACTACTCAGATTAAATTTCCTAGAAGTGTTCCAAAAGCTGGTAATCTGGCTGTCTTGGTTTAGACTATGAATAGATATCAAGAAATTTGGGAGGTAGGTGGTAAATCTTAAGGTCTGGTATGAGGCCAGGTCAAAGCGTGGGAAATACAAACCCAGGCAAAATACCAGCAGACTAGTGCTAGTCACTTGAGGTAGGGTATAGATGCCTGAAGATAACCAGTAGACTAGAATATAATCTGTGACTCTGAGCGCAAGCCAGCTACGACAGGTATCAAACTTCTATTTCAAAAGCTGGGGTACATTTATGTTTTTTGTATTTTCAGTTAATTTTCCTAGTTCTATATTTTAATATCCATAAAACCATTTTAAATGTTTCACTCTGTCTCAACTATGTCAATGAAGAACCACAAGTAGAGTATTTTGTTTATACCTGATTTGAAATGTTAAAGACAAAAATTCCCCTCTGAGGGTGAGCAAAGAGCAGACGTAATTCAAGAAAATATCAAGGTGAAGGATCCATCATTTGTTAAAGTAAACGTGACTAAGAGAGGCTATACCACAGAGTCTAACCCATAAGTAAATCTGGATCACGGGCAAGAAAACTTACTTGGGGCTTTGTCCAAGGCTGCTTTTACTATGATTTGCTCCTGGGGCAGAAATAAGCAGTGCAAAGGATAAAAATGTCACCAGGAGACAGATAGGGAGACAATGTTCCTTTTGCCTTCCTGGTCTCAAGGAGGAAGTTTAGGACCATCTCTTTTTGACAGCACACATGGGTGGGGAGGAGTCCAGAAGAGCAAGAACAAAAATAATTCATACTATCACATAAGGCCATGATTATGCTACTTGATGAGTGATGTCCTACCAACCTCATGTTTAGGTTCTAAACCTTGAAATTCTTTCTACTGAGCACTATAACAATTTCCCCTTATCTGTGCTTGCCCTGCAGCATCTAAGAGTTTTCTATTTATATCTTCTTTTGGGGCTTTCCTTACGCAGGTCTCCTTAGAACCCACTAGAATCTATAATGTTTCAGTCACTGTGGAAAGTGTTTTATATATTTTCCCACATTTAATCAACACAATGCTATGATAGAAGACTTATATCCCCATGTATAAAAAAGAATTTAACAATTAAGGAAAAGTATTTTGGAGTAAAATAACTTAGCTACTACTTACTTGTGTAAACTCTCTAATTTCTCTAAGCCTGAATATAAATTTATTTATAAAATGAGAAATAATAATACTTGCCTCAAAGTATCACTACGCTGATAAAATAAGACAATGAATGGAAAGCCTTTATCACAGTAACTGACATGTAGGAAATCCTAACTATTTTTAATGTCAAATCATTCATGAGTTTGGAAACCACACTCAAGGAGATGTAAGGTTGGGGGCAGACAAAGCAGAATCAGAGCCATTAGATGAGACACCTTTTCTACCTTTAGATTCTCCTTCCAGTGCAAATTTTATTTTAGGGGAGGGTGTTTCTGAGAATCATGATCTGGTTGATAGAGACTAAGTGATAAGAAGAATAAGGACAACTTCATATGACAATGTTCCCTTGTCCATGGATATTAGGAGGAGTGTTCTAACAGCACTTAAAAATAAGCCTGATTCCTTAGGAGAAAGACAATCAGACAAAAACACTTTGTCCAAAGAAATTAACAACTGAAGAATGAGTATCTACATTCCAGTGTAATTTAAGTCTCAATCAAATCACATCTCAAAGAACTTAAGGTCTTCCTTGATTCCTTCCTCTCTCTCTGTGTACATGAAATAAAAAACAAAGAACAGCTTTGAAGGTTCACAAAACTTAACTTTTCAAGAGTGGAAATACCAATTCTTTGACCTTTCAAAGACAGTCTAGTAGCATTTACCTTATAAAAATAGTGAAAACACAAGCTATTGTGCTACAATAGCTATGATCAGCAGTTCTGATCAAATAAATCTATAAGCTATTAGCCTACTAATCTTCCCTATAACCAGAGATTGCACCTCTTACCTGAGTTGAAGTCCTTTCCCTTGCTACATAACCCCAATACACAGTATCCAACAGCCAATCAGCATAATTAGCCATAAGTATTATTTATCATTTGGGAAACATCTCACCTCAGTCTTATCAAAGCTGTTTTTTATATTACTGATAATGAGATGATACAGACCAGGCCAGGGCAATGAGATTGCTGCTTTACCAGATTATTTCTCAATAGTTTCAGACAACTTCATTGAGAAAGAGTTCATCAACCCTGTATGCCCTCCTGTCCTTCAGTTTGAAGTTTAATAATGGCTATAATCTAAAATCAGAAAGAAGTAGCTCCAGGAACTATTTCATAAACCCTGGTGTCTAGCAATATAAGGAATGCAAAAAGAACCAAAGCAACAGTGATTAAGTTAAATATGTCTATAGTCAACCTAAGATGATGATAAGACAGAATTTCCCATGATATGCCCAGAGGTTAAGGGATGAATATATATAGCTATATATTCAAGCACTGAAGGTGTACTGCTACACAAATAATAAAATCACAGTGACAATAATAATTACTCTAAACTGTTAATCTCCCTTTTGCTAGTTCAAAGAAGCCACAGTCAATTATTGATCAATGTTGTCAAAAGCAGCAGGTAAACTTGGCTGAATTACTATGACGTATGGTAACATGCAATTGCTAGGATGAAATCATCACTTGAAAATCTAGTTTGGCCATGTCTTGTAAATTAAAGAGACACTCAATATATGACCCACAAATCCCGCTCCAGATATTTAATCCAAAAGAAATGAAAATATGTTTCTGCCAAAACATGTATGTTAATGTTTATAGTGGTTTTATTCATAATCACCAAAACATATAAACGACTCAAATGTTCTTCAATTGGTGAATGGATAAACTACCTATGGTACATCCATACAATAGGATATTACTTAGCAATAAAAAGAAATGAACTACCAATACACAAAACAACATGAGTGAATCTCAGATGCATTGTGCCACACTCAAAGCTACACAATATAATGATTGCATTTACATAGAATTCCGGAAAAGGCAAAATTATAGGTTTAGGAAACAGACCTAATGACTGCCAAGGACTACGGGATGGGGAGGTGCTGACTACAAAGGAGCATGAGGAAACTTCACGGGTTAATAGCAATGTTCTGTATGTTGATTGTGGTGTTGGTAACAAAACTGCAAGCATTTGTGAAAACTCATAGAACTATAGACTAAAATACATATGTTTTATAGTATATAAATTATGTCACAATAAAACTGACTTAGAAAGGAAAAAGATCAATGTTTCTATCAGAACAAAGTTCTAAGAAAGAAAAACACTCTTTTGAAGAAACAAAAGCCTCTAAATTTGTTCCTATCATTGATGTCTTTCTTTTTTAAAATTTTTTAAAAGGATTTTATTTATTTATTTGAGAAAGTGAGAGAGAGAGAGAGAGTGAGATGGAGCATAAGAGGGCAATGGCAGAGGAAGAGGGGACTGAGTAGGGAGCCCGACACCGACACCAGGGCTGGATCCCAGAACCCTGAGATCATGACCTGAGCCGAAGGCAGATGCCCAACCGACTGAGCCACCCACGCACCCAACTGATGTCTTTCTGAACCAAAAGATGACAAGAGTGATCATAGGGAAAGCTGAACAAAAACACTAATCGACTCACCCTCTGATTTCTTAGAGAACACAAACTTTTAGTCCAGAGACAACCTATACACTACATTTGGGAAAATGAAAAAGTGAAATGGGAATTTTTGTGCAATGTAAAAATCACCAGAGGCAAACACAAAAGTCTGTTTTAATTCTTACACTTAAAAATCTTGAAAATTATAAGATGGCATATTCTGCATACATACAAATTCTCTCTACTTATACATTCATAACTTTAGGGTTATTTCTCCAATGTCTGGCTGTGCTTTGCTCATTATTTTATCATTGCATTCTAATACAGCTACCTGAAGTGAAATTACTACCCAGTGAAGTTGCATCCCAAGTTCCTTAGAATTTCTGCCTAAGATAACAAAAGAAACTGACTGGGGTACCTTTCCATTTTCTTTTCAGTGAAATATTATTATTTAACATATACTAAAAGGTAGTGTCAGGAATCATAATATATTTAAAACAAAATTCAACTTACAAAAAATTTAACAATGATTTACACCAACTTTAGGGCTCCACACTTTTTTCATTTGTATATTTGCACATATTTTTCTATTTCTATATACAGTCACAAAATACATGCACAAAATAATTCTTTAAATAATAATTTTAATTTAGAAAAGACCTGAAGATTAAATTTTCAAGTAATTTAATCACTCAAACTTTAAACACAAAGAATTTAATAGCCAAAATTGTCCTTTAAATACCACATAGTCTACCCAACTCAAATCCTCTTCAGATCTGCATTATCCTATAAAACTGCATTAAGCAAAGCATACAAGCATACAGCTCCAATTAGCAGAATCATGATGCTCAGAATCAGCTTTAGGGTAGAGAAGCAATAAGGATGGACTTAATCAGCAATTGGTCTAATGGTCTAAATATGGCTAAAATTTTAAAAGGGACTGCTGAATGCCCCTTGAGATTAATGCTTACTTCTGTAGATTAATGCTAAAATGATTCCAATAAACTGATGGATTTTATTTGTAATTTCACTTAAAATAGCAAAACAGTATTTCAAATCCGTATAATATTGGGGATGCTGTTAATATATACAAATCTCTTGGTTGTGGGGTAATTCTTTTCTTCTTCCCAGTGGTAGGTTGTGTTAATACAACAATTTTTCTTTTACTGTTCACTAATGAGACAGTAATTGCCATCAGAATCCTACTGGGAATATAGACTTGTATATATAACAGGCCTAAGGACAGGTTTCACTGTATTTATAATGATTCTAAGATACACTGTGTTCCGCATGAATATGCCAGTACCAAAATGTTTTCTTTTCTATGGAAGATAAACTGCATATTTTCAGGAATATGTAAACAGGAGAAATAAATTTAACTAGGGAGATCTCAGGTTCTTCTTTCTAAAGCAACTAAGTAGAAAAGAATTAAAAGAAATGTAGCCATTTATTAAAAACATGTGTAACCTTTAATTAGAAATCCTAAAAAGGTGTTATTTTAAAGTCTTTAATGTGTGAATTAGAAACATAACTGCCAGCCTCAGTAGGAGTTCCAATGTATTATAATGTAAAACTGCATACTCCAATTATTGATTGTATATGAAGGAAATTTATAGGAAGATATTTTAATGCATTACTGGCTGACACCTTCAGAGTTTACTTAGGGTTATAAAGATTTCTAAAAATACATTTTAAATAATATTTTCCAGTGATATATTTTAGTTGATGAACTACACTTGGGAATTATTGTCCTTAAAATCTTAGGTACTCTTCTTCTAAATATGGTAGGTATCACTTACCATTCAATAGGGAAATTAACAAAAATTCCAGTTTATATTCTTAGAGTATAATCTTTACCAAAGCCCCAGTGAAATGTAAAAAAAGAATAGCACCTTTCATGATGTCCCAAATCTGACAGAAATTCATCTGCATGTCTTTGGAGTACATTTCCTTCTAAATTCTTTAATTTCTTTAATTCACTTTGTAGAAAAAACCAGAGCTCTTTAGCTCCATTTTCAATCCTCCTCCTTAGGATTTCATGATCCTTCCCCAGACCTGCAGTCAAAGAATAAATAGTATTAACATTTTCATATTTTGATTAAAGAAAATTTTAATTATTTGTGGTAATATCAACATATTAAAGAAGAAAAAGACTACATAATCACCTACCATTTCTAGTTTGTTTCTTATAATTTTCAATCTGTTCTTTGGCCTTCAAAAGCTGTTCTTCTAAAGCACGAACTCTTCCTGAAGCTGGCGCCTGGTCGATGGGACCTTCTGGTATCCTGTAATTCAAAAAAGAAAATGTAAACATTTAGCTTATAAATTATACAACAAAATTAATGCTTACTTTGCTACAAAATATTTATTGGTAACTCTAGAAGTCATAAATCATATAATAGAAGTACAAAATAAAATTTTCTCTCCAAAGGTATAGGATAAAGCATAAACAATGGAATGATACTGAACAAAACCAGAAAAAAATAATCTAGCTCAGATATCCATGACCTTCTAGGAATACAGGAGCCTTTAGGATTGTGTACTAAAAACTCTCATCATATCACTTAGAAAAACACCACGCGTGGCATAGTGGTCAATTTTTCATTAGTGTCAAGAGCAACAAAGGTGAAAGAGAAGGTGACAAAAAGGCTTAAGGGAAATAAGAAAGTATGAATCTAAACATGTGTGGGTGTTCAAATAGCAAATACAAATTATTTCTGAATTCATCACAATATCAAGTTATGTAAATTGGTGCTTTAATTCATAAACTCATGACCTTAGATTGCTAAGTACTGGTTTTATAGAAAGGAAAGACAAGAGTAGAAGATGAGCATATTGGAAAAAAAATGAACAGTTTTGGATTATGCAGGTGGGCCTTAATTGTAATCACAAATGTTCTTATAAGAGGGAGGCAGAGGAAGGTTTTACTACAAAAGAAGAGAAGATGGTGTAGCTATTAGCTTTAAAGATGGGAGGATGGGGTTATAAGCAACAAATACAAGGAATGCATCCTCAGAAGCTGGGAAAAGCAAGGAAACAGATTCTCCCCTAGAGTTTCCCAGAGGAATGTGGCCTTGCTGACACTTTGGTTTGGGCCCAGTAAAACTCATGTCAGACTTCTGCCCTCCCAAACTGTAAGAGAATAAATTTCTATTGTTTTGAGCCACAAAGTTTGTAGTAACTATTACGGCAGCAATAGAAAACTAACACACGTTCACATAATACTTACATCCATACATCTATATATATTTATTTGCATAATTATTGTGAAGATTAAATAATGGCTGATTTTCTTCCAAAATCTATGGAATATTTAGCACAATGTTTGGCAATAAACTATCAGGACCATTGTATCTGGGATCAGGCATTTCAGAGATGAGCTATAATTGCAAAATATCTGGGTTATCTATTCTTATCACAATCATTTTAAGGGAACTTAATTTTTAAAATATACTTGGCAGAACTTAAATTCAGATGTCAACTCAGTCCTTTGATGTAAAGACTGCAATACAGATTTTTTATACCTTTTTGAATATTTTTTTATATAACAGCCAAATTAACTATTACTTACCTATACCACTTCAGAATAAAGGCTTAGTAAAGTAGCTCTTGCTACAAATCTACCAGAGTAAATGAGGTATTCTGTAATTGTATGCATTAACACTGAACAGCAGCATGAAAAATAACCATTCTCTAATCATGAGTATCCCAGGCTACAAAATTTGAAGTACAAAGCCTTAATTTGTATACATAGAGTGAATAATGATAAAATAAACAGAGTTGTTAGGTGCACAATTACCCAATTTATAAGCTCAAATGTGCATACATTCATAAATGAGGCATTTCCTGGTATACAGTTTTTAAAATTTGGCTTTTAATCTCTTTCTGAACTAGATGGCTGATTTCTAGGAAATAATTTGATAAGAGACTAAAACTACTACCTCTTAGAATTTATTTTTGAGAGCAATATGCCATAGAACAAGCATGCCCTTTTCCAGAACATACCTTAATGACAGAAAATTCCAGACAACACAAAAAAAAAATATGTCTAGGTTCTCTTCTTCATCTCATTTCCTCTTATATTGATGGAAAAAAAATAGTGTAAAAAAGGCAAGAAAAAACAGCATTAAATCATTTCAGTAGATTTCCATGAAGTACTAAATCCAATCTAATTTTACTAAAACATACATGAATTAGTAATTTATATTACATTATTATATATAATAATCTAATCCAACTGTGGATAAACTACAGATAAAAGTAATAGAGAAGCCAGTGTAAAAAAAAAAAAAAGTACACAATAAGGACTATTCTTTCCAAAACCATTCCAGAAGAGTCAATCTGCAAGGACATTATCTGAATATTTAGGATTTGATTTTGTTTTGCATCATACTAACTATGCAAAAGATATATAGGATATCTTCTGGCCAAGATGAAGCACCAGAGATTAAATTTACCATAATGTCTGAAACAACTGAAAAAACAGACAAAATATATGAAATAACAGTTTAATAAAACTGGAATCAACCATTTGAAAGATGGAAAAATAGGTGGTTCCCCACGTCAGTCCCCTTCAGGGAAAGGGCAACTAGCAACTATATATAGACATTTGCAAAGATCCCAGAACATGGTGGTGAGGCTGAAGCATCCACTTTGGTTACAAAAAAACCCCAAAAAACAAAACAAAACGAAACGAGAAAACCTCATTAGAATAAGATAAGAGGAAGGGGATCCCTGGGTGGCGCAGTGGTTTGGTGCCTGCCTTTGGCCCAGGGTGCGATCCTGGAGACCTGGGATCGAGTCCCACGTTGGGCTCCCGGTGCATGGAGCCTGCCTCTCCCTCTGCCTGTGTCTCTGCCTCTCTCTCTCTCTCTATCATAAAAAAAAAAAAAAAAAAAAAAAGAATAAGATAAGAGGAGCAGTTTCATTTTGACTGCATTGCTCCTCCTCCAGGTCAGTGCAATGCTACACAAGTGGGTCCCCCCTGGGCCTACAGTTTCTCTAGTGAGAAAAGGAATAGTGCAAAGTGGGTATCAAGCTTCCCTCACATCACTGATGCCTCCTGGAATGTCCACTAAAGAAATGCCTCATGGAGACTACTGGAAGCAACAAGTGTGCAGATCTTGGCCAACTGCATTCCTGTTAGTTGTGGGGCCTAAACACAGATCTCAGTCCCTGGCTCTGATCATTTGCAGAGCTGAGTTAGTGCCTCCAACTGGCCAGGGAGCTTAAATGGCAATTCTTCTTTGTTTGCCCCCCCCCCCCCCCCCCCCCCCCCCCCCCCCCCGCCGCTAGAGGGTTATCTTGGTGAGAAGCCCCACCTACACAAGAAGCAAGTCAGCAGCCTGCTCAAATGCTGAGCATAGCCTCTGGCCCCACTTAAGTAGGAAGCCTGCCCTAAGCTGCTGAATCTATATAGGGCATCCTATGACACACGAAAGCAGAGAAACAAGTCACTGGCCACAGCTAACTGCTGGGCATAGCCTTCAGGCCCACCCAACAGGGAAGCCTGACCAAAGATGCCAGGCAGCCATGGGCTGCATATAACACATAACACATTCTATGGCCTGCCTAGGCAGTAAAGCAAGTCAGTAGCCCCACCAAACTGCTAAGTAAGTTTGCCCCACCAAACTCCATAGCCTCCAGCTGCTCCTGCCTGAGAATTCTGGCCAGGGATCCTGGCAGCCACAGACCCCATTCTATAGTTCCATTCAGGTAGGGAACCAGGTCCAGCAGCAGCATCCTACTGTTGAGCATAATTTCGATCCCTGCCTCAAAAAGTTGCCCATCTAGAGACCCTGCCTAGCTCTAAAGCTCAACCTGACAGCCCCATGCAGCAGCACAGACAGCCTATGGCTCCATCCAATTGCTGGCCATAGATTGCAGAGTCATCCAGACAGAATGCACAGCCAGTCACCCCACCTAATCACAAAGCAAAGCCTGTGGCTCCACCTAATCAGTGAGCCCCGAATGCAACCCTGCCTGATGATGGAGCACAACCTCTAACCCCATCCAACTGTGGGGTACAGGTGGTAGTCCTTACCCAACCAGAAAGCCCAGCAAGACACACTGTCAAACAGCAGAACACCACCAGTAGCCTGCTCAATCGTAGAGCCTAACGTGAAGCCCCATTCAATATAGGGCACAGCCTACAACCCCACCCAGTCAAGAAGCACAGCCTGAGTTCCCATCTGATTGCAAAGCCATGTGTATGGCCTTAATTAAATGTAGAGTCCAGCCAGTGGCACCATTAAGCCAGGGGACACTGTTTGGGAAACTCCAAACGACAGGAGGCAAATCTAGAGTTCAGCATGTGGCCTTGCCCATCACAGAGTGCAACCAGCAATACCACCCTGCCAGGAAACATAGCCTGCAACCTGTCCAACCATATGTGATTGCAAAGCCCAGCAAGTAGCTTTGCCTGAACACCAATACAAGCCAGCAGTTATGCTTGAACGCAGAGCCCAGCCATCAGACCTGACTGCAGAACACTGGCAATTCCCCACACCAACCTCGGAGCACAGACATCAGCCCCACCCAATTTGGGGCCCCCGAAAACAAGCACTGCCTTCAAGAAGCTGCTAGCAGCTGCCTGTGGACCACCCTCCCCGCCACCCCCCCCCCCCCGCCCCTGATTAGCTGAATAGCAAGGTCTTTCCCTGTCAAAGCAAATCTATAAAGTCTGGAAAGGAAACTGCTTCCTCAAATGAGCAAATACCAACATTAGAATATGAAGATTGGGGGCAGCCCCGGTGGTGCAGTGGTTTAATGCCACCTGCAGCCCAGGGCATGATCCTAGAGACCCTGGATCGAGTCCCATGTCAGGCTCTCTGCATGGTACCTGCTTCTCCCTCTGCCTGTGTCTCTGCCTCTCTCTCTCTCTCTCTCTCTCTGCGTCTCTATGAATAAATAAATAAAATCTTAAAAAAAATAAGAATATGAAGATTGGGAAGAATCAAGTAAACATGAAAACTAATAAAGCTAATAAATTAATAAAGCTCCAATAGCCTTAAAGAAATAAAGATATAATTAATTAATTAATTAATTGTCTAAAGAAGAATTCAGAATAATCTTCTTAAAGGAATCTGCTAAGAGATTTGGACATCTAAGTTCAATGCAGCCTCACAGTCCTCAGAGTTTCAACCCAAAAAAATCTTCTTTAAGGCAAATTAAAATAAAACTATCTGGGGCAGCCCACGTGGCTCAGCGGTTTAGCACTGCCTTCAGCCCAGGGTCTGATCCTGGAGACCTGGGATCAAGTCCCACGTCGGGCTCCCTGCGTGGAGCCTGTTTCTCCCTCTACCTGTGTCTTTGCCTCTCTCTCTCTCTGTGTCTCTCATGAATAAATAGATAAAAATCTTAAAAAAAAATAAAAATAAAACTATCTAAAATCAAACACAAAAAATTTTAAAAGCAGCAAGAGGAAAAAAAATTCCTCACATACAAGTGAACCTCCATGAGGCTATCAGTGGCTTTCTCAATAGAAACCTTACAGATTAGGAGAGTGGGATACTGTTTTCAAAGCACTATAAAAAGAATACTACCAATCAAGAATACTTTATTTGGCAAGGCTGTCCTTCAAAAATGAAGTAGAGGTAAAGAATTTCCAAGAACAACAAAAGTTGAGGGAGTTCATCACCATGAGACTAACCTTATAAGAAATGGTAAAAGTTCTTTAAGCTGAAATGAAAAGATGCTAATTAGTAACATGAAAACATAAAAATATAAAACACAATGGTAAAGGAAGTATATAACCAAATTCAGTATACTACAGTACTGTAATATGGTAGTGTTTTAATCATTTCATTCTGGTATAAAAGTTAAAAGATCGTAACTACAATTATTTGTTAATTACTATACAATATAGAGATATAATTGTGACATCAAAACATAAAATGTGGGGAGAGAGTAAAAAGGGAGAGAGAGGGTTTTTTTTTTTTTTGTATGATAAACTTAAGTTGTAATCAGTTTAAAATGGACTGCTAGATCTTCATGGTGTTTCATTTAACTCTCATGGTAACCACAGAACAAAAACTAACAGCAGATACACAAAAGGTAAAGAGAACAGAATCAAAGAATACCATCAAGTAAAATCATCAATCACAAAGGAAAACAGCAAGAGAGGAAGAAGGCCGGGGGGGGGGGGGGGCCTAACAAAACAGCCAGAAAAATAATATGATGGCATTAGTGGGGGGGGGGGGGGGGGGCTAACAAAACAGCCAGAAAAATAATATGATGGCATTAGTGTTTACTTATCAATAAGTACTTTAAATGTAAATGTATTAAATTCTCCAGTCAAAAGGAATAGACTAAGTGCTTAAAAAAGCAAGATCTAAGTATATGTTGCTTATAATACTTACATCAGCTTTAAGCGCACATACAGGCTTACAGTGAAGGATGAAAATTGATATTCCATGAAAATGGTAACCAAAAGAGAACAAAGGTAACTATACTTATACCAGACAAAATAGACTTTAAGTCAAAAACTATAAAAAAAAGACAAAGAAGCTCATTATAAAATGGTAAAGAGGTCAGTCCTCTAAGAGTATGTAACAAATGTAAATATATATGTCCCTAGAATTAGAGCACTTAAATACATTAAGTATTATCAAACCTAAAGGGTGAAACAGAAAATAACAATAGCAGGTTCCACTACTATTGTGGGAACCCCATCTCCAACAATGGGCTGATCATTCAATCATAAAATTAATAAGGAAATATTAGACTTGAACTATACTTTAGACAAAATGGACTTCATAGACACATACAGAACAGTCCAACAGCAGCAGAATATACATTCAAGCACAGATGAAACATTTTCTGGGACAGATCATATTTTATTTTATTTTTTATTTTTTAAAAGATTTTATTTATTTATTCATGAGACACACACACACACACAGAGAGAGAGAGAGAGAGAAAGAAAGAGAGAGAGGCAGAGACACAGGCAGAGGGAGAAGCAGGCTCCATGCAGAGAGCCCGATGTGGGACTCGATCCGAGGGCTCTAGGATCATGCCCTGGCCAAAGGCAGACGCTCAACTGTTGAGCCACCCAGGCATCCCAGATCATATTTGTAGTCACAAAAAATGTCTTAGCAAATTAGGAAAATCATACCAAGAATCTTTCCTGATCAAATGGTATGAAATTAGAACTAGGTAACAGGAGAAAAAAGGAGATATTCACAAATATGTGAAAACAAAACCCCACACTCCTGAGAAAAAATTGGGTCAAAGAAAAAAATCAAAAAGGAAATTTTTAATATCTTGAAACAAATGAATATGGAAAGCCAACATACCAAAACATAGGGGATACAGAAAAGCAGATCTAAGACAGAAGTTGATAGCAATAAATACTTACATTAAGAAATGAGACATTCAAATAAACAATCTAAATTTATATTTTAAGGAAATGGAAAAAGAACAAACTAACTCCAAATAAGTAGAAGGAAAGAAAGAAATAACAAAAATCTGAGCAGAAAGAAAATGAAATAGAAAAAAGGAAAAGAATAAGACAATTAATGAAACTAAAAGTCGGTTTTTTGAAAAAATAATCAAAATTAACAAACCTTTAGCTAGATTTACCAAGAAAAAAAAAGACCAAAAAAGGTTTTTAGGTTTTTCAGGGCTTTTGGCACGAAGTGCAGCAAACCAACAGCTGCAGTTGCCACCATTCTATCTTCAGCTTCATGGTGTTTCCCACAGCCAAAATCATTCTAAGTTGTCTCCAAGTTCAAAGCATTCAGAAAACAATGGCAAAATAGAGCCATCAGAAAGGGGCATCTGATTTCCATGGCAAATATGGCTATGCTGTATTAGCTAACAGAGCTACTGTTATGTGTTTCTGTATGGGCATACACAGAAATACAAATTGGAATAGAATGGGACCTGTCTCCTGTTGGTGTAGTCATCCCAAAGGAATGAAGAAATCAGTATTGTTTCAAAGCCAACTCATGATTGATGCCAAGTAAAAGTACTGCACACCCATTAAAATATGGCATGATTGAAGAAATAAGGTATAGTTGAAACCTTAAAAACAATTAATGAAAAAAGAGAAGACATTATAACTGATCTCAGAAATTCAAAGAGTTGTAAGAGACTACTGTGAATTAATTACATGCCAATAAATCAGATAACCTAGGAGAAATGAGTAAATTCTTTAAAAAGTACAATGTATCAAGAAATAAAAGATCTGAATAGACTAATAATGAGCAACAAGATTGAGCAAGTAACCAAAAATCTCCCAACAAAGAAATGCTCAGTACCAGATGTCTTCAAGGGCAAATTCTACAAAACATTTTTTAAAAATGCCAATCCTTTTTAAACTGTTCTAGAAAACTAAAGTAAGGGAACACTTGCAAATTCATTTTGCAAAGCCAGCATTACCAGAGCCAGATAAGGACACTACAAGGAAATAAAACTACAAGCCAATATTCCTGATGTATATAGATGAAAAATTTCTCAACAAAATACTAGCAAACCAAATTAAACAGCACATTAAAAGGATCATATACCATGATCAAGTGGGATTCATTCCTAGCATGCAAGGATGGTTCAATGTATGTGATTAAGTAGGATACATCACATTAATAGAATAAACTACAATAATCCTATGACTATCTCAATAGTTTCTGAAAAAGCATTTGATAAAATTCAACATTCTTTCATGGTAATATGTCTTCACAAAGTGGGTATAAGAGGCCATATATGACAAGCCTACAGCTAACATAATGGTAAAAGGTGGAAAGCTTTTCCTCTTAAGATCAGGAACAATATAAGAGAGCCCACTGTCACTATACCTATTCAATGTAGTTTGGAACTCACAGCCAGAACAATCAGGCAAGAGAAATAAATAAAAAGCACCCAACTAGAAAAGAAAAAGTAAAACTGTCTTTGTTTGCAGATAATATAACCTTATATATAAAAAATCCTAAAGACTCCACCAAAAATTGTTAGAACTAATCAATAAATTCAGTAAAGTAGCAGGATACAAAAGAAACAGAAAAATCAGTTGCATATCTTTACGCTAATAATGAAACATCTGAAAAACAAATTTAAAAAGTCTATTCACAATAATACCAGAAAAATAAAATATTTAAGAATAAAAGGGGGGGTGAAAGATTTGTACACTGAAAACTGTAAGACTTGGATGAAAAAAGATACAAATAGAAAAATACTCATATTCTTAAATCAGAAAAAATAATGTTGTAAAATATCCATACCACTTAAGCTATGTATAGATTCAACGCAATCTCTGCCATAATTCCAATGTCATTTTTCACAGAAATAAAAAAAAATCCTAAAATTTGTATAGAAACACAAAGACACTGAATAGACAAAGCAATACCAAGAAAGAATAAAGTTGGAGGCATCACACTTCCTCATTTCAAGCTATATTACAAAGCTATAGAATTTAAAGCAGTATGGCATGGCATAAAAACAGATATACAGACCAGAATCAAGAGTTCAGAAATAAATTCTTACATATATAGTCAACTAATATTTAACAAGGGAGCCAGGAATACTCAATGGAGAAAGGATAGTTCTCTCTAAGGAATGATGCTGGAAAAAAACTGGATAACCATATGCAAAACAATGAAACTGGATCCCTATCTTACCACCATCCGTAAAATTTAACTGAAAATGTATTCAAAACTTGAATGAAAGACCTGAAATCATAAAGCTCTAGAAGGAAACGAAGGAAAACTCGACACTGGTCTTAGCAATGATATTTTTTAGCATAAGCAACAAAAGCAAAAACCAACAACTGGACTACATCAAATTAAAAAGCTTTTGCACAGCAATCAAAATTATCAAAAGAATGAAAAGGCAATCTATTGAAGGGGAGAAAATATTTGCAAACCATGTATCTGGATAAGGGGTTAATATCAAATATCTATTAATACTCATGCAACTCAGTAGCAAAAACATCATCATCTGATTAAAAATTTAGGAAAGGTCTTGAATACACATTTTTTCAAAGCCAATATATAAATGTCTGACATTTACAAAGGTATATGCAAGATGATTAACATTAGTAATCATGATAGAAATGCAAATTAAAACCACCTCACACCTATTAGAATGGTTATCAAACAGACAAGAAATAACAAGCGCTAGTGGAGGATGTGGAAGAAAGGAAAACGTTGATACTGCTGGCAGAAATGTAAATTGATTCAGTCTTTATGGAAAACAGTATGAACATTTCTTACAAATTTAAAATAGGACTACCATATGATCCAGTAATCCACTCAGTTTATATCCAAAGGAAATAAAAATCAGTATCTCAAAGAAATACCTGCATTCCCATGTTCTTTGCATTATTCACAATACTTAGGGCATGGGAAAAACTTAAGTGTCTGTTGAAGGATGAATAGATAAAGAACATATGGTATGTATATATGGTGCATGTGTGTGTATTGGCATATATATATATATATACACACACTATATACACACATACCCACCATATATACATACCATATACTCTTTATTCATCCATAATTATATATATATATACACACACACCTTTACATGAAATATAAAAATTACAAACTCACAAAAAATGGAGTGTAGACTGGTAGTTACCAAGGACTGAGGTTTTGAAAAAATGTGAAAATGTTGGTCAAAGGGTATAAACTTACAGTCCTAAAATAAATAAAGTCTGAAGAATTTAATGTACAGCACAGTGACTATAGTTAACAATACTGTATTCTATACTTGAAAATTTCAAAGAAAGTAGATCTTCAATGTTCTCACTACAAAAGAATTATAATTATGGGTTGAGATGGTTGTGTTAACTAACCTTTCAGTGGTAATCATTTAATAATATAGATATGTATTAAACCATGTTGCACACCCTAACCTTGCACAATGTTTTATATCAGTTACATCTCAATAAAGCTGGAAAAAAAAAACACTAGAATCAGACAGAGAAGGGAATACAAATGATCACAGCCATTCTATTGCCCCAGTTTACTGTCCTGAGAGTTTTCTGACTACATCTGGAGTGATGGAGCTGAGTCTAGATGTCTCAGAGTATGGATGACCAGAGTACCACAGAAGAGAGAGGTGAACAGGGAGAAAACTCCAGAGATATGCATAGGTCTACTTGACAATCAGCATGTGTATGTAAGGAAACTTCTGAAGGCTGGGAAAATAATTCTCTAAAAGAATTAATGAAGGGATGCCTGGGTGGCTCGGTGGTTGATCGTATGCCTTTGGCTCAGGGCATGATCCTGGAGTCCTGGGATCGAGTCCCACATCGGGCTCCCTGCATGGAGCCTGCATCTCCCTCTGCTTGTGTCTCTGCCTCTGTGTGTGTGTGTGTGTCTCTCATGAATAAATAAATAAATAAATAAGTCTTTAAAAAAAAAGAATTAATGAAATCAGTGCTTGGCATTCCCCGGGTTAGGAACAATTCTTGATCTTACCAGGTGGGATTCATTGTATACACCAAAAGTTATAGAACTCCCCTGAATAAAACATTTGACAAAAATCTTTATTAAAAAACATGAAGGTGCCCTACTAATACCCAACAAAAGTCCCACTCTTCAAGGAATTCAGTGGACCTGTCCAAAAATATGAAAACCAGTAAATTCTTACCCTCTAGTCAGAATATGAAAAAACTGAATTCGTAGCTAAGTGGAATGATTATACAGTGCTCTCAGAAAAATTAAACTTTTATCATCAGAAATATATTTAATAATTGATTTAAAACAGGTTGCTTTCTTAAACAGTTTCAACAATTATGCCATGAATATTGGAATAATAAAGACCTTAATTAAGCAAAAGAACCTAGGTACAAATAAACAATATTAGGAATGTAAAGGGAATTACACACATAGATCAAGAATATTAAAAATTAATCACAAAATACTATAAACATTTTCAGGCACTTAAAAACATGGAAAAAGTAAATAATTCCTAGAAGTTAAATTACCAAATAGATTAAAAAGAAACAAATTGAATCAGTAGTCAAAAATCTACTGAATTAAAAAAATGCTAGGTCCAGGCATTTTTATAGATGAGTTATAAAAATCTTCATAAAACAATTATCTGAATTGAAGTTATCTCTGGAATATAAGAGAGGATGCTCCAAAATTCTATTCCTAAGATTAGGATAAGGTTGATATAGAAGGAATAAAAAGATCAAGAAAAGGAAAGTAAAAGGCCAATTCAATTTAAAACTTATTTTCAAAATCTCAAGTGATATATTAACAAGTACAGCAATGTATTTAAAATTACATCATGACTATCCAAACTTTATCCAAGAATAACAGGCTGATTTATGATTAGAAAAGCTATTTCTTGTCATTATACCTATCCATTTTACCTAATGTGAAGAAATTCAAAATGGTATGGAAGGAGTACAAGGGTCAAGGAACCACATCAGCTTCAATAGAATAATCACATGGGATAATTTGTATCCAACTTCAGCTCTAGATACTGTAATATCAACATTAAATAGAGGTCTCAGGCTCAATTCTCCCAGGAAATCTGTGACCATGTTTGTTTTGACAAGTGAAATAGAAAATGTAAATTTGGCCATTCTTTCATCATCCAACAAGCCTTAGACAGAACAATCTAGACTGACAGTTGTCCCTGTTCACTTCAAATGTGACAACACCCCTGGTAAAAGAAGGCATTTTGGATAAAACACAAAAATTAAGATAATGAACGATTGTCGTAAAATTTGAAGGTTTTATCTCCAGATTTTTTTTGACAAAAGTGTAATTACTTATTTATTTGCTAATTCATTGTACTGTTAATTTTCCTTCAATCTTATTCACTTAAAGTTTCTTTGAAAATATAGTACATGAATAGAGGTTTATTTCTTTTTTAAGGTACAAGATTACATATAAATGAATAACAACAAGTCCAGTCCCCATGGACCCTCAGTAGAAGCTGTGTCTTCTACTTCACTGTTGGCAGTGTCTTAGGTATTTTTCTAAAAATGTAAAACACATACACACACAGAGAGAGAGCTATAAAACATTCATTTTACATAAATATCATAATCTATTCAACGTATCCCCTATTGATGGTGATTTTGGCTGTTTCTATAACCACATATTTAAAGTAAAAGCTTGTTTCTCCTCTCTGCTACATGCAAATTGGTGAGGGCACTATTTTATATATAACATATGACACATTCTCTGCCACACAATAATTGCTTCATAAATATTTTTTGAATAAATGAACTAACAAACAAATCACTATTTATCAGAGCCAAGGGGAAAAAGAAGAAGGTGTAAAGGAAGGGGAAAACAATAAAGCTCTGTTATGTAGCCAGCTAAAGATCAGTGAGAAGTGAAAATAAAGCACTTGTGAAATTGAAATCTGAGTAGATGGAAAATTCAATTACTTTTTCAAAAATCCAATTGCCATATTTGTTTTTATAAATTCATGCTTTTCATTAAGAATGAACACTTTTAAAAATGATTTATTTATTTAAGAGATAGAGACAGAGAGATTGAGCAGGGGGAGGGGCAAAGGGAGAGGGACAAGCAGAGCTGAGCAGGGACCCAGATAAGGGACTCAAGGACCCCAAGATCATGACCTGAGCCAAAGGCAGATGTTTAACCAACAGAGCCACCCTACCATGGCCCTAAGAATGAACACTTTAAATGGAAGAAAATGCCCAAAACACAGGTTGTTGTAAAAAATTTGGACATTCTATTCTAGGTTTTTTTGGTTAAAATAAATGTCCAATGCTGGCCTTATTATCAAGTTATTCTTCTGTTAATACATCTATCATTTTTTGGAGAAATTCCTACATTCCAACATTTCTCAATAATACCAGCTAATTTTCTTCATGTACTCAAATGGCATGAAATCTTTGGTGAGAATATCTTCTGGGCAGATTTATAGACCACTGAATTTTTGTCAAAGCTTATATACAAAGACCTGATAAACTATTATTGGAAATCTCTTCTTACAAATTAAGAAGACAGTGAATGGCTTTATTAAGAAATGGAAAGACCTCAATAGCCCGCCAAATCATGCTACTAAGATTCTTTAGATGCAAGGTTTGAAGGTAGAAAAAAAAAGGTAACACTACTAGTTTACTAAGTGAAGCAGAACCCTTAAGATAAAATGTTGAAAAGCGACTTGGAAACCTTGCAAACCACAGAGTATCTCTGGATGTCTGGCCCAGCAATATATCCTCAAATTCTTCTAAGCATAGACTTCCTTCAAGGTGGTAGATCAGGCCTTTATATGACATAGGTCCAAACTTGAGTAGCTTGCCTATACCAGCCATTCCCTAGCATGAGTAAGAATTTAGAAAATTTCAGAAAATACTCATAAGGAAACTGGGAATATATTATAGTAATTAAAATGACATTTTGGAAAATAAATTTCTAAAAGGGTATTTTTTTTTTGTCTCCTTTCAGGTACACCTTCATTTTTTAAAAAATGCTTACAAGAAATGCAGTTAAAAGTATGCATGGAAAGGAGGAAACTGCAAGCATTCTCGATGAATTTAGGTTTTCTTTTCCCCTCTCTTCCTCCATCCAATTTCTTTTTATAAAAATGATTACCTTATTTATATGCCTGATATGAGAGTGGGCAGCATATTCTGAAAACCATGTTTTCTGTTTACTAGTGCTGATGATTGTTTTTGCTTATTTCTCATTTACAAGGTGAAAAACAGCTCAAGCAAAAATTAAGTTTTATGTTCAGAGGCTTGTAAAAAAATGCAAACAATAGTTTAGTTTTTGAAATAAGTAAGTGTACTATTATGGAAACCTAACATTATTTTCTTCCACATTTCAGTGACGACAATAAACTAAGAAACGGTAAGACTTCTACTAAACAAAAACACTAAAAGCTAAATTAGTCTAGATTTAATAGATGCATACACATATTCTTTTCTCCCAAAAGTACATATATACATATGTACACAGACATATCTAAAAGTAGAAACATGTATACTTATATTCATAATAGAACTCTGAAATTAAATTGGCAGATTGCTACGACTATAATGTTTCTCATATAAGGGCAGGGCACATTAGTTTGTCTGAATGCTTATCACCAAGCTGCTAATTTATTTCTAAAGTACTCAAGTTTGCAAGCAAATTTTTAAAAAATTTATTCCCAGGCACCTCAGTGGCTCAGTCAGTTAAGCATCTGTCTTCAGCTCAGGTAATGATTCTGGAGTCCCAGGATTGAGCCCTGCATCGGGTTCCCTGCTTGGTGGGAAGCCTGCTTCTCCCTCTGCCTCTGCTCCTCCCCTGGTCATGCTCTCTCATGCTCTCTCTCTCTCTCTCACTCTCTCTCAAATCAATCAATCAATCAATCAACCCCCACTCTTGTTTGTTCTAACATGAATAATGAAAATGGCAATACAGTTATAACAGCTATTATAATATATGCTACTCCCATTATCTTCAAGACACTGTGTTTAGCCTTTAAGAGAACTATTTCATTTACAACTCATAATAATCATGAAAAAGGAATTTATTCTTATAGACGAGGAAATGAAGTTTAGAAAGGTTAAGCAACTTTGTTCAAAGTTCCAAAGCTAATATGTGGTGCAGCCAGAATTGGGAGTTCAGGCCTTTATTATCCTTCCTGGTAGTCAACAGAATAAAATAAAACCTATTAAGAATAAATTTACTATAAGGTAGCATGAGTTGTAAATATTTAACTCGGACACCGTCTTTGGGCTGATCCGTGGTGCATGTTTTGAGGGCAGCTGACCTGCAGCCTACGCACACCGCCTCCCGTGGAAGCCTGAGCCGGCTGTGGAGCTTTCTCCCTTTGTCTCATAATGATGTCCACCAACGAGAATGCTAATTTACCAGCTGCCCACCTTAACAGATTCAAGAACAAGGGGGAAAACAGTACAGAAATGAGGTGGCACCCAATAGAAGTTAATGTGGAGCTGAGGAAAGCTAAGAATGATGACCAGATGCTAAGAACGAGAAATGTAAGCTCATTTCCTGATGATGCTACCTCTCCACTGCAAGAAAACCGCAACAACCAGGGCACTGCAAATTGGTCTGTTGATGACATTGTCAAAGGCATAAATAGCAACAATTTGGAAAGCCAGCTCCAGGCTACTCAAGCTGCTAGGAAACTACTTTCTAGCGAAAAACAGCCCCCCATACACAACATAATCTGGGCTGGTTTGATTCCAAAATTTGTGTCCTCCTTGGGCAGAACTGATTGTAGTCCTATTCAGTTTGAATCTGCTTGGGCCCTCACTAACATTGCTTCTGGTACATCAGAACAGACCAAGGCTGTGGTAGACGGAGGTGCTATCCCAGCATTCATTTCTCTGTTGGCATCTTCCCATGCCCACATCAGTGAACAAGCTGTATGGGCTCTAGGAAACATTGCAGGTGATTGTTCAGTTTTTCCAGACTTGGTTATCAAGTATGGTGCAGCTGACCCACTGTTGGCTCTCCTTGCAGTTCCTGATATGTCATCTTTAGCATGTGGCTACTTACGTAACCTTACTTGGACACTCTCAAATCTTTGTTGCAACAAGAATCCTGCACCCCCGTTAGATGCTGTTGAGCAGATTCTTCCTACCTTAGTTCGTCTCCTGCAACATGATGATTCAGAAGTATTAGCAGATACCTGCTAGGACATTTCCTACCTTACTGATGGTCCAAATGAACGGATTAAAATGGTTGTGAAAACAGGAATTGTGCCCCAACTTGTGAAGCTTCTAGGAGCTACTGAATTACCCATTGTGACTCCTGCGCTAAGAGCTATAGGAAATATTGTCACTGGGACACATGAACAGACTCAGATTGTAATAGATGCAGGAGCACTTGCTGTCTTTCCCAGCCTTTTAACGAACCCCAAAACTAATATTCAGAAGGAAGCTACATGGACAATATCAAACATCACAGCTGGTCGCCAGGACCAGATACAGCAAGTTGTGAATCATGGATTAGTCCCATTCCTCGTTGGTGTTCTCTCTAAGGCAGACTTTAAGACACAAAAGGAAGCTATATGGGCTGTGACCAACGATACAAGTGGTGGAACAGTTGAACAGATTGTATTCCTTGTTCATTGTGGCATAATAGAAACATTGATGAACCTCTTAACTGCAAAAGATACCAAAATTATTCTGGTTATTCTGGATGCCATTTTAAACACCTTTCAGGCTACTGAGAAACTAAGTGAAACTGAGAAATTTAGTATAAGGACTGAAGAATGTGGGGGTTTAGACAAAATTGAAGCTCTACAAAACCATGAAAATGAGTCTGTGTACAAAGCTTCATTAAACTTGATTGAGAAGTATTTCTCTGTAGCAGAAGAGGAAGATCAGAATGTTGTGCCTGAAACTACCTCTGAAGGCTATACATTCCAAGTTCAGGATGGCACTCCTGGTACTTTTAACTTTTAGATTGTACAGCTGAGACAGAAAGTTGTTTGTTGTGTACTCTGGTAGAAGTTTGTCTTAACAGTTTCTCTACTAAGAACTCTTTTTAAATGTGTTTTGTTATTGTAGCACTTTTTACAACGGAACTATACTTGACCAGTTCCGAACTGTACAAACTGTATGAAGCTCCTCCTTTCAGTGGGCTTCTTATTTCTATGTGGAATCTCCTATCTTACAGTGTCCTGTAAATAAAGATTAAATTCCACCCTTAAAATAAATAAATAAATAAATAAATAAATAAATAAATAAATAAATAAATAAATATCTGGCTCAATGTTACCCTGATTTAGTTATCCATATTGGTCAGTGTGGAGCCAAATATCCTCAGCTGTTTTAAGATAGGTGGAAAGAGTTTCTGGGCCACCAAAGAAATGTTACACTATGCCCTTTACCCCAAGCCATACTCTGGGATATACATCATTCTAGTAAGTATGGATAAATTAGATGATTAATCATTACTATCACTGTAAAGATCATTCAAATCAATGCCTTTTTAACTGCTGGTTAGGTACACTACAGTGGTTTTAGAGTAAGACAGATCTTGATCAGGGTCCTACTAGCTGTGTGACTCTGAAGTTATTTAGCCTAAGCTCCTGTTTCCTTATCTGTACTATGACAATAACAATAGTAACACAAACTGTGATCATATCTTATTTTTCCATGTGTACCTGAAAGATTTTTCCATCATGTCTCAAAGTAAAGGCTGTAAAAAAGAGAAAAAAGAAAGAAAAACAACAGTACACAAAGACTCATTTTGAGTACTAAATGCTCCAAAATAGTAGAGGTTCAATAAATGTTACCTATTAACCTTTGTACTGTGTTCTATTGTTGAACAGCACAGAACACTGTGGAATAACTTTATGGTACATCCCTAAAATTTTATAAAGATTATAAAGATTATGATTACACCTTCTTCTTATGAATCATGCTACTGAGCTGACTGGTCTACAAAAAAATTTAGTAAAATTCTATATATTCAAATAAGTGTTTACATAGGACCATGCTTGGAAAACTCAATATACTAGAATATAGTAAGTCCTCTGAGAGAAAATAATCACTAATATTAAGCTACTATTTTTTTTAACAAAAGAATCTCTTGGGTCATCAAAGAATTATGTAGTTTCTATCTGTTTCTTATGGCATCTTGGAGATGTTAGCTGAAAACTATCAAAATAATAAATAGTAACTTCCCTAGTTATTCTGCACACTCACATCATAGTCTGCTAAGAAAATTTGAAGGAACATGAAAGAAGGATGGCTTTTAAAAATTTCAGTAACATTAAAATAGCTTATCATATAAGAAAGAAAGATAATCCTTCTCCAGAACAATAGTCTTGGTAACTGCTATAAATGAATTAACAGCTTTCGAAAGAATACTATATAAATTATATGACAATATCAAGAATTTTAACTGAACACTGCTGCTGTCAAAGCAATGATTAATAAGTACATTTAATCTTCAAATTATGCATACTCACATCCAAGTAAAAAAATGTGGTTTTTATTATAGGAGATCTACAGTTGAAATCATAACACATCAAAATTATAACTTTCCATTTTGCATACATATGTGCATGTGGTCATTTCTGAGTACATTTATTTAACCTGGTTAAAAAAAATCATTCCTAAAATTAAAAATATAATAAAAAATCCCAACAGAATCTAAAGGGACCAAAAATTAATTTCAATTTGACTGGAAAGGTTTAGATTCCAGATCACCAGTTTGTCAGGTCATTTTTAAACTTCATTTCCATTGTTACAAGTTTGTTTTTTCTAGCCCAGATAATATGATTTATGTTCATACTTTAAGAAACACAGAATAATTATCAGTCCCAGCAGTAATGTTTTAGAGTATAAATGATAGAAGAAAATGCTGTGAAAAATAAACAGATGACTCTCACCAAGTTCTTTGATAAAGAATATATGTCAAATTCTACTTAATGCAAAGTGACCTTTCTTCTCAAAATCAGGTAACTGGTTTGAAACTACTACTAACCAGACTGAAGAATATCATGGAAATGAGAAAAAGAAAATGACACTTTATTTTTAGGAAGAAGTGAACCCTGGAAACAAGTTTCCCCTATCATTTTACCTCAAAAAAGAAAATCTAATACTTTCAATTCATATTAAAATAGTCAAATAGACACAAGACAGTTCAAGATAAGTCCGTATTTAAATACTTTTGAAATGTGGCTAATGAAATGTATTATATCCATTCATGTTAATGATACTCTGACCCTTAGTGACAGATTTAAGTATTAATAAACAACAAAGATTAGATATTCTAATTTGTATTTTAAAAATTCACATTTAAAAGCAATTTTTCACTTAATTTTTTAATTACTTTTTTAAAAAAGATTTCAATTATTTGAGAGAGAGAAAGAATGAGAGAGCAAGAGTGAGGAGGCAGAGAGAGGGAAAGGCCGACTCTGAGCTAAGCATGAGACTGATGTAGGGGGTAAGGGGCAGGCAACACAAGCCACCCAGGCACCTCTCTATACTTATAATAGAGATTTCTTAGTCAAATTGGCAGTGTAAGGTTCATTAGAAAAGTGCATTTCAGAAAAGCATATCATCTCACAACTATTTTAATTTTTTATAAAATCAAAAATTATCTTCTTTACATAGATATTAACTAGACAAGTTTAGTCTGTATCTTTACTTTGTGAAATATAGAATCTACAGTGCTATGATAAAACTTTGAACATTTCAAAAGCAAAAAAAATCTTGTTTGCTAAAGGAATAATTATCCCTCTTTCACAATAAAAGTAGTAGATTCCTCACTTAACCTCAAAATTTATTTATTTTAGTTGTTATATTATTCTTTATTTAAAGTAGTGGATATTTTCCTTACTCTGCTTTTTCACTTGGAAAAAGTAAATATAAGGCATCTATATGTGCATTGGCACATAAAGACTCATAAAGGGAGTGGAGTCCAGGTGACTGTTTTACAGTGATTCAAGTAAATCAAGAAAAATACATGGTAAAGATCAACAAGCAATGTAAGATTAGCTTGGAAATCCTATGGTATTATGGTGGGAATGATAAACAGTATTGAAGCCTGGAAGGACTGATCAATTGCCTGAACTAGTTGTAAGAAACTATACTGGATCCCTCATATGTGAATACAATGGGAAAGAAACTACCAAAATAATATACACAGAATTTATTCTTTGGAGACATGGTCTCACAGCCCTGTGCAGTTCTGATTTAATAAATATTAATATTTACAAGAATGTACCCTTTCCTAAAAGGGGTCATTTATATTACATCTGGGACTATGAAGATTCTGGAATCCCAGACAGAACATTCCATTCATTTAAGGCAATCGCTCCACTTTTTGACATAATCTACAGGTGGTCTTCACTGACTTAACCTTAATCGGGCCTCAGAATGCTTTAGAGTACTTTAATCACTTTATGTATTTGGTCTTCAATCCAATTCAATGTTATTGAATATTTACTATGGCTTAAAATTGTACCTGACAGTAGGACAAATATCAGGGGATACATGATAGGTAAAACATGTATCCAACACTTATCCTATCTTTAAAAAGCTGTCTAGTAGGGAAAGGCCAGGGTGAAAAGTGCAACACAAATTTGTGTCTAGGTAGCAGAGAGGAGAAAGTGATTAGACTATGGAGTTACTATACAGATTGAGGAGAGGCAAAGGTGGCTTTACAGAAAGGATAATGCATGAGTTATATTTTAAAGGATAAACTAGAACTAGGCCAAAGGAATGGAAAGCATTCTATACGTAGAAATAACAACACATGCAAAGGACTGGTGGTATAAAATGGAATAACAGCAGCTCAGTACTACTGATTTGATAGTGAACATAGTGGAAAATGAAAGCAAAAAAAGATAGGTAAGAGCCAGATCATAAAGACCTCTTATGCTATCCAAAGGAGGTTAAATGTTTATGACTGTATGCCACTAAAGGGTTTTAAACAAGTTGTGGCAAGATAATATTGTCAAGAGCATTCACATCAGCTGTATTACAGGGAATAGAAGACAGGGAGGGAGGCAGACCAATCACTATGGCAGTGATAGTTAGAACTAAGAGAGCAGTAATTATGGCAAGAGATGCTGAGGAGTTTGATGGCATACTACTAGATAGAATCTGGGGAAAAGAATCTCTTTCTGCTCCTCTACTTCCATAACAAATCCAGAGTAAAATCATAAAAGATAATAGATGTGAAGAGAAATACTGTTTAAGAAGTAAAAGGAAAGAACTGAGACTTCAGGAGATTACCTCTCTCATCAATTTAGAGAACTGGGATTCCTAAGTGAATCAAAGATACTGCCTTTAAGAAATAGTTGATGAATCTTATAAAAAAACAACAACAATAATGAATAGGAAGGGAGAGGGCAATCAGGTTCTTTTCTCTTTCTTTTTTTTTTTTAGAGATTTTATTTATTTATTCATGAGAGACACAGAGAGAGAGGCAGAAAAACAGGCAGAGGCAGAAGCAGGCTCCATGCAGGGAGCCCGATGTGGGACTCGATCCTGGGACTCCAGGATCACACCCTAGACCGAAGGCAGGCGCTCAACTGTTGAGCCACCCAGGCATCCCTGGTTCTTTCCTCTTCACAAACAATATTAATCCTTTAAAATGGTACAGAAATATAATAATAATCATGATGACAATAATAATAATACATCTGGTAATTTTGATGATTAGCCAGATTTTAAATCAATTCTGAATCTAACATGAAAGGATGCTTTAAAAAAAAGGCATAGGTTAATATCATATTTTTAAATTAATTATACCATATACTGGTAGTACATAATGCCTGACCTACTTGGAATTCAGCTAAGAGCAATGAAGTGAGCCAAACATCTTCTGAGTAGTAAGGTAGATAAAAAGTCTCACCACTAGAACCTATTTGGTAACTGCCAATAAGACAGGGAAAATGAACAAAAGGGAAGCCTACCCACTAGAAGGGAGAAAAAAGTATTGGTAGAAAAACCTCACCAGTTATAACAGTGAATATTTACTTTTAAGAGCAAAAAAGGTATCCTAAAACTACTCAATGGAAATTTTAGTTTTTTTGATTTCTC
Organism: Vulpes lagopus; assembly: GCF_018345385.1. NCBI lineage: Eukaryota > Metazoa > Chordata > Mammalia > Carnivora > Canidae > Vulpes > Vulpes lagopus. The sequence continues at coordinate 33,608,233 of NC_054829.1, forward strand.
ATTATTCCTATTCAGTTAAATAAAAAGAAATATAATTTGTGGAACATAATTGACTTGCATTTGAAAAACAAAAAGCACTTTATAAAGAATAACCACCTTATCATTGCTAAGGAACTTCTGGAAGACTCAATGAAGATATGCTACAGCATCATGTGAAAGGTAATATAACTGTAAATTTAATCTGTTACTTGAAAATATAAGGAAGGAAAGGGCACGAAGGAAGGGAGAAAAGAAGGAAGGGAGGAAGGACAAAACATTCAATATATCCCCAAACAATAATCCTCACTTAGAGAGCAGCTACTTTGTCTTATTCAATACTATGAACATGGCATGCCCTAGCCCAAGTGCTGGCACATAGTAAGTGCTCAGGAAATGCCTATCAAATGACTGATGCATTTAAGAATGACTAGAGATAGTTTCCTAACAAGTAAAAGAGAGGAATATTTTAATTATAATCTTTATAATTAAGGAAGACCTCACCACTTATTTCATTCTCTAAGAGAACATAATTACATCCCCTAGAAAAAGCCAATACTTGAATAAAGGGGGGGGGGGGAAATAGGTCATAGGTCACTCCCTCTCCCTCCACCAAACCTGCTCATGCTTTTGTCCATGAATTACAAATGTACACTTGTATTTCAAGTCACACTCACAATCATTTTTTGTGAACTACTTTCTAGCAGGGAAATGATTATGACATAAAACTGAAGTAAAAATTCTTCATATATATCCATAGGCATTCAATGCCTGTTTTAAAAATGGAGCTGTCAAAAAACCAACTGCACATACGGCTGCAAGTGCACAAGGATGTAGAAAAACCTTCATAATTAATCCCTATGTTAACAAACAATTAGAAACTTCCTCAAGAACTAGGAGGTAATATCTAGAAGCAATGACCTTTTATTTCCAGTTAAATTTTTATTAATTTGTAATAAATTTTATACCCTTTTGAAAAATATTTTTTTTATTTATTCATGAGAGACAGAGAGAGAGAGAGAGAGAGAGAGAGAAAGAGGCAGGGACACAGGCAGAGGGAGAAGCAGGCTCCATGCAGAGAGCCTGATGTGGGACTCGATCCAGGATCATGCCCTGAGCTGAAGGCAGACACTTAACCGCTGAGCCACCCAGGCATCTCAATTTTATGTCCTTGTAGTCACAACCAAATCATGCAAAGAATTGTTATAATCAATCTGTGACTTTCCTGCAGTATTAACCATATCAGTAAAGCAAACTGCTACTAGATTCTCTCTCTCTCACATGCCCCCCCTCAAAGCCTACTTGAACAGTGCACATTTCCTTTGGTTAATGTACTAGAATTGTTTAAGGGAAAGACAACTAATTTTTCGCTGAGATATTAAAGATGAGACTCACTTCAAAAAGCCCTCTAGCCTCAAACTACACTATCCTACAGATTAAGACCAAAATATTCTCCTCAGCCTTCCCTCAAGTCATAAATGAAAAAATGATCATTGGTTTGCAAAACCACAATCATAATAGCACTATCTAACCTTTAATAACTTAACTTCATTTAATCCAATGGTATCAATCTGCTTTGCCAATGTTAATTAAGCTATATAAAATCCCAGTGAGGTAAGTAAGCATTATCAACAACTGAGGGTTAATCCTTTCAAAGAAAAACATGGATTTTACTTATATATCATCTTGCTGTCTGACTGAAGTAGAACACAGTTGTCCAAATAAGGAAGTTCAAGTTCAAAGGCAGAATGTATTATAAGCTCTCAGAAGTAGAATTTCATGTCCCGTTCATGTTCTTCAATACTTAAATCTAATCCTGAACTAAATATCAGTTTTGCTTTGTTTTTTTTAATTTTTGTTTTTTGCTTTTCATTGAAAATAGTAACAAATGGCAGGCCAAATGAAAACCACATAGACTGTTAATAGCAAGTTCAAAAGTAAATTTGAGTTCTTTATATTGAAATGGGAAATTTAAAAACCACTCATTCCATATTTATTGAAGTAACAAATGTATTCACGTAACAATTCATGAGGAAGCATTTCCCTCAAAAGACTGAGCTTTGTTTCCAAAGCATCAACAAAGTACTTTCTATTTCCTACCATCATTGCACAGCACTGTTATATATGTGTGTGTTTTAACAAAATATAGGTAAAATAACTCAAATTTTAGGATATAACATTTTCCCAAGTAAATACTGAAATGCTTTTGTTTGTTTTTCCTCTACAATGAAATGATGAATGTGTAAAATTCCTCAAAATATAACACTAACATCACCTCTTCTCCCCACAGAGATTTTTATCAAGACAGATGGAGTGGCAGAAGGAGGTGAAAGAACATTACTATCGTGTGCCCTCAGGCATATAATTGCAGCCTGAAGCATGAAAGCTATTTTCAACAAATACCAGGAGATTGTTAAAACAATGTTTTAAGTAGGATTTTACTGAGGTACTGAACCCTGGCAGTATCTTGAAACTTTTTGTCTGGAGTTAAGAATCACAGGTTTTTACTGTGTTCCTGCTTCACAAAATAACTAGTTTTCCCACATGCTTAAGTATCTTTTAGACACTAATCCATTTCCAGGAAATGAATGAATGACACATTAGGTTCCAGCACGCTGCCATCTAGGCAACAAAACTTTTCCATTATTATTATTCCCCAATGTTTGCTAAAGAGGGAAGAAAGAGAAAGAGACCTCCCAAAGGATTTTCCCCATAGTACCTATTCTTTGGTCCCATGATGCAAGGATATAAAAACAATTCTGCAAGTTATGTGGAGACGTTCAGCTTTCAACAAAAGCATAATCTCTACTTTCCGATCTCTTCTTATATGATGTGACAAACAAACTGGTTATACTGGTTTGAAAACATATTCATTGCAAAGTCATTTCCAATTACAAAGACTTAATGTTTTTCACAGGTTTTTTAATTAAAAAAGATTTTATTTATTTGAGAGAGACAGAAACAGAGAGAGAGAGAGCGCACAAGCGGAGGGATGGGGCAGATGGAGAGGGAGAAGCAGACTCCCAACGGAGTGTCATGCGGGGTTTGATCCCAGAATCCTTAGATCATGACCTGAGCTGAAGTCAGCTGCTTAACTTACTGAGCTACCAGACACACCAATGTTTTTCAAGTGGCTATTAAATTTTCTGCCCATAACCTCATGATCAACAAGTGATTCTTTTTTTTCTTTTTAAAAAGATTTATTTATTTATTCATGAGAGACGGAGAGAAAGAGGCAGAGACACAGACACAGGGAGAAGCAGGCTCCATGCAAGGACCTGACGCGGGACTCGATCCTGGATCCTGGGACCATGCCCTGAGCTGAAGGCAGATGCTCAACCCCTGAGCCACGCAGGTGTCCCTCAACACATGATTCTTATTTTTGTACAGTTATAAAGACCAAAAAAATGAATTTACAGGAACAAAACAAGTAGGCAGAGCTCTCAAACACTGAACAAAGAGCTAGGAGACCATGCCAATATGTGAGGTGATCCATTGGTATGGTCATATATTTCTTTCCTCACAGATAGGGAGGATATCTCTGAAAGGATGCACAAGATCATGATGGAAGAGATCTTATGGGAAGAGGAAATGAAGGGTTGAAGAATGGGTTAGTGTGGGGATATTATTTGCCCCGTATCCCCTTTTATACCATTTGAATAGGTATTTTAAGTCCAAGAAACCATGGAGGCTCAGTGTTAAGACCATGCTACCATCTTTAATGCCCACTTTGTAAAATTCTCTAAATGTTAACCTTAACAGTATAATTTTATTCACAAAATAGTACATGTACTAAGTAGGTAAGTTTACCTTACTAAAGATTTTTAGCCTATTATATACATACATATATAATATGGAGCCTATTATTTTTTTCTTTGTAACACACTGTGGCTGTCTCTACCACTGCCCTGGAAACATCTTAATTCCATGTTATTATTCATGTAAGAGAGTAAAAAGAGCAGTAGACAAAGAAACATGTCATTTCTGGGCCTCATTTTCTTTTTTCTTGTGTAAGAGTCATAATTTTTTCCTGAATACATGAATATTATATTTTATAGTAAACAACTTCTCCTAAAACTTATAAATATTTTACTAATTTTTGTGCAAGTTAGGACCTACTACTTGAAAGGGATTTTTAATCCCTTTAATAGGGATTTTTACTATAGAAAAAAACCTCAAATACCACTACACAAAAATAGCTATCATTTACATTAACATAACTCTAGCTACTTCAGTGCATATGCAGAAATAAAGTTTATATATAAATTGTACCCAACGGATACTGTTTGTGTTTTTTAAATATAGTACACCTAATTTTAATTTATTACAAGCACAACCTCAATGAAAATACATGAACTCCACAATTTCAAATTGATATTTTCTAAAATATAAAGGTTAAAAAATTGCAGTAAGTCATATATTTAAAATTACATTTTTTTAAAGATTTTATTTATGAAAGACAGAGAGAGAGAGAGAAGCAGGGACATAGGCAGGGAGAAGCAGGATCCACGTAGGAAGCCCGATGTGGGACTCGATCCTGGGTCTCCAGGATCATGCCTGAGCCAAATGCAGACATTCAACCACTGGCCAACCAGGCATCCCTAAAATTATATTTTTAATTCCAGATGTTTATTAACTGAAACATAAGAA